>NC_143018.1:104710555-105051627 GCF_055824585.1 Amblyomma mixtum
CACTCAGTTGTTTAAACACTTTATTCACACAAGGCTTACATATCATTCTGAGTAAAACACGCTTAATACAAGCGTAAAGTAGTTTTTGTAAGTATTTTTAGAACGAGTTATTTACGCAAAGCGTTATGTGTCGCTCGGGCTTGAAATATAGGCGTGTCTAGATCTCCAAGCCACAAAGAGAAAATTTCCAGCGATAGTGTGTAATTAGTTTTTATTATGCATGCCATGGAGGAGTTTTTTTTTCCTCCATGATGCACGCTGCCTACCACATGTGAAACTTAACATGTGAAACTTAGCAGGTGAAACTTAACATACTCATGACTTGTATATAATCATAATTTTCGAAAAGCCCATATAGAAGGTTTATTTTTCTTATACGTACCCGCTGAAATCTTCGGCGACGCTATATTCCGAGACGAGAATGAATTACGAGGGTAATCCCAAAAGTATAAGGCCTTCAAAGGGCTGCGGCCGTAGGGAAACTATTTGTGTGGCTGCTCGCCACACTGTTCATTGTTCCTCGTCTTCCAAAGAAGTCATGACTCAGCGCGAAAGGGACTGTTAAATTTTGCAAGGCAGCCATTTGAAATGGAGCTGCCGCTACCGCCAGATGCGATCGAAGTTCGCGCAGTTATTCAATTGTTGAACGCAAAAGGCGTTTAACCAATCGAAAATCATCGCCAGTTGACGGAAGTGTACGGAGAGCCTTGCATGGACATTAAATACGTCCGCAAGTGGTGTAGGGAGTTCACCGCTGGTCGCACTGAAATTCACGACGAAGAAAGACGCCGGAGACCGTTAATTTCTGATGAGACAGTCGCAAAGGTCGAAGAAATGATGCGGCAAGATCGGAGGATCACACTCGACGAACTCTGCATTTTGGTTCCTGGCGTTTCTATAGAAGCACTATTCATACGATTTTGACAGCAAAGTTGAAATATCGGAAGGTGTGCGTAAGATGGGTTCCGCGAATGCTCAGATACGACCATCAACGGCAACGCGTTGACTCCTCGCGCGCATTTCTTCGGCGTTATGGAGATGAAATGGAGACCTTTTTGGATTCCATTTTTACGGGCGACGAAACCTGGGCATTCCACTTCCCACCTGAGAGTAAACAAGAATCACGTGAGTGGCGGCACTCCTCGCCGCTCAAGCCGCGAAAGTTCAAGCGAACACAGTCTGCCGGCAAAGTCATGGCAACTGTGTTTTTGGATCGAAAAGGGGTATTGGTGGTAGACCTCACGGCTCTAGGCACCACAGTAAACGCGGAGAGATATTGTGAGACCCCTAAGAAACTCAGACGGGCGATTCAAAATCGCAGAAGAATGCTGAGCAAGCTAGGGCGTGAGTCTTCTCCACGACAACGCTCGCCCCCACGTTACCTGCCAAACCGTCGCGCTCCTGCAACAGTTTGGATGGGACGCATGGAGTTCTTTCCTTCCTCCATGTTGGGACCTGATCAGCCACACACCCTACAGTCCGGACTTGGCACCAAGTGACTACCACTTGTTTCCTAACTTAAGGGAACATCTCGCTGGAAGGCGCTTCACCAATGGTGACGAAGTGAGAGATGCGGTCAAACGCTCCCTCAACGGTATGGCGGCGAGCTGGTATGATATAGGCACACAAAAAACTGCACCCGCGTCTGCGAAAATGCTCACACCGCAACGGCGATTATGTGGAAAAGCGGAAGAATGGTCTGCCTTTTAATTGATTTGTAAATTGCTTAAAAGAAACGTTTCTTTCGATTGATAAAAGATGTGGAGACCTTAATTTTGGGATGACCCTCGTAATTCGATATGCTTGGGTCCCCGCGTCGACGTGCGACTAATTAAACTTTCAGCACTTTTCTAGATGTTGGCTTATGAGATATTCTTTTCATTCTCCCTTCCTTGGCGGTCTTGTCGGCTAAGTAGTTAGCGAAAAAGGGCCTGCTGAACTTTTCGAGGACAAGCCGTGTGACCGCTTCTAGGTGCTGTTTGGTTGATCCGTCGTGCCTGAAAAGTTTGTTCTGAGTCGCTGCCGGAAGGACGCTTTGCACAAAAAGTGACATAGGTTTCTTTAGGGAAATGGACAAAGGCGCGAAGGCTTCTGCTGCTTGCTCTAACGCGCAGACGAAAGAAATGAATTGAAGGTTAGGATATGACAGTCCTCCGCGATCAATGTTGAAGATTACGGCTGTGGCAGGGCCGGATGACCGCGGGGCCTTGATGTTTTCCACGCACTGGTGGCAGTCGATCGCATCTTCCACTGCCTTGACCAAAAATCCTGCTATGAGGCCCAATGTGCTGGCCCTAATGCCCGGAATTGGGGCACCTGAGAAAGAAACCAGAAGCCGAGATGAGGTGACAAAATGAGGTTTACACGCACAAAAAGGTTAAGCTTTCTGTGTTAAGGCAAGTAAAATGGACAGCAAGTTACAAACGCAATTATTTTACACAGCGCAGGTCTGTGCATTCTTTGTAAAGCTCTTCAACGCATTTTTTTCATGCATAGAGTTGTTACGCAAGCACAGCAGCAATCAGATAAACATGCAGACAGAGTGCGATCAGAACTAAGAGGCGTTTGAAATGCATGCACTCAATTATTCTGGAAGACCTCCAAAACGGCACCCCTTTTCTTTCACTCCCTCCTTTATCCCTTCCCTTACGGCGCGGTACAGGTGTCCACCGAGAGAATTAAGTGAGACAGATACTGCGTAATTTCCTTTCCTCGAAACCAAAACCAAACCAAGCGATAATGAGGTGCACTTGTTGTAAAAGCGGTCGATTTAATAATTAATTTTAAGGCGGAAGCCTTTAATGCCTCATTGTTGGAAGCAGGAATTGGTTTGGTTTGGTTTGGTTTATGGGGTTTAACGTCCCAAAGCGACTAAGGCTATGAGAGACGCCGTAGTGGAGGGCTCCGGAAATTTCGACCACCTGGAGTTCTTTAACGTGCACTGACATCGCACAGTACACGGGCCTCGAATTTCTCCTCCAAAGAAATTCAACCGCCGCGGCCGGGATCGAACCCGCGTCTTTCGGGACAGCAGCCGAGCACCATAGCCACTGAGCCACCGCGGCGGCCGGAAGCAGGAATTGTCGACAGAAATGTCACGCTTTTCAATTGGTCGAAATGGTCGTGACGGCACAGTGCGCGAATTTCAAACGGGGCCAATTGTACTTTGGCTGGTAACCATGCAACCGATTAAAGGGATCGTATAGTGATGCTCCATGTAAGTTGGACTGAGTTTAGTTAATTGCTTAATTAACCAATTAGCCTAATTAACCTTTCTACTCAGACCAGAATAAAACCGAGTAGGAAATTGGTCGAGTTCGAGAATCGAACCCCGGTCTCCGGAGTGCGAGACGAGCATGCTAACCACTCCGCCATGCCAGCTTTTTTTTTTGTCGATGGTTTGGAATGAACAAAGGCGCGTCTAGTGAATACGGTGTCTTCGTTCACTCCCATCATCTTCCCCTCCCTTACTGCGAGGTTCAGATGTCCACTGCACTTTAGGTGAACAAAGCGCCCCCCTGAATTTTAATCTTATCATTCTGGTTGTGTTACTACTGCAGATCGCTTTTTCTGTAATGTAATTTTATTTGCGCGAAATTTTTGCCGTGCATGTGTCACGATGAGTTAATAATAAATATACACTTCCACACAAATAGCTGTCTAGGAACGCAGACATTTACGAACGGTGAATCTCTATCTATGAATGTTTTTTTTTTGTTCTTATTGTTGCGGTTTAGTACGAAAGCATATGCATTTAGCCTTCCCTGGAGATTTCGACCATATGTGCCTCACGCGGAAAAATGAAGCCTCAGCCAGATTCGGTAAGGAAATGGGTGTAATGCGGGCTTTAGTGTAATTCGCCTTTCCTTTTTCTCTAAACCAGGGCAGGTTTTAGACTCTGGTGACATTGAGTAAAGGAAAAGCGCATAACTGGCCCGCTGGGTCAGTGGAAACCTGAATCGTGCTTTGAGGTATACGTGACGGTGGTGTGCACCTGCTAAAACTGCGCTTTCGCAAAATATTTCGTGCTGAGCGATGCTGAACTGCCAGCCATGTTCTTCCTCTATCATGCATCGGTAATTATATCCACTTGAAAGGTGGTGTCAAAAACAAGATGCTTAGCATTGCTGCAAACGGAAACGTTCACCATTCGAGGTCCTCAAAGCAGCAAGGTGTGGCTGCAAAACCCGTTCCATTTCGGCACGCGTCGTGATTCCTCCTTCTGCGGCAGATCCGGCGTCACTGTGTCCGCCACCGCTGGCCATGGCGATAGATGACTCCTGTGGCGGCTCTTGTCGCCTGCCAGTCCCTGCTGGTAGCATATGTGGCGCCTGGTAGCCCGAAAGCCTCTGAATGGAGCCCAGAGGGGCCACAACTTTCCCTGTATTGCCGCTTGCTGATGACTGAACGACACCCATAACCAGCATTTTCTGCAAGGGCGAAAGTGCGGCACGAGCATCTGTCTGGTCATTGCAGCCGTTCAT
Organism: Amblyomma mixtum; assembly: GCF_055824585.1. Classification (NCBI taxonomy): domain Eukaryota; kingdom Metazoa; phylum Arthropoda; class Arachnida; order Ixodida; family Ixodidae; genus Amblyomma; species Amblyomma mixtum. Next base: position 104,715,040 of record NC_143018.1, read on the forward strand.
GCGCCGGATAGCAGAAAACAGGGCTTCCACAGGATCGCTAGAAAATTTTGACGTCAAAACATAGACGAAGCCAGATTGGATGAGGTATCTGGTGCACAAAACTGTTGACATCGTCGTCACCTGCAGCGCTTCATAGGTCTCAAGAGACAAGAATGCACTCTTGTGGGGTGCTGCTTCCTTCCAAGCCGCAAAGAAGGGAAGGAAGTCGTTCTCCAGCCAGGACAACCTGGAATAGACATCAGTAATAATGTCAAACCACGCGGCCAAAAGATATGATAGACTATATACCTATCATCGTCAGGAGAGCTGAATGGCATCCTGTTCGGATCTCTGCTCACGATGTAAAATGTCGTGCTTCGCACATTGTGGATGGTGAACCATTTGAAAATGAGTTCCATCAGTTGTATGGTTGGAAGACTGTCCTCGAAGCCAATCACCCCAAATCTTTGTCCGTGTTGTTGTAGATACCGAAGGACGGCTGTAACCTAAAAAAAAGAAAAAAATTGCGAGGCACGTTGAACAGCATGCGCCATTGATTTTCTGTTCTTTTTTCTCTTGGTTTAAATACCATTGGTATACTTGCCTGCGGAGAAAATATGTCAAGAGCCCTCTTGACATTCATTTTCTCGAAAGTCGTGGGAAAGACATGTTTCCGTGTGAGGAATCTCACTAATTTGAAAGAAGGCTGCCTTTCAGTAATTTTGAGCAGCTCTCTAAGATATTTAGGGCTGCAGTGTTGATCCCCGTTGCATAGGGTTCGGTTCGAGGCGAGTAGCTGGTTTCGCAGGTTTTTCAGAATGTGGCAGTGATCAAATGCTAGAAACAACTTTCGCCCACTGTTCATAGGATGTCTGCAAAAAAAGAAAGAAGAGGGAAAGCGTCAATAAGCACAAGATAATTAAAAAAAGCCATATCTCATTCTTCCAGCTAATGCAAGCAAAAGAACTGTACGCCGGCGCTGGAATGAAGACAACGAAAGTGCCGACGCCAACGACGCCGAGGCTCCTGGGGGCGGCCTGTATACTGACGCTCGAGCTGAGAACTGCTTTTCATGTAACCCTCCCTTTCGCCCCACTGTTTTCCCGATTACATATGTGGCCGAGTATTCGTTGCCGGCGCCGCTCAAATCCCCATAAACCCCTCTTCAGGGCATATATACTTGTGCCCCGCTGCTTCTGCTTCTACAAACGTATAGCACCGATCTTCGGGAGGTTAACATCGAAGAGCACACGGAGCGTTAACGGCGCTTACGAAATGTGCGTATTTAAAAGTATGAACCGTTCTTTTCCTAACGGGCAGCTCGTCTAACGAACGGGTGATCATGCATGCTATACAATAACCGAGTTTCCCAAATTCTAGCACTACTCCGACGCCCACAGTGTTCCCTCGATAAGGCCAGTGCACACAGCTGTGTACACTTTATAGGTGAAGTGTATATGAAAGGAATTGCGCTCAAGTACACTTACGGCACCTCCGGGCTTATTTTGCCATTGCTTAGTATGGAGAACATCTTGCAGTTGGCGGCATGGTTGTCGGCTACTAGGCGCACTACTTGGAATCCAGCCTCCTCTACGGACTTCATTACTTTCATTGTCAGGTGGTGCAGTTCCTCTCCTTTTATCGATTGGGTAAAGTAGTACCCTACTGGTAGGCTGAAAAAATGTCACACACGTATGCCAGGTTAGAATAGCCCAGAACGCAAACACGATTTACATACTCGTTAATTATACATATACGTAAACGTTGGCATAGCTCACGTGTAGTGCGTAGAGAGGCCGACGAAGACGAAGGCAAGAAGGTGCGTGGCCAGCTCATTCTCCAGACCTACTTCGCTCTCGAGGCCTCCCATTTCGACAAGTCCATGAACGGCGTCTCCTTGCTTCTGATAGCTTGCACACTGCTTTAGAGACATTTCGTCAAGTACAAGGGAGCCCATTTTTTCCTGAAAAAGTACATATATATCATACAAGTGAAAGGAAAGAGAGGTGCTCGAATTGTGACATAATAAATGACTGTTTGCTTCCGTCTCGCGCGCACGCACGCACAAACACACATGCGCGCGCACACACACACGCATATATATATATATATATATATATATATATATATATATATATATATATACACACGCAACAAATTTTTTAGATGTCGGGGATAACCGCAAATAAGTGCGTTACGAAAAGCGTACTCTTTCTGAACTTACCCGCTCAGTCAGATGCGCAGCTTCCTGGTGCAACCGCTGCTTCATTAATGAAGACACCACCTCTCCCTTGCACGGCCCGATGTACCTTTTTAGAGTGGTGCGACTCGGAAGAGTCAGGCACCCTGACTCCCGTATCATTTCATAACCGCACGGTGATTTGGAATGCCATAGTACAGCTTGTCTGATTGTTTCCTCTGACCAGTGGTGATGTTTCTTGGTCAGACAGTAGAGCTGTTCTTTGAGAAAAAGTGCTTTCGAGTTATTTTCATGCAGCTTCTCCTGAAAAACAATGGAAATTTTTGCAAATATTTAATGCGCCAACCCACACCCTCAAGAAGAAGAAAGCGATTCCATTGTAGTTAATAGTACCTGAAGTATTTCAGCACCAGCAAGCTGTGAGCACGCGCCGACTTTGGATGCTTTTTTCTTCAGATCAAAAACCAGCGACTTCAAGGCACGATTCGTTTTTACAAGTCTCTGCGTCTTGCGCTTTAGTGTCTTTGCGGCCACTGTTGCGAGCCGCATCTTTTTCGAGGTCAGGTTTGTTTGCGACGAGACTGAGCGTTTGAAGCTTCTCGGTCTTGCTGTGTCGCTTTTTGATGAACAAGAGGGCCCTGTTAGAGCAGGCTCATAACTCGCCGTTGGTGAGGTCGAATCGTGGATCCCAGTTGTTCGTGCTTCCTGTTGTGCCGATGGACGGGGTGAATACGGTGCAACAGGCTGTGTTTCCTTCCTATGAAACGAAAAAGAGAACCGAATTTCAATATCTATGCGTTGTATGTGAGGGCAGGGGTCAAATGAATAATTATAGCTTCTGGCATATTGGCTCACATTTCCTTGTTTGGAGCTGGGCTTCCTCCCACCGCACTTCTGCAATGCAGTGACGCTTTCCTCCCGGTTGGCATCATATGGCCAGAGTCGCGCAGAAACACTGAAGGTACTGCATCCGGTTTCAGCCGCCGTCGCTTCAAGCCTGGCCTATAATCGTCAGGCGTGAAGTGAAGGCTACATACTTTTGATCGGTCACTTGGCTGCCAGAGTTGATTTTCCGGGCCTTACAGAAGAACGAAATGGAAAAGTGAAACCAAAAGATAAATTGCCGCGCACACTGCAGCTGTTGTCTGCGGTGCCCATTACCACTAGTATTTTCCTGCCTGCTAATATTTGCGCGTATAAGTGGAACAAGTTACAGCGTAAAGAACGAAACGATACTTTATTGTGCTTAGAAAACAGGTATACATGCAGGCTCTCTCATGTTTTGCGTTTGATGGTTTACTTTCCTTTTCTTCAAAATATGCTCCACAAGTTTCTCAACAAACCATGCATCACCTCTTGCACATATTATTCAATTCAATTCAATTCAATTGAATTCATTTATTTCACCACATATTATGTTGTGTTTTATTCCGATATAGCTGCAAAATTTCAAATTGTAAATTGCCTACCTCGTTACGTTGTCGTCTAGCTGAAAGTGAGCGAGATCTGAAAAGGTCTCACCTTTCCTCGCAACAGCTTGGATCCATTCCTTCCGCACGCTCGTGACAGGAAACTCATGAAAGCTTACGCCAGGTGCTTTTTTTTGCTCTGATTTGCAGAATGGTACGCAGCAGTAAACCATTCTACAGGCTTTACGATCGCTTTACGCCATGCAGCAGTCTTTTCCAAGACGAAAACAAGAAAAATACACCCGTTCGCAACGTATCCTAATGTCGCACAAAGATCTACAACCAGTGCATCGACAACTGTCGCACCAAGCACCAAACTGCAGATATTTTGCGGCACGCTACCGTCTGCCAAACCTCCTACTCAGTTGTCGTCTGCCACATATATGTTTGCGACTCGTGGATGCTCGTATTTTATTGTACCGTTAATATGTGTAAGCTTCTGTTTTTTAAGAAGTTCCTGTACGAGCACTAGCGCTAACAGAAAGTGCATGCTAGCATGCCGACACTCTCAAGGCCAAGTGCAGCGCCCAGGATTTGAAAAAGGCGCGATTACGCCGCTCCCGCCGCCCTCTGGTCGACAAAAAGAAAGCAACGCGCAAAAAAAAAAAGAAAGAAACTCCGAGCATACGCAAATTGGGCGCTTCTGCAAAATAACATGGATGGATGAATACTTAAAACATAGACAGCTGATAAAACTATTACATTCATGAAGTAAAATTATGATAAGCGCCATCTTGTTCAACAGGTATAATGTAGCGCCACGCTTCCCGTAGGTGCCGTTTCCTAGCGGCAAAAGGCATGAACTAGAACATGCGCGCTGGAGCAGTGCCAAATGTGCAGGTCTGTAGTTCAGTAGGTCTTGGTATCAGCTGTGGTGGTGGCCGTTGGTGGTGGCGGTCTGCTGCGGAGTGGTTTCCGTTTTGCTTATCAGCTCTGTGAATCGTGTGTCACCGCGCGTCTCCGCTTCAGTATGCATCGAAGGCCAGCGACGCAGCCACAGTGGCTGCAGTTACCGTAACGTAGCTTTTGTGTGCTGAGTTTGTGTGTTTCGGAAGTAGTGATATGGCTGCAAAAACGGCGAAAGCGCGCTGCGCCGTCCCGTTTTGCGGCCTAGGGTGCAACGCCGTGCTCCATCCTCTTCCCGCCGAGGGTACCGCCCAGCGTCAGGCGTGGATAGACTTCGTGCGTCGCTGTCCCGGTGCCGACATGCTCGCTTGGACGCCGTCGGGGAACGAGCGGTGTTACGTGTGCTCGCTGCACTTCGCGTCTCAGTGCTTCACGAGTGCCGTGCGGGTGCGCGTCAACGGAGTAGACGTTATGTGCAGATTCCTGCGGGCGGGAGCTGTGCCGACACTTTACCCGAACGCTACCGTATCTGTGCGCGTTACTACCGAACCGACCGTGAGGAAAAGCTACCCAGGCAGTGTGGTAAGCATTTTTGAAGTGTTGGGTCTGGTTTGGTTTGGTTTGGTTTATGGGGTTTAACGCCCCAAAGCGGTTCAGGCTATGAGAGACGCCGTAGTGAAGGGCTCCGGAAATTTCGACCACCAGGGGTTCTTTAACGTGCACTGACATCGCACCATTTACCGAACAGCACGTTGGTACAGGACAGCTGAAGGGAAGAATGCGAGTTGTTCCATAGGTTACAAGTGCTGTAACAAGTAACAAGCTCCACTGAGGAGTAATTAACTGATTATCGCTAACGTCAGTGATTATATATGCGCTTGAAGGTAGATGTATGCTTAGAACTACGATTTTTGTGGCACAGTTGCTGAGCACCGCAGTTTGTTTTTGCCTTTCTACTTCGTATCATATTCCTTGAGGACTGCCCTCGCCACAAGGTTTAAATTTAAATGAGTGTAATTCATTGCGTAGGGTATAGATTGGAGGGATGTAGCTTTGCAGTGGCCTATAGTGAATCAACGAAATTGTAGCTTTACATCAACCAAAATGGTAACAAGTTCAGTATTCTATAAAGGAATCAACGAACTGCTTCCGATCTAGGTAATATAGAAAAATGCCATCGGCAGGGGTATGCCTTGGCGTTGGCCAGATGCATTATGCATAGCACTGCAAAAGTGACATGCTGTACTTGTATGAAGAGTTCTTGTGCTGTGACACATAGTCATCCCTACCAACTCAGCTAGGTCTTGGCTTTGACCAAGCAAGATGGTTACCCACCTCAAGTCGCGTGAGTTATTCTTTGGCTCAGTCCTTTGGGGAAATCAGCCAGAGTCAAGAAATGGGACCTAGCAGACAGGGAGTTTCTCGGCTGTGAGCTAAGAAGTTTAGTTTGTTGATTATAATGCAAGATAGTCCCTGCTGTAAATAAGGCACCAGTGCTTGCGTTTGTCTTCCTTGCATTTTGTTTACTTGTGCTAGGAATATACATAGTAATGAACCAGCTAGCACTTGGAGTACTGTTGGAGGGAACACTTAAGCTCGGCCGTAAAGTTTGGTTTGGTTTACGAGGGTTTTATATTCCAAAACGACTCAGGCTGTGAGGGATGCCGTAGTGGAGGGCTCCGGAAATTTCCTCCACCTGGGGTTCTTTAATGTGCACTGACATCGCACAGTGCACGGGCCTCTAGAATTTCGCCTTCATTGAAATGCGACTACCATGGCTGAGATCGTATCTGCATCTTAGGTCAGCCGCCGAGCACCATAACCACTGAGCCGCCGCAACGGCCTGCTCCACTGCGGGTATGACGCGATAGAGTAATGAGTTCATTCCCATGTAGGCAGACGGTCATTCTCTACTTTACATTCGTCCGCCGTGGTGGCTCAGTGGTTATGGTGCTTGGCTGCTGACCCGAATGACGCAGGTTCGATCCCGGCCGCGGTGGTCGAATTTCTTTGGAGGAGAAATTCTAGAGGCCCGTGTACTGTGCGATGTCAGTGCACGTTAAAGAACCCCAGGTCATTGAAATTTCCAGAGCCCTTCACTACAATGTCCCTCATAGCCTGAGTTGCTTTGGGACTTTAAGACGGGCCCATAATCTAACCGACCATCTACTTTACATTCATAGATCCCTGCGAGTCCTCGTTTCCCTCCTGGCGTAGTGGTGCAACGGTTAAGTAATGTGCACGCCACTGCCTTGAGATAGCAGGTGCTCCCAGTGGTGGTCATTGTGGAGCCAAAGTTGCACTTCCTGAGCGACCAATCATTAATTTAACTGCCACCTGCCACGGTGGACAGTTTGCTCACTAATCCGGTGGGCAGGTTGGGATGACGTCATAAGGCCACGTGACCTAGGGTGGCCCATCTGCTTCCTAGGTTGCTCTCTTGGGACCACCTAGATGTCGGAGCCATGCCCGTGATTTATCACTCACAACGCCGACACCGGATTTTCTGATGAATGGGGCCATTCAAATTGATATTGCATTAAAATTCTAGTCTTCCTTGGGTCACTTTTGTTTCTGCTGACATTCTTCATAATTTGGTAGCAGCCTGCACGAAAGAAAGGCACAATGCCTTGGTAGCCTAGACACCAGAGGAAAGGAACAGCACCTATCTTCAATCTAGTTGGTTTGGTTTATTGGGGGTTTAACGTCCGAAAGCGACTCAGGCTATTCTGCCTCTGCACGTTTAGCATGCATAGGGCTACCTGCGATTTTCCAAAATAAAAGTTAGCGGCATAGGAGCCATTCAGTGATGCTTAAAGGTACTGACTAAAGCATGTAATGAATTTGTGGAACAAATGAAATGAGCATGCCTTATATTGTGAGAATTGAGCACTGCAATATCACAGAAACGAGAATGGATATTTTTGGTATGGTACTGAAAATCATATGAAATGCCATCTTGCACTGAAATGCTGCCATTTTTAATTTAGTACACTACGGGACCACATTTCGGTAAAGTATCACTGACTTGTTTTAAATGTACAATGTTTTCTTCTTTCAGAGGTGTTCCTTGCGTCTTATTAAAGTTCACGCTCTCTCCACTGTGCCCTTTAATGAAAAGCGATGCACACTTCGCATTGTTGAAGATGTGCTTTTAGCTTTTATCACTAGATGGTGCCACTGTGTTTTGCATTTCTTGAATGAAGCGGCAACCACGATCCACTAAAACGTTGTGTACATCACTGTGCCACAATAAGTTTGGGCCTGGAAACTGAAATGGATACTTCTTTGCATTAAAAATATCTAATTATTGTCGAGTGGGCGAGATTTATATTAATCTTTAGTACATTACTTTTGCCAAAGTGCAGTCTCCATCGCTTTTGCTAAGCATGATTTACACCATTGGCGTACATAAAATTGTTTGCAAACGCTGATAGATAAATTCTCAGTACAAACTGTTGCAGAACCGAGCACCTTTGACAACAAGCTTTGCTTTGCATTAGAAAAAATGAGGTGCTAAAAATTCAGGCTTCTGTCCCTTTAAATATAAGGTGGTTGAGCTAGGAGCTCAGTTCTAGCCACTAATGCCTTGTATTTTTGTCACATTGGAATGTGGCTGAAGGATCCCCGTCTTGGAAGCTACTGAATGAAGCTTGATGGATATTTAAATGATGGCGACCCAGTGTTCAGAGCTGTGGGTGGGAATTGTGAAATTGCGACTGTTTGTAGCCTTGAATTTACAGTGACACACATAGAGGCATAAAGTAAAGGGTGTGTTTTTAAAATGAAAATAATCTGCATCATGCGCCTGATGACGCCCATTGCAGGACAAAAGCTTCTCTAATATCTCTGCAACTAACCCCGTTCTGTGCCACCTTGCTATCACAAACCTCTTAATCTCATACTAACCTAACTTTCTGCCGCCCCTTGCTACGCTTGCCTTCTCTTGGAATCCACTCCGTTGCCCTTAAGAACCACCGGTTATCTTGCCTTTGCATTGCATGCCCTGCCCAAGCCCACTTCTTCTTCGTTTAAACTTCGATGTCTTTAACCGCCGTTTGTTTGCTGATCCACTCTGTCCTTTTCCTATCCCTTAACATTACGCCTATCATTTTCCATTCCATAGCGCGCTGCATTATCCTCTGTATAAGCTGAGTCCTTTTCATTATCCTAAATGTTTGTTCCCCTTAAGTGAGTACCGATAAGATACAGCATACTTTATTCTTTCCAGATTTGATTTGTGGCAATGATAAGCGAGTCTTCAGGCTTAGTTCAAAAGTGTCCATCTCTGCAGGCACATTACACACAGTTCTTAAATAAGGAATGTGGGGGAACTGAAAGCGTTGGTCTTCAACTTTGGTTCTCCACTAGTGTGGACACAGTTAAGTAGGTGTACAGGTTTGGTCAAAAGTTCCCCGGCCACAGGGTCTGCTGTTCAGTGGCAGATTCTGCCACTTATGATAGCAACAAAGGTATCCACTTTGTCAAAGTTGAGAATGATAGTTTTCCTATCCTCCACAGAGATTTCGCCCTTTAGGACTGTCATAACTGCCTGACTGTAGCACTCGAAAGCAGACCCTGTGGCCTGGGAACTTTTGACCGACCCTGTACATGGCCGGCTTTTTCGGACTTGGTTTGTTCCGGCATTTGAAACGTAGATGGGTGAAATGAGATTATTTACAGACAAGGAATAATGGATGTTGACGCATAATCAAAAGCCCTTAAAGAGGATTTGGAGAGGACTGTCATAAAATTAACATTAGCGATTGTAGGCAATTGGAGCATGCTTGACCTGTGGTTACCTGCATTTTCAGTTCTGGCTTTTTGTTTTCTTTTTGGCGCAGTGGCAGGGGGAGACTGAGCGATAATCTCTTGTCTCCACGCTTGCTGGACACGCGAGTTTTCTAACTTCGGGGTCTAGTGTAAGATGCCTTCCCGTTTGCTATAACCGAGTTGTGTGTTCAGATGTTCACTGTATCTCAGACCAGTCACCATTGCCCTAATGCATATTTAGCTGGTAGCACTGCACCAGTTCGTATGTGATAATAAGCAAGCGTTCGTTATGTCTGCGGCGGTTATAAGTGGGCTCGACTGTACATGCTTTCTTCTTCTGGGTCTTTTCCAACACAGGTGGAGAAGCTTGCCTCCGGCAGTGGGTCCCCTGTGCCTGCTGCTAAGGTCTCGCTTGTCGGTTCGGCCTGCACACCAGCGCCACCAGCCAGGAATTTGAATGTCGCTGTTGGTGTTGCAGCACACGGTGGTGGAGGTAAGCCCCCGTTTAACTGAACGGCACTCTTGGTGAAGCTGCACTGAAACAGGCCAGTGGATTATTAGCATGCTTGGCGGGGAATGTTTGTGAAAGGCGCAGCACCAGCTAAAATACATAAAGGGGTGCGGCTGTTCTGTTTACTTCTTGTTTTGAGCAGAAAGCAGAGGACTGGTTTGGGTGAAAGCATTGTCTAGCATTGTGGTGTTCAGAACAGAAGAGGCTTGGGCAGGTGGGTAATTCAGTGTAACACAGTAATCACAGCGCGGGAACAACGCACGACAAAGACAAGCGCTTGTCCCGTCTCGTCTTTGTCCAGCATTCTTCCCGCGCTATGGTTACTGTGCTACAGCAGTGTGGTGTACTGAGACCCTAGCCATTGTTTTCACAGTAGAAAGAACATCAAAAGTAGCAGCTTGCAGTGAAAGCAGCAGTACAGTTCAAGGCTGGATAGCCCAGATTCGTCTTGTATGTTGCCAGCTTTACATGGGAGTCGTTTTGTGTGGTAGTCATACTTCCTTTTTTTTCTTTTGGAAATTGTCTTCTTCGGACTGGTAGCACTTGTCCAAGTCGGTGTTCTGCTCGCGAAGTTGGTCTCGTGTTTTTTAGGCTACTATGAAGACCACTGAGCATCAGGTGTGATCGCAAAAAGTTGCTTTCATTCAGCTGATGAAGCCTTGAGATGGCATGGACAGGTGCATGCTTTTGCTGTTTCCCCGCCGTGGTGGCTTAGTGTTGGTGTTCAGCTGCTGATCCCTATGTCGTGGGATCAACCATGGCCGCTGCGGTGGTATTTCAATGGAGGCGTAATACAAAAAAAAAGTTCAGGGGGCAGTTTGGCTCTCTAAAGTGCTGCAAGGCGAAAGCCTTTCCTGGTGCACTGTTTGGTATTGGCTGCGAGACTTTGCGCTGTACTAGTGCTTTATTTGACTACACACTTTGACCGCCGACTTTGACTTCTTCTTTAGCACGACTCTCTATCCATCGATGAGTTCGGTTGTATCCATGGCTCTGTTCGTAGTAATGAGGTATGTAATGTGGTTGCCCACGGACGCCTTACGCCCCCTGTCGGAGCGGGCGACAACTATTTTACTAGTTGTCGTCTGCTCCAGAAAGGGGCGTCAGGCATCTGTGGGTGACATCATTACTGCGAATCCGCGCACTCTGACGTCATAACCATTTCGACCAACCGTAAAGCGTGACACCTCTGCTGACAACCTTCTGTCGACAACGATGAGGCATTAAAAGCTTTTGCCTTAAAAAGTAAACTAAGCTTCCCAGCTTGGTGCATTAGTCAGCGAAAGCTGATTGGCATTAGCGGTTGAGAGGTCTGGAGTGGCAGGCCCATTTTAATGATTCGCAGGCAACTACCCAGTTGAGCATCTCACATGCCTGTCTTGGTGCCTGTAAGCTCACGTGCATACTCAGCCTCCGTCCACTTGCAGTCTTCAGTTTTATCGCATTCCCGGCACACTTCATGGACTCCAGGGCCTGCTTACAAATTAGACAGTCCAGTTCCCAGTGTTACTGCCTCCGTTGGCTTTGAGAAAAGGAAAGGTGCACAGCTGGCTCACTGTGTCAGTGGACACCTGAATCGTGCTGTGAGGTGGTAGTGGTGTTCACTTACATAGTGGGGCATTTATGCGCCTTTCCTCTTTTCAAAACTGATGGAGAGTTTTAGTTTTGAATCAAACAAGATTGGGGCTTCTGGGGCTGCTAAGCTGGACTTCCTCCTTTTCAAATGTAGCGCTTAACTGTGAGATCGTCTCCATCATTGTACCCCCTATGTTTGGCTCTTTAACCAAGCTGTTGCAGCTTTTGCTCTAAAATGAGTGATTTGCGCAAATGAGTCATTTGGGAACATGGAATTTCGTTGGTGACTGTAGCAGCAAGCATGATGCATAGTACTCTCCAGAGCACTGATTGTATAGTATCTTTATTTGAAATTTATTTAATTCTTATTCCGCTGCCGAGGTGGCTCAGTGGCTATGGTGCTCGGCTGCTGGCCCGAAAGACGCGGGTTCGATCCCGGCCGCGACGGTTGAATTTCTTTGGAGGAGAAATTCGAGGCCCGTGTACTGTGCGATGTCAGTGCACGTTAAAGAACCCCAGGTGGTCGAAATTTCCACAGCCCTCCACTACGGTGTCCCTCATAGCTTGAGTCGCTTTGGGACGTTAAAACCACCTATTAACTATAAACCAAACGAAGTGCACATTAACCATTTGCTGTGCTGCTTGCACGACAAAAGATTCAATAAAAAAGAACTGTGAAGTGGCTACTTCTTTGTTACTTAATAATTGCCTTCATATTATTAAGAAAATAAGATGTTTTGTCATATGGGGCGGCCACCATGGATAAAACACCAAAGGCAGTTATGATAGCCAGGAACAGAAGCTATTCTACTCTACCTGATCACAGGAGGAGTCTGCCTTAGAGCAGCCATCTTGGCATGGTCATGAAAATTGCCAGAACTGTAGGCCTCTCTAGTGGGCCATCACATGGAAAGAAACAGTGAGGGAAAAAAAACAAAGAAACCAAGATGTCGGGCATTAACACCAAGAACAGAAATCACAATGAGGCATCAAGTTCCCATTGTTCTTAATGCAGTTCTAGTAATGAGTGAAATTTTAAGGCAAAAGCTTTTAATGCCTCATCGTTGTCAACAGAAGGTTGTCAGCAGAGGTGTCACGCTTTTCTGTTGGTCGAAATGGTTATGACGTCAGAGTGCGGGGATTCGCAGTAATGAGAAAATAAAAAGAAAAAGATAGAAAGCTAAAAATAGAAAAAAAAAACAAAATAAATACAACACAAAAAATGAAAAATAACAACTTAGGAAATAAAAATAGCAAACAACATAGATAAAAATTACAAAAACAACAAACAAAATTTAAACAAAAAAAATTAAAATAAAGAAATCAATGCCAAACAGTGCACAAGGAAAGGCTTTTCACCTTGCAGCACTTTAGAGAGCCAAAGTGCCCCCTGAATTTTCTCGAACAGAGTCATAAGACCAATCCACATTGTAAAACATTGAAGGAGAAAGGGTTATTGGAAACCGTCCAGGCGCATTTCATCGTTGCAACACCGTGATTGAAACGAAGCTTAAATTTCTGAGGGAATCGAACATATCAGCGGGGGATTCAGCTTTTTCGTAATTCAGGTAGCTTATGCCAACACCCTTCAGCTGATCTTGGTCAAACATTTTAGGGGAATCCCCCAAGGTGGAGTAGATTTGTAACAAGGAAGTAATTACTGATTGACGTCCACCCGAGCGCAGCCATACGGCTACAAAGGAAAGCTGTACAGCTTTCTCGGAAACTTCATAGTTAAAGAAAAATTCGTCCTGGTCCGGGGTTCGAACCCGGGACCACCGCTTCACCGGAGCAGTCGCTCTACCAAACGAGTTAACAGAGACGGCAAGCTTATGGTAGGGCGAGAGCGAATTGATCAATAACTCGAAGTGGGAACTGTGTTGTTCAAATGTTTAGGGGAGTAGATTTGTAATAAGGGAGTAATTACTCATTGACATCCACCAAGCTTTCCTTTGTAGCCGCATGGCTGTGCTCAGGTGGATGTCAATGAGTAATTACTCACTTATTACCTTTCAGTTGAGTGCAAGAGCATGAAATTCACCCCATGGCTGGGTCTTGCAGGCGATGTGCGGAATGCAGCCGTGCAGCAGACCAGAATCCAAGCACAGAAACCCGTGGTCTGCACGAAGGCGGCCACTGCACAAGGCATGACGCAGCTGCAGCAGCCTGTGTACGAGAGAGGGCTTCGTCGCCCCACGATGCCAGCATCCCCACATTGTGCCCTACCAACTTGTGGCAGGCAAGCGGGTCCCAACACGACGCTGTACCCCGTGCCCATCAGGGGGCCCCAGTCCAAGGCCTGGATCAGCTTTGTGCAACGTTGCCCTGGTGCCAACATGCTGGGCTGGATGCCGTCGGAGCGCGGACAGAGCTTCGTGTGCTCGCTGCACTTCAGGCCATTCTTCTTCCGGTTCACTGAACGAGAAGTACGCCCTGGCGTACACATCGTCGAGAGGACACTCAAAATCGGTGCTGTGCCTACACTGTATCCAGAAGTCGGTGACGCATCCATGGTGTGCCAAAAAGTCGGCGTTGTTGGAGGTCCTGGGAGGGCGGCCGTGTCCCCTTCCATTGTGCGTGGCAGCTTGGGATTATCTGTTTATGACAGTAACCGTGGCAGCCATGACAACCGTGACGTAAGTACATAAGGATTGATCACTGTTTCCTTTAATTGTTCAGTTCGATGTCAGTGCACGTCAAAGAACCCCAGGTGGTCGAAATTTCCGGAGCCCTCCACTACGTCGTCTCTCATAGCCTTAGTCGCTTTGGGACGTTAAACCCCATAAACCAAACCAATTGTTCAGTTAACCTGTCTAGTGGGGATCGCTATGTCTGTTTCAGGAATTTTTTTTCTGCTTAAAATTAGCATATGCGGGCTATAAAAAGCCAATTTGTGCCTCTCGAGCCATGAAATGCTTGCTATTTGGTTTTGTACTGGCATAAAAAGTGTGTAAAAAGCTGCATCTTATCAGTACTCACCTATGGGGCAGAAACTTGGAGGCTAAGAAAGAGGGTGCAGCTTAGGTTAAGGACAACGCAGCGAGCTGTGGAAAGAAAAATGATAGGTGTAACGTTAAGAGATCGGAAGAGGGCGGGGTGGGTGAGGGAACAGACGCGGGTTAATGACATCCTAGTCGAAATCAGGAGGAAGAAATGGGCTTGGGCAGGGCATGTAATGCGAAGGCAAGATAACCGTTAAGGGTAACGGTGTGGATTCCAAGAGAATGCAAGCGTAGCAGGGGGCGGCAGAAAGTTAGGTGGGCGGATGAAATTAAAAAGTTTGCGGGGATGCGGTGGCTGCAACTGGCGAAGGACAGGGTTGATTGGGGAGACATGGGAGAGGCCTTTGCCCTGCAGTGGGTGTAGTCAGGCTGATGATGATGATGATGAAAAAGTGTGGCAATGTTTGCACAGCTGTAACATGTTTGTGACGAGTGAAGGAAATATGCTCTGAAGGAACCATATAATTGCTTACTCTGTTTTCATAGCAGCCTTTACAGGGTAAAACCCAGAATAAAGTAAGTTGATAAAATTAGTCTGTCCAGCAGCAAACGCATGTGCTGGGCAGCTCAGGGCAGGGCAGCTCAGTGCTGGGCAGCTCAGTTTTTTAGAACCGAGGCCCTCGCTAAGCAATTAAGCAAACAAGGGAAGGGGATTGAGGGGCTCGTTATAAATATGAAAGAAGCCAACAGCCACAGAAACCAAGGGGCACAGGGGATTTTTTTTTATTTTTTTTTGTTTTTGTGGTGTTGATCAATTTAGAATATTACTGAATATGTTATCGCTTAAAGCTAATTGATTAGAAAAGCAGAAGAAAAACAACCACATGCCGCCAGTGGGATCCGGCGGCATGTGGGTTCTCACGCAGCTTCTACCCTCTCCGTTCGATGACGTTCTACGTCACACCTGCGGTAATGCAGGACGTTCTACGTCCGCCGCTTATGAACGTGGGTGGCGCTGATGAACACTCCCAAGGTTAGGTTTCTTGTAAACATAAATACCCCCGAAAACAGAAGAATTGACAGCCGTCGCCGTAGCTCAGAGGTAGAGCACCGGACGCGTAATTCGGAGGTCGTGGGTTTGGATCCCACCGGCGGCATGTGGTTGTTTTTTCTTCTGCTTTTCTAATCAATTAGCTTTAAGCGATAACATATTCAGTAATATTCTAAATTTATCAACACCACAAAATAAAAAAAGTAAAAAAAAAGATCCCCTGTGCCCCTTGGTTTCTGTGGCTGTTGGCTTCTTTCATACTTGACTCTTTGGTCTTTCGCTGCTCTGTTTGGCTTTGCGTGAGCTGCACTCTGTTTCCGCAAGCACATATGGGATCAGTAAGCCCATTTCCTCTTCGTTCTCTCGGCTAGAATATCATTAACCCAAATTTCTTCTCTGCACTCCATGCTCTCTTCATGTCTGTTTGTGCCGTCCCTACTTTGCGCAAGTGCAGTAAACAGAATGATCTCATTAAAGGGGCTGTGAAATGGCATTTACTGAGGTTAAAAAAAAGTGCTCGAGTGATCGGTATCCGTTACTCATCATTGCACCGCAAAAGTTTTTATGTTAGCTTCATTGGCATCAAAAGTATCGGTGGTTAAAAATGATGCTTCTCCTCTTCCCACTCAACTCTTATAGGCGCTGACACACCAGACAAAAAAAATGAATAGGTCCCGACTGCACCCCGCCACACCCCATATCCCACCCACGTCAGTTGGGCATGCCCCAGTGAGAAGGCTCGCCCGAATTCCGCATTCACGTCATCGAAGTAGGAGCGGCTAAGAATGCTTGGTGAAGTGTCACACTCAAGCCGGTTGCGAAGAGTAATTTTTAAAAATTACTCATAAGTTATAGACTGCTTAAAGCTTTTATATTTGACTCTAATGGTCACAAACCCGCCGCGGTGGCTCAGTGGTTACGGCGCTCGGCTGCTGGCCCAAAAGACGCGGGTTCGATCCTGGCCGCGGCGGCCCAATTTCGATGGAGGCGAAATTCTAGAGGCCCGTGTACTGTGCGATGTCGGTGCACGTTAAAGAACCCCAGGTAGTCAAAATTTCCGGGGCCCTTCACTACGCCGTCCCTCATAGCCTGAGTTGCTTTGGGACATTGAACCCCCAATAAACCAAACCAATCTAATGGTCACAAAGACCACCTGTACAGATTTGTTGCTTTAGAATGTGTCCGTCAATATAATTTTAGAATCCCTTCAATGTGGCTGGGAATCTTGGTCCCCGTGTTCTCGCATCTGCCATGTTTAGCTTGATGGCCCATCTGAAACTCATTTCCTCTCTCCAGGCCAGGATGGAGCAGTCGGGGGGACCCAGGACGGCAGAGGCGGCGGTGCAGTGCAGCCGCCCGGTGAGCGTTGCCACCAAGTCGACATGGTGCATCACCGAGGCCCTGTCGAAGTCGACGCAGGCTTGTAGCCTGCCACCGAAGGTGCACAGGGCAACGCAGCTGGGACACCCAGAAGACTACTACCGCACTCTGCCGTGGGCACAACGACACAAGGGGAGGAAGGGTGCGTGCACTTCCACTTAGTGTTTTACTTGAAGTGTTAGACACACCTTCCAAATTGGAAGGTGCATTCATTGTGGCAGTAACTATTAATTGTCACTAGTAGCTTAGCATTATGCATAACCTTATGCAAAGCTGCAGTATATTATATAAACAATAATGTATGTCTCAGAGACTGAAAGCTGTTTGATCATTTTAGCAACGCTGATTAGTTAGTTTGTATTGCCACAGATCACTAGTCGGCCTTGAGACCATGAGATGTAATGCCAATCTGTGCCCAAACACTAGAATGTGAAACCCCTGGGAAGGTAGAGATTTGGTGTGATGAAGAGGCTTTTATACCAGGTTGGTGCCCAAATAACAGACCACTTGGGAGAGGCCAAAACAGAATTGGAACCAAGCAAAATCCTATTGGCTCCAGCTATGTTTTGGCCTTTCCCCTTCATCTCCATCATCAGCCTGACTACGCTCACTGCAGGGCAAAAGCCTCTCCTATGTCTCTCCAGTTAACCATGTCCTCTGCCAGCTGTGGCCACCGTATCCAGGCAAACCTCTTAATCTCATCCGCCCACCTAACCTTCTGCAATCCCGTGCTACGCTTGCCTTCTCTTGGAATCCACTCCGTTACCCTTAAGGACCAGCGGTTATCTTGCCTTCGCATTACATGCCCTGCTCAAGCCCATTTCTTCCTCTTGATTTCGACTAACCCGATTGTGTTCCTTCACCCACTCCGCCCACTTCCGATCTCTTAAT
Organism: Amblyomma mixtum; assembly: GCF_055824585.1. Taxonomy (NCBI): domain Eukaryota; kingdom Metazoa; phylum Arthropoda; class Arachnida; order Ixodida; family Ixodidae; genus Amblyomma; species Amblyomma mixtum. The sequence continues at coordinate 104,732,657 of NC_143018.1, forward strand.
GTTACAGCTATCATTTGTCTTTCCATAGCTCACTGCGTTGTCCTTAACTTAAGCTGAACCCTATGTGTCAGCCTCCATATTTGTACCCCGTAGGTGAGTACCGGTAAGATACAGCTGTTATATACTTTTTTTCTTGAGGGATATTGGTAGGTCGCCATTCATGATCTGAGTGATCCTGCCATATGCTGCCCACCCCATTTTTATTCGTCTAGTTATTTCCCTCTCATCATCCGGATCAGCTGTCACTACTACTTCCAGCACCGCGCCATCAATTGGGAACTGCTGTTCCCTTGCTAGGCTGTTGAATATTACGTTGGTTTTCTGCATATTAATTTTTAACTCCACTGTTCTGCTCTGCCTGTCTAACTCATTGATCATGCTTTGCAGTTCATGTTCCGAGTGACTTAGCAAGGCAGTGTCATCAGCAAATCGCAGATTACTTAGGTATTCTCCATTAACCCTTATCCCCAACTGTTCCCATTCCAGGCCCAGAATACCTCCTGTAAACAGGCGGTGAATAGCATTGGTGAGATTGTATGTCCTTGCCATAACACCTTTCCTTACTGGAATTTTAAGGCGAAAGCCTTTAATGCCTTACACAGTCGTTAGCAGCCATGTCTGCAGATGTGTCTGCGTTTCAGTTACGTGGCTTATATGGGCATATTCCAGTCATTACTTAATCAATGGCATTTGAATGATACCAGAATACGATTCAGTGCATTCTATGATAATTGCATGATAAATGACCTTTTTACTCAGACCGGATAAATAAATAAAACCGAGTAGGAAATTGGTCAAGTTGGGGAATCGAACCAGGGTCTCCGGAGTGCGAAACGAGCACGCTAACCATGCCATGCCAGCTCGATGGTTTGGAATGAACGAAGGCGCGTCTAGTGAATACGATGTCTTCGTTCACTCCCATCTTCCTCCCTTCCCGTTACAGCGAGGTTCAGGTGTCCACCGTGATGTGCCAGTCAGATACATATCTTTTCCAAAAACCAGTTTACCGATGAGCAAGGTATACAGCCGAACAGGCGATGGCATTCTGTGGACTCCCTGGCAGCGTTGCAAGACGCTGTCGCATTCCACTCTTAGAGGCGAAGCTTAACATTGTAACCACACATCAGTGACACAAGCACCAACACTGCACTTAAGGCTTTCGCCTCACCGCACTTTAGGTCAGCAAAGTGCCCCCCTGAATTTTTTTACAATTACAGACTTGTTTTTTTTTTCACGCATTTTCCTTCTTCAGGAAACACTCCATTAACAGTTCTTGATTGTCATGAAGGAAGCTTTGCGGTCGGAGAAATAGATTGATATATGCTCGACGTGCTGCACCAGTGCCAAAGCCCTGTTCTCAAACGCGAGGTCTATGCAAATATTTCGCGAGGCAGCCGTGGGAGGCGTTACGAGTGAGAGGAACGGGATGTTCTCCCGCATAAGCGGTGCGAAATTCCTGCTTGTCTTTATATCTACATTAAAGTCCCCACCCACCCTCCCACGCTGGCAGGTGGCACTTAATGGTTGATCGCGAAAGTTCGCTGTCCGTTGTCAGCGCTAACGCATGCAGCCCAGATATCTCTTTCATCGCTCCACGTACCTATATGCCCGATTCAGGTGTCCGCTGATCCAGGGAGCCAGTTATGCGCTTTCCTTATAATTATCACAGTGTAAAGCGGCATTGACAACGTTGACAATGAACGCCTACAGCCTATGGCTTCTGTGCCGTGTTTCTTGCACAATGTTGTCAATGCCTGCAGCCCATATCTCTCTCTCATCATCCCACGTACCTATAAGTGCGATTCAAGCGTCCACTGACCTAGGGAGCCAATTATGCGCACTTCCTTTCCTTAAAATGGCCCAACGTTGGCAATGCCAATGCATGTAGCGCACATCTATCACTACCACCAAAAAAAAAAAAGTTGCCTTGCACTTGAAAGCTCAAAACCCTTGAATATCGCAGGTCGGTACCAGCATGAACCCTGGATTAGTAGTTCTTGGGACACATTGCACATTCTTTTGACAACTACTGTGTCAGCAGTGATTGTTTAATTGCTTTGCATGTTGGTAACGCAGTGCAGAGATAATGTTTTGTTTTACTAGTGGTTAATGGTAATCTTTGCCACAGGCGCTGTAATCAATGGAATGTTTAGCAGCGGTGATTGCCACATTTGGTTTGAAAGCTGCCCTTGCACCATAAAAATTCATCATCATCATCAGTTGGTTTTGTGAGACTGCGTATTCAGCTTCTTTTTCTTTTGTCCTTCAACAGTGTTTCTCGATTCGAGTGATGAATCCGAAAGCAGCAGTGAAGAAGAGGAAAGCAGTCCAGGCTACAACATTGGCCCAATTGCAGAGGAAGTTTCGCCCTCTTCTCAGGAGTCTGCAGGCAACGAAAAGAACGTGTTTGCGTGTGGGTTCTGCTCTCGCACCTTCCCCAATCTGCACAGTTTGAATTCTCACGTCCCAGCATGCATTTGGCCAGAGCCATATCCGTGTTGTTTGTGCACCCGTACATTTACCGACCAGGCCTCCATGAGAAGACACATAGCTTGCCACATAAGTGAACCGCCGACACAGTGTCCTGTTTGCTCGATCGTCTTCAGAAGAAGCAGCATCTTGGTTCACATTTTGTCGCACCTCAGCGTGAAGCCATTCAAGTGCGCTATCTGCTCGTGCTCATTTATCAAGAAGCAGGGACTGGACCGCCACATGCGCCAGCACACGGGAGAGAAGTCATTCTTGTGTCACCTGTGCTTGAGTTCGTTTGCGTCGTTAAGCTCTCTCGCTAGACACATGCGTCGGCACACTGACGAAAAACCACACAAGTGCCAACTTTGTGAGAGTAGCTTTGCTGATAAGGTAACCCTCTCTATCCACACACGTCGCCGGCATTTGGGGGAGAAGCCATACAAGTGCAACGTGTGCTCACGTTCCTTTGCTGACAGGGGCTACTACAGGGTTCACATGCGCCTGCACGCAGGTAGGAGGCCGTATAATTCTGTTGTGTGCTCACAGGAATTTGTTAGGTTGGATGGACAGCAAGGCATGTCTATTGAACCAGAAAATAAATGACTATTTCATACACTCTTTCTGCTCACATCCCTTTGGGAACACTTGCAGGTAGGTGGTGGCATTCCTGATGCAATGCCCTATCGCTCACTGGAATGTCTATGTGTGGGTAAACATACAAGTGAAGGGAAAAGAGGTGCTCGTTGTGAATTACATGACGGAAGCTAACAGCCGCCGAAACCAAGGATCATCAGGCATGTTTCTTGCAGAGAAAGCTACATTGGCCACGAACTTGCGATTTCGCTGTGGCGGTGCTTCAAGGAAGCGCCGAGACTGACCTTGAGCCGTTGCCTAGCAACTGCCGCAGCTGGCGCTCACCGCGCCATCTGGCATGACGCCACACCGCGGAGTCACCGTTTGGTAGGACGTCACACCGCTTGCCTCGTCGTCGCGCTTGCCTCCACTTGGTTCGCCAGCTGTGTCGCATGCCCGCTTTCGCTACCTATATCCTGGCATAGCCGAGCTAAGCCACTGCCAGTTTTTTACGATTTGTGGTGTTGCGTAGCTGGAGATTAATGGTGCTAATATTCAATCACTTCAAGATAATTGATAAAGTAGAAGACATAACCACATACCATCGATGGGATCCGAAACTCTCGACCTTCCAAATTCCCGTCCGGTGCTCTACCAGCTGAGCTATGGTGGCAGCTGTCCAATCTTCTGTTTTTGGGGGTATTTATGTGCACTGTAAGTGAATCTTCAGTGTGTTCACCAGCGCCACCCTTGTTCATAGCGGCCGATGTAGTACGTCCTGTACTACCGCAAGAGCCACATACGAACGTGGGCGAAGCTGTGCGAGAACCCTCTGATCTCTTGCTCAATAGTTTAACAAGGGTCTCAAATCTGGCAGCCTTGATGTCACGGGTAGTATAAGAGGGTGCGTAGCTTCTGCCCTTGCCATTTGACCACGTTACTACTGTTACGTTGGTTCCAACGTGGTACTCTACTACGTCCGCCGCCAGGGACGAGGGTGGCGCTGGTGAACACACTAAAGGTTCGCCTACACCACGCACAATACCCCCAAAAAGCAGAAGGTTGGACGACCGCCACCGTAGCTCAGTCGGTAGACCACCGACACAAAATTCAGTGGTCATGGCCGGGTTAGGATCCCACCGAAGGCTTGTTTCTTCTATTGTTTTCTTATGAGTTATCTTAAAGCTGCTGATTATTCGTACTATTTATGTCCAACTACCTAACACCACAAATTGGAAAAAAAAACGCCCTTATATGCTCGTTGATTTCGGTGGCTGTTGGCCTCCATGTGTGTACAGGTGAGTCCACTATGAAGGGGTACAATCAATTTGCAGTACAACTACCATCTTTACCTTTGCACTGAAGTTGAATACGGCTTTATCTGTCCACACAAAAACTATTTAGGATGAAAGCAAAAGTGGTCTTTTTAATTGTGCTTATTGAGTAATCGATAGTTGAACGAGTACCTTTTCATGTTGGAACTACTTATACTATCGAGAGCAAAAGTAACGGTTCCTGCCTGAAGCTCTGATCTGTGCCACTCTGCTTGGGGGCGCCATCTGACGAACTGCTTCTGGAGTCGAGACCGCTACCGTGGACGGATCTCATACCAGAATTGCGATTTGTTGGGTGGGACTGCGTGCTCCGGGCCGTTCTAGACTATGTGCTCAACATCCGAACAATAACTTCTGGTTTGAGACTGGCCGTGCGTGAGTATATGCATGGCCTGATAGCATGGCCCGTCGTTTCGCGGCTTCCTCGCCGACGGGACTTCACAGTCTCTCTGTGTGCATTAGTGGAGCCTATTTCGGCGTGCTTACCTGTCTGGACTTGCCTTTTCAATTTTGGAAAATGTGCGCGAGTTACAGAAATACGGTTTCTTTTCTTTCGTAACCACAGGTAATACGTGGCCATCTATGGGCCAGCATCGTGGTGGTTTAAGGAAACGACCTTACCTCAAGTTAAGGACAACCCAGCGAGGTATCGAAAGAAAAATGTAGGTGTAACCAACGTTACTAGACTAGTAACGTTGGGTGTAACGTTATACTTTGGTCCGTTTCATCGTATGGGTTGACTGAAAAGCGAAAAAAAACTAAATTTTCGTTTCCCAGCGCGCTTCCCCCTTAACTCACAGCAAACGTCATTTTAAGAAGCTAATCAGAGGCTTCTGTCGTCAACACAACATGGCGGCTTAGCGAGGCCTGTTGAGCAGCCATATTTGACCGAGGTCACAGCACCATGACTCGAATGTGGCGTCGCAATGACGTCACGCCCATGGTCACGCCAGGCTGCACGGCGTCGCATGCTCAGAACGGAGTCGGCTAGCTGTTAAGCTGACACGTACGTGCGAAAACCTGGCCGGAGCGCCGCACCAGTCGCCACTTGCGAACTGCCGCCACACACGGAGCGGCAAGCATCTTTGCGCCGCTAGACTCAAGCCCGGCCCACCGCAAACCAGCGCCTGTGCGCTGCTTGGCTACTGAAGTTCCCACCAGAAAAGACAAACTACACAAAATAAGACAAAATAGCGGCGACAAAGCATGCCTGCCCATGTAGCGCGCTTTCGGCACGGCGCTAGACGCGGGCGCGCCGGGCGACGAACTGCACTGGTCTCTGGCTGCCCTGGTCGTCGCTACCCGTTTTGCATCGAAGCCGCGGTGGAGAGCGCTTCGGAAGTAGCCTGGGTTGTAATAAAATACCTGCTCTTGGCATCCCTTTACTGCCAACAGCATCGTATCACAACAAAAAATATGGCCATTTTTGCGGTGCGCTCGGCAGCGGAGCTAGCGGGCGCCAGGCGCGCGAGCCGGACCGCAACGGCCGGGCAGCGGCAGCTGAGAGGTGGTTGTGGCAAGAAATTTGCTCGTATTACAGTTGCTGCTTCTACCAGCAACTCGGCATTAATCAACGATCCTCAAAAATGATCTATTTTCCATACTTCTTGCTCCTAGAGTTTATTACATTAAGAACAATCTTTAGCTCATTTTTATGACGCCAGCGAACGGGTACCAGGGTTGCCGGCCGGCCTGCTGCTCGATGTATTTCACATTCGCACCAGAAAAGAGGAAACAGTCATGCTATCAGAAAGGCTGCCTGCTATATTCGAGCAATGACAGCATGCCGAGCGTTCAACAACGACGTCGGCTGCGGGCGCGCCCGGGAGTGACGAGACTCCCGGCGGCCCTGGTCGTCGCTAAGCCTACCTGGTTTCGCATCGATACCGCAGCTGAGGGAACTTCTGAACTGGTCAGCGCTGTAAAAGGTACTACTCTCGTCACCCCTTTAACTCTGAACCTGTCCCATAATAAAGTAAACATATGCTCGATTTCCGCGACGCCTTCAATAGCGGAGCTAGCAAATGCCAGCCATGCGAGCGGCGACCAAGCAGCAAATAAAGCGGCCATGGGATGAAATTTGTTGGTGTCGCAGTATTCAATTACTGCCAGCAACTCGGAATTGGCCAACGATCTTCAAAAATGGTTCATTTTTGTCATCAATCTATCCCGGGGCTTGTTATGAACATAAATAATACTAGCGTGTTTGGCTACGATAGCTGACTCGTACGTTCGTATCGAGTTCATGTAAACAGAAAGTCTTCGAGATGGGCTGACCTTGCTCAGCTCGATTCTCTGACTCAAACCGCCGCTGTCAAGAAACATCACCTAGATAGGTTCACGTAAGCAAGACTATATCGAGCCGCTGATACTTAAGGGCAACGGACTGAATTCCAGTGCGCGCACTACGGCCGTTTGATACCGTACGCTATTTTTCTTTCCTTGGGATTTTCTTTATTATCTGCGAGTGCACACACACTAACTGATGTGTCCCCTTCTTTCCTTTCTGTGTGTGTTATCAGTGTAGCGTTCCGTCCAGACGGCCACTTGCCCCTCTTCGCGCACTGTCATCAGATGCCGCCCCACGGTGCGCCCCCGCACCTTCCTCCTACATTGTGAAGCCACTCCCTCCCGTGGACGCTTCACCGCTCCCTCCTTTCTTCGGGCGGCCAGTTCGGCTTCTGCATGCCTTGGTCGACGCTGGTCGCACCCTAATCAGCTTTGCGTCTTCAGCTGCATTGAACACAGCGACCGGACACGACACTAACATACATTTCTAAAGCTTTAGAAGGTTTAAAGGTAGCACTAAAATGCTGAAAAAGGCGAAGTTTTTCTGAAGCCTCTCATGTACCTGCAGAAATGAAATGAATATTGCCTCGAGGACATACTAACGGAGTGACGGCTGATGCGTTGGGACTCGAGCCAGTTACCCAGACGTAGGGTAACATAGTGGAGCACCTCAGAAGACTAAGGAGGATCTATCCCCCATCCCATAGACTACTAAAGAGCAGACTAAGTTGGTTGGTTTGTCCCAGAAATTTGGGCCATCTATTGTTCTTAAACATGCAAATGAGAAAAAATCAAAGGATTTTTTCTCATTTGTTTCATTTTTATCTTTTTCTTTCCTGCTATTTTTATTTTTCAAGCCCTCTGTGTGCCATGTTCACTGCTATAAGAAGACGCGTTCATGCACTGTATGATCATTCTTGAAAAAGACTAGTCACTGGTCGAAACGTTGAATTTAAGTTTTTCAATGTGGCTTCCCCAGCTTTTCATATATAGACTTATATCATAACCTATATATATATATATATATATATATATATATATATATATATATATATATATATATTATCTACATGAGAATGCCAACACAACCATGCAGTCCCACTCATATACAATGCCACGCAGGAGCAGTGGGAGGTAGCGCTGTTGAGCCGGGAACCCGGTGATAAGCTTTCACTGGTCGAACGGGCCCAAGCTGCCCCTCGAGTCCTGGCCTAGGGATTCCACCCATGAATACTCCCAAGACACTATGAGCAATATACAAACATTTTTTCTCTCTCTCTCCCTCTCGGGCTTAGCAATGCTATACTTCCATCCAGTTCCTTCCCTAGCAATCCAAAAAAAAGGAGAGGTTTTTCTGAAGCCTCTTAGACACTTGCAGAAATGAAATAAATATTTCCGCGAGTGGGTTTCGAACCTGTGGCGGCGCCAACAAATCAGCTTCGCTGGCCACTGCACGAGAGCAGCCGTACACGTCCTTTAACCCACTTTCAAAGTTTTATGAAGTATTAAGCCATTTATTTTGTTTGATCTTCTACAATTCACGGCAGTGATGCCGCCGCAAGTGGATTAGCAGAGCTTCCTCCCCGCGCAGAGGCCGGGTGTTTCAAAGTACCACTTGTTTTGGTACACGCTTCAGAAAGCATTTACCCCAGAGAACTCAATCAGAGTTATCATATGTCATGCCTGGCATAAATGCTTTGCGGTAAAAGCTAAGTTTTAGAAATTGGCTGCAGTTGAACTACTATGAGAGTTAATAACATTGATCGCTTAACCTTTCTTTGTTGTAGCGGAAAGAGAGTCGTTTGAATCGTTTCAGTAAAACTTCTCTTGTGAACATTCATTCTGTTCAACATACCACGATCGGCGTGCACATCAAGAAGTTTTGTGAAAATGTGTGCAGCAAAGATATCAGCTGCATAAGCTAAACTTGTGATGAAAGAGCACTTAAAATTGAAAATAAAGACGCGCTGTGAAACCGCTAAGTGCAAAGGCTATTGTAAAATAGCAATCGTATATTTTATCGAACAGAAAGGTAAAAGCGATGATTAAAAAAATAGACATCTGGTGAGGGACATGACTACGAACAACTGAACTCTTTTTTGATGCTCAGTCTTTTCTTTTACACGCCAAGGTTTAGGACCGCTCTTGCTAGAAAATTACACGTATTCAGAAACTGGCATTGTAGTAAAATAACATGCAGGATAAACACGAGAACCAGATATCAACGATGACTGCCAAATGAAAAATAACAGCATATTTCTTCTGATTGCGAAGTACATGTCGCATTGCATGCTTTCATCACTTAGGTTAAAGCACAAAAAAAAGTAGTCAGAAAGACACAATAAACTGGCTGAATGTGAAAATCGCAGAAGGCTTAAGAAGTCCGTTTTGCTGCAGTCGTCTGCATGAAGTGTTATACGCGTTATTATTTTTGTTTCAGCAAACCGTTGGCATACACGTCATTCATTTCTTCGTCCTATAATGACAGAGGACATTCGCACTTTTTTGAAAAGTTCGTAGGGAAGAAATAAACGAAAAATAAACTGTTTCTTCTGCGGTTCCGCACTGCAGTGACTCTAGAAATACTTCTTCTAGTTGTCTTCTGTTCCTAATGCAATAAGGCCGCTAACAAATAAATAACATTCAGAAACTATAAAAATGACTACGCCTCATTTGGTCCGAAAGAAACAGCCTATACAAAAATCCCATAAAAAATCCCATAAAATCCAATAATTTCATGATAAGGGCGTGTATATAGCCCCTTAAGTTGTGAGTGTCCAGGGTGGTTAGAGGCAAGTCTGTTCAGGCACCATGGCGCTGCCATTGGGGCAGTTATATGCGTTCCCGAACTCTGGCAGTTCGCGCAGCGGCAGGTTGCAGCGCGCGTTGAGCGGCAGGGAACGGGTCACGTGACGAGGGAGGACGATGCCGCACAGGTGGAAGCAGTAGGCGGCGAAGAAGAGCCGCTCCCTATCGTACACGTGTCCCGAGGCGGCGATGCCCAGGGGAGCGGCCTCCTCATCTGAGCCACCACCGACGCCGGACGAGGACTGGTTCTGCGCGCTCTTGCGAAAGGCGGCGTACGCCATTCTCAGGCCCACCGCGTGCGCCAGTACCTGCGCAAACATAGTGAATCACTAACAGTTCTACAGACACAAGGAGGATTTTAAATTATCTTTTTCAAACGCCGTGGAGGCTAGATCCGAGATCCGATCCGAATTCTGAAATCTTGTTCGAATTTCGTTTGCCAACGTTTTAGGCTATTTTTTCATTGCTTTTGTTCATTGCTTATTGTTGTTGTATAAAATGTTTGCATTGATTTGCTATTTGTTGTTTAATGTATGCATTATATATGTTTATGATATAATGTTAATGTTTATTGGACTTGCCAGCATCAGTGTTCATGTATCCTCTTCCCTTTATTTGCGCCTTCGGCCGCAGAAAGTATCGATGAATGATAAACTCATGCTATGCCTTTCAACGCAATCAGGGCTAGGCGTTGCAAATTAAGCAAGAAACACAGATACAGAAGGATGCAAGGTACACTGCACACGCTGCTTCGGCGCATCCATGCATTCAAGGTGCAGCATTCAAAGTGGGTTACAAGCGGAGAGTTAATGATTCCGGTATTTCTAATAGCATTTATCGAACAAAGTGACGTATCTGTAAAAATCTTCTGCCAGCCATTCCATGAACGTGGTCGCGCATTTTGAAGCCGCTAAGACGCGTGAGAACACTGCACTGTCTTTGCATTTTGGCCTCCCTCATAAATCAGAGGATCCCATCGGTAGTGGTCCTGTTCCATGCGCTCATTATAAAGGGCTGAAATTCAGCCATTACATCAAGATCAAAATCTTGCAACTGTAAGCGGCCGCCACGACAGAGGGGCACCTTACAAGAAAAGACAGCCTAACAGATTTTTGGCGACAATTTGTAGACATGCTCGCTCTACGCGGCATCTACAAGTTACTCTTTCTTTGCATAAAATTACCACCCAGGCTTAAAACCGTGCCTTACTTCTGGAGTTGTTAAAAATGCTTCCCGGAGCATGAATATTCCGCCTCTTAACTGGGCGCAAGCGAGACATATCTAATCACGTCTCCTACACACGCAGTACCACAGAAATATCTTAGCGTCCTCGAAGAAAGGGGGAGCGATTAGGTCAATTTAGGCTGCACTGCTCGCAGCATCTTGCACTAAACCAAAATTAAGTGCTGCCCATAAAAGTGAAAATCTCTAGGATGACACTAGAAAAAATGGCTGTGGCTCAGATTGGTTAAGCCCGGTAATTGCGAAAGCAATATCCGTAGCTACGCCATGGTTCAGCTGGTAGTGTAGCTGGTGGTGGTGCTTGTGGTTAGACTTGTGGTGATGCATCGGTTATACAATCCAATCCAACCCACCTACACTGCTAGGCACGCCGCGCGCGGCGGGCGCAGGAGTTAGGCAGCAGCCACCACGCGCGGCCTCGCCTCGCGACGGCACAAGCTGGAGCCCTGCTCTTGCAGCTGTGACGTCAAACCGCTAGGCGCGCCGCGCGCGGCGGGCGCAGGAGTTAGGCAGCAGCTACCAAGCGCGTCCTCGCCTCGCGACGGCACAAGTTGGGCCCCTGGTTTTTGCGGCAGATGGTATGACGTCATAGCAGAGGTCAAGCTAAAGGTCAATGGTAGCTACCGCGGCCTCGCCACGCGACGAGCTGAAAGTGATAGTAGTATTGCTTTCGCAATAAAAATCAACTAATGAGTTGGCAACAATTCTGACTATATGATCGAGCCCCAAGATCGCCGTCAAATTATGTAGGCTTGCGTAAACGCTCAACTCGACTATCTGCTTTAGGGTACATGCAGAGAGCAACCCATTTCCCATTCGAGTACTACCGGAGAACGCTGCGCAGTAACCTTACCTTGTACGCTGCTGTGTTGGTCAGTGGCAGTGAAAGTGGACACTTCGATTCGTAAGAGCACATCGAAATCTCACGGGTCACCAAACTGTATTGGGCCTAGTAAACTATTTTCGCTTCATTGCACAGCATAACAAATTACCCCAAAAACGATATACGGAGAAAAAAAGCCTAGAGCTTAAACTTAATTCATGTGTTGTTAAAAATCTTTCGAGTGGAATATGCAACTTTAAAGTAAGAATCTGGAAAAATGTGATGTGGATGTGATCTTCTCCGCAATGTAATCCAAAATATGTCCATAGACATGAACAGCAGATTACGGACAGTGCAACAGCGGCGCTTACCTCGGAAGCGTCTTTGTCGGTGACGTTGATTCCTTCGTAAGAAGCCTGCTTCAGGCCCATGCAGTGCAGCTGTTCAAGATACGTCGCTTCGCTCTTCTCCGAGTACCACGTCCGCCCGTAGCGAACGCCCAGAAGATCGTAGACGCCGGTGACGGGGTCCAAGTGGCGAGCAAGAAGGGAGCCAACGATGGAACCGAGAGCAGCGTAGTTGACCACATCGGAATGCAGGGCGTTATCCCCAGTGGAAATCGGCGGGAACAGAAGCGCCGGGGACGCAAGCAACTCATGTCGCATGGAGTCTAGTACTGCCGTTGGTGCCACGTCCAAGAACTGCGGTGCAGATGTATACTACTTTGAGCAGTTATTAAAACAGGAGATGCCTCATCGTTGTAAGCAGGAGTTGTCGACAGAAATGTCACGCTTTTCAATTGGGAGAAATGGTTGTGACGTCACAGTGCGCGAATTTCAAACAGGGCTAATTGTACTTTGGCTAGCAAACCTGCAACCAATTAACGGGATGGTATAGTGATGCTCTAAGTAAGCGTGACTGAGTTAAGTAGGTGTGACTGAGTTAAGTAGTTAATTAAACAATTAGCCTAATTAACCTTCCTAGTCAGAGTAGGAAATTGGTCGAGTTGGGGAATCGAACCATGGGTCTCCGGAGTGCGAGTCGAGCACGCTAACCACTACGCTATGCCAGCTCGATGGTTTGGAATGAACAAAGGCGCGTCTAGTGAATACGGTGTCTTCGTTCACTCCCATCTTCCTCCATTCCCTTACGGCGAGGTTCAGGTGTCCGACGAGATATTCGAGACAGATACATTCCCTTTCCTCAAAAACCAATTTACCGACGAGCAAGGCGTAGAGCCGAACGGGCGATGGCGTTCTCTGGACTCCCTGGCAGCGTTGCAAGACGCTGTCGCGTTCCACTCTTAGAGGCGAAGCTTGACGTCTTCAGCACACATCAGTGACACGAGCAGCAACACCGCGCTTAAGGCTTTCGCCTCACCGCACTTTACGTCAACAAAGTGCCTCCCCTGAATTTTTGACTGAAGTCAGTTCGAGGTCTGCTGAGTACCGTTTCGTCATCATGACCACCATCAGCCTGACTTCGCTCACTGATGCATTAAAGGGAAGCTGAAACACTTTTTTGAGAATTCGAGGTTATTCAAGAATTCGAATCTATCAAGCTTCTAGATAAAGCATGAAAAGTAATTTTGCTCTGGCATTTTAATTGGCGTCATAATCGTCGATTAAAACCACGACGATGTTTAGGCTTCTCCTCAGTACGTTGGAGGAGTGCGAGGAAACTCGACAGTGACGTCATTGTTGCCGAAATTTCAGATGTCCGCTGCTTACGCCTGCATGCTGCTGTGCGTCGTCGGATGGCGCCAAACAATGCATCGTGAGCTTCACCTTCGATGGCGTCGGTTTTCTTCCATGGAATAACCGCTTCTTCGCTGGAAACGTAGTGCAGTCATACGTGACGTCATTATCGGGGCCTCTGCCCGTCGCTGTGCACTTCAGAGAAGCTGAACGCCGACGACGACTCTATTCGGCGGTTATGCCACCATTTCAAGTGCTAGACCAAAACGATTTCGTAGGCTTTACCGGCACATTCTGCACATTCGGCAACCTTAAACTCATCGAATTCTAAAACCGCTTCAGTTGCCCTTTAAGGCCGACAGGTATAAGAAGCGACTAGAAGGGACGAGAAGAGCGCTAACTGGCCAATGTTTTTTTCTGTTAGAATTACCCCGATAGGTTCACTCATCGCTTTCTTGTTGTAATACAGTATGGATTGATTTCGGCTAATTTATTTTACGCAACAAATAAAACAAACAAAATCAGCTCGAGAGTAATTGTTCTTTTCAGAGTCGACTGCTTGAAAATTAGCAGCCCGTGGATGGCTGCTCCCGCACGCACAGTTGAGCGATAGGGCTTTGCCTATAAATAAAAAACGGAAGAATGGTATAATAATATATGCGATGCTCTTCTTGTGTGCTATAGCCAAAAGTTGCATCATTTAACTGTTGAGCATAATCATAGCTTTAATTTAAAAGCCAGAAAACTCACGCCGTCCATTCGTCTTTATTATTTATGCGGCATATACAGTGTTTCACCTAAGAGTTTAAAAATTAAAAGAAATAGGCTTTTTTAGAAGAGCTTTTTTTCGGTATAGCATTGTTAGTGATTTTATACATCAGATTACATTTAAGACGTCCCAACTACCAAGCTGGTTGTTTCTTATTAAATAGTCAACTTTTTACTATCACTGTCAGGCTACTTAATTATTGCGAAGTGTGTAGCTCACTGTATGTAATATCCATATCAGTTTTTAGAATTTGGTGAATGTGGTTATCCTCTATGATGTCGCCAAATGAATTTTGGTTACATCGTGCCAAAACGCATGCACCTGCGAGAAGCTTGCAGGATATGCATCCTTCACAGTGCACGTAACTCACCGAGGTAGCCAATTTTGTGGGTCGCAGCAGTGAGGGCAACCACGTTTTCCATATTCTAAAAGGTGATAATGACATTTGTTACGGCGAGATACGCGCCGCTCAATAATTAAGGCGCCTAAGAGTAACAGTTCAAAGTTAACTATTCAGTATTAGTCAACCAGCCGGTAAGTTAGCACGTCTTAGCTGTATTCTGATGTACTGCACTGGTGACAACGCTATGCCCAAAAAAGCGCTCTCCTAACTCAAAAGCCTATTTTTAAAACTTTTGTAGAGTTTTAGATGAAACACCCCGTATAAGAGAAGGCGCAGTAAAACCCGATGATGGGTTACAACCAATCGGTGTTTGCGGCACTGCTTGTTAGACTTGCAATTAAGGAACTCTGTAGACACTTTGGACGTAACTGCAGTGCGAAAAATTCGCTGTGACTTAGCTTGGTTAAGCCCGGTAATTGCGAAAGCAATATCCGTACCTACGCCATAGTTCAGCTGGCAGTGTAGCTGGTGGTGGTGCTTGTGGTTAGGCTTGTGGCGATGCATCTGTTATACAATCCAATCCAATCCAATGTAATCTAATGTAATCTAATCTAATCTATTCTAATCCAATCCAGTCCAGTCAGGCCGCCGTTCATGTGCACCGCCGTCGCACACGGACGGCGCGAGATCGCGAAGCAATGTTAAGCCGCTGGTGGTTGGCACAGCTACTGCTTTCTAGCGACGTGAGTCGAGCCTAATCTCTTCAGCGTAACGCCACAATCGCGCTCCTAGCGGAGAGCGCAGGAGTTAGGCGCCGGTGGTGGCACCGCCGCGGCTTGCGACGGCGCCAGTCGGTCGCCCTTCTCTTCGGCGTGACGTCACAAAGCACCTGTTTCGCTCCTAGCGGAGAGCGCCGGAGTTAGACGCCGGTGGTGGCACCGCCGCGGCTTGCGACGGCGCGAGTCGGTCGCCCTTCTCTTCGGCGTGATGTCACACATGACGTCACACAGAGGTCAACTAAAGGTCAATGGTGGCACCGCCGCGCCACGGCAAAGGCTGAAAGTGCAAGTAGTAAAGCTTTCGCTTTAAAAACACGGTCACATTATGCTCAGTGGTTAGGGCGCTCGATTACTGAGCAGGAGTTCCTGGGTTCGATCCCGGCCGAGGTGGCCGCGTTTCGATGGAGGCAAATTGCGAAGGCGCCCGCTTGCTGTGCGATATTAGTGCACTTTAAAGTTCCTCAGGTGGTAAACATTATTTTGGAGGCCTTAACTACGGCACCTCTTTCTCTTTATTCTTCAACTCCCACCTTCCTTCATTTCCTTACGGCGCGGTTCGGGTGACAAGCGAGATGTCAGGCAATTACTGCGCCATATCCACTGGTCACACTCTTGACTAATTTTTTTCAAGAAGAGCTGGTTAAACAAATACCCGGGTTGCATATGCGTGCGCTGACAAAACAACGTAAAACGCAGATCGATACGTGCCAGAAACAATACTAGGTCCGACACACGGTTGAAAACTGAAAGTGTCTTAGTTATCAAACGAATTCAGCCAGAAGCTCATTTTAGTCTCTTATCTTCTAGTCAAGTGGCCTGAAACAGAAGAACCTATTCATGAACGTTTCATTAAGTATTCTCGATATTTTTATCGCGCTTTTTAAATTTTCATACAGCCTCCAGGTGCTCATCTAGGGGGAAAAAATTGCTTCAACTGACTGCTGCGACAGGCCAGAGGGCGCTTAGGATAAAAAGCGTGTCGTGCCTTCCTAAATGCAACCAGATTTTTGTCCTAAAAGAAAAATATTAGTAGCGAACATCTGAAAAGAGGAATAAGCATGAATGATTGTCTGATGAGACTAAGTACAGTGATGCAGATGAGCCAAAAGAAACAAGAACTCTAAATGGCGTACTTATTCGTGCGCCCGACTTAAGAAGTCTACGTTCGCATGAAGTTTACCTCTCTTATGCTTTACCACAAAAGCATATTCCTGGAGAGTCAAACTCCACCGGAGCAATCCGCCGTTCTTTTGAGACAGTTGCTGGAGCCATGTCAACGGTCGATGATCAGTAATTAGAATAAATTCAGGGCCCAATAGGTAACAGCGAAATTTCTCGACAGCCCACACCAGGCAAGCGCATTCTTATTCAATTGTGCTGTAAGCTTGTTCCCTCGAAGTTGGGTGAGGATAATAGAGGAGGAAAGCGCAGCCCCGAGGAGTGTGTCGCTACTTTGAAATTATCAAGGGGCTTTGGTCTACGCAAAGCCATGGCGTCTTTAACGCTTTTAGAGGTGATCCACTGAGCAAGAAGCGATGGTGAGGGGGAGAGAAGTAGGAGTAGGCATGAAATGGCCGCAATGCCGCAGCAAAGCGGGCGCGGCGCCTTCTGCATTCGCTCCGCGGGCCACCGGTTGAGAAGAGGAGGGGGCATAGGACGGTATATACGCGCCTGTTCGATCCTTACAACCTCATCCTCAACCAAATGCTGAGCGCTGCGGAACCTGAGTACTTTACTTAGCAGTTTAGCCGTTGCTGAGATAAAAATATCATGGTCTCATTCAGGCGGTGTCAGACACGGAAATGCAAATTTTACATCCTGCTGCACAAGTACATATACACTCATCATGAGTGCTATGAGAAATTTTCAGGAAGACTGAGAACAACTACATGTAAATTTCGTTGCCAGCAAAAATTGACTGCTCTGCTCTTTCCGTCTACCGTGGAGCTTATTCGCCAGCACAATGCGCATTTATGGCTGTCAAATTTCTAGAAACGAAACATTCCTTTCCGGCCATTCGAATAAAACTTGTGTGGTCAGAACAGAAACGGACTGTGCGATCACCGGAAGGAAACGGATGTTTCCTTCCGGTGATGTTTCCTTACCTCGGGCATCGGCGCGCAAATACTTTCTTCATGTCACTGCAGCTTGTTTTCGAGAATCAACGCTGGTCGCATTGCCTGTTTTTTTCTCTTCTACTCCTAGCTTATAAATGCTCTGTTTTCACTGAAAGTGGCTTCATTGCTATTCAGGCGAGGAAGGGCTACTACTACAGTCCAACTTCAGCTTGCCATCAATCTCTCCACAAGCCCAACTGCCGAATCCTAAACTGCCGCGCATATACTGACCGGTTCAGGCTCTCGCGCAACTTTGGACGAGGAGTCGCTGTCCATCAGTTCCGCACTCCGAGCACGCAGATCGCGGGCCCTCTGTTCCAGCAGCCAGGTGGTGAACGACGTGGAATCGCCGAACGGCTCCAGGTGCCTATGGCGGCGCCGCACATCGGCGCTCTGGAACAGCGTGGGCAGAGGGCCCAGCACGATGCGGAGCCGCCGCAGACGCCCGTTGGCGCGATCCTGGGTCTCGGCATCCATCCACGAGTAGTGCGTCATCGCCGACTCCAGGATGGCGCGAACCACCGCGTCAGGGTATTTATACCTGAGCCGGCGAGCCGCCAGAGCACGAATAAAGAACGAATCCGGTTACATCCAGCGGCTGAGGGAAACAAAACGAAACGTCTAATAAAGATTTCTCTCCCTTATAAAACGTTTAGTTAGTAGCACGTTGAAAAATGTTGTCATGTAAGAATACGGTTACTGTTTATGAAGGTTTAACGTCCCAAAGCAAAAGAACATATCCATGCATGAGCATAAGTGTACACGCTTATGCACATGCATAAACATGTGCGCTAATAAATTGAATTTAGATCGACTTTTTTCCCCAAGATTTGCGCGGGTGTTTATATGGAAAAGAATTCCGAGTGAAGGCCGTGTACGAGGTTTTTCTTATCTTCGCTATGAGCGCACCTCCCTACCCGAGCCGCTGTTTTCTTGTTTCGCTAAGGTAGCAGTGTTTACGTGGCGTTTCCTGAAGCACTACTATACTCCTGCACGCTTCTTTCGAAACTGTCGTTTGTTGCGAAAGGCTTTAGTGGGCGTCCATAAGCGCGTCCGGAAGCTTGCGCAACGGTGCATGCATACGTTAGCTACATACCCCACGGTAACGCACCTGCAACGTCAGCCTTAAGGTCTTGCTGCTAAAATCTTCTGCATCTCTCTCGGGGCCTTGTCCTCATGAGGAGAAGGGCCTCGCCAATTTAGCATAAATACTCTGTGTCCTACACTGGCCAAGGCTACCGCCATAAACACTGCTATCTTTAAATTTTTCAGTTGAAACGGGTGTGCATCTAGCTTCGATCTCTTGCGATATGCGGGGACTAGGTCAGTCATAAAGCTTAGTCCCATCCCGAACATCTGTATTACACCTGTCCCTATATCTATGCTCGCTTAAGTATATCTGAACGTGCGTTTGTGGGTTTACAATAATGAAGAAAATACGCACTCCTATGGACAACTGCGCCGAAGAAAGCTGCTTGCATCTGAACAATCTGGAAACAGGGTGAGTAGGGCAGGCAAGGTGTAAGAAAATGGACTCTGAAAGAGGCACATTGTGAGGGGCTGATTTTTTATTCAGGATCATTAAGAACAAACAACATAAAACCGACAGCTAAGCTATGGGGGGACGTGAGGGTTGGTAGTGCAGTTGGCAAGCCCAATACGACAAGCAACTCTGCCGATGTGTTTAGTTTAACATCTTATGAAGCGAAGGAACGATACGACTCTAACGAGGACGAGTGCTACTTCCAACATCACATAGCCGCAGAAACTATTGTGATCTGCCATCCTTCAGAACATTGTTTAGTTTACACTAATTCCACAAAGCACTCATGACTCTGGAGTGCAGACGCATCGCACGCATATACATGTCCTAGGACCTCAGCTACCATCAGCCTCTGCGAAGATGTTGGCGGCGAAATGAAGTGCCTAAGGGTCTAGGGCGGGCCACTTGGTTCGAAATAACGGCATCACCGTAAGGAAAAAGCGTACCGCGTTCCAGAAAGAAATTTGCAAGACAAAAAAACGTAAGTGCAGAATAAAATATGCGAGTTAGTAATATCCCATCCTAAGTCAAGGAAACAAGTTGAAATTAGGCCCGCCATGTAGTGCCTGATAAAGATGAGGGGATACCGTTTGCAATACAAGAGTAGATACTAAGGGTTCAGCCGGTGAGCACACAAAGATGAACAGAAAGGAAAATCTCACACGAGCGACCCATTTAGTAATCTTTGAAGCCTATTGTAGTCTTCGACGCCAATATAACAGAACCACGTTAGTATCCTCAAGTAGAAACTAAAGGTATGGAGTTGTAGCCGAAAGCCTCAAAAGCGGGTGGAAAGGTGATATGGGCAGACTTGGTGGGGTATGGTGCTCACTGCTGGCGCAAGAGACGAAAAGTGTAAGCTGATTTCAGATGCTCTTAGCCTAAGATGGACTCATCCTGGCTGATAATGATGATGTCACGAAGAATATGCAGAAGCTGCACCCTGTGTGAGAGCGTGGTCGTGAGAATTCCTTCGAGTGTCTGAAGGTGGGGCACCTCTGCTCGAGACGTTGCTGGTAGAAGAGATGCTCCCAGGCGCGCGGCATGACACCGATGGACTCCCTGGTG
Source organism: Amblyomma mixtum (assembly GCF_055824585.1). Taxonomy (NCBI): domain Eukaryota; kingdom Metazoa; phylum Arthropoda; class Arachnida; order Ixodida; family Ixodidae; genus Amblyomma; species Amblyomma mixtum. Next base: position 104,752,514 of record NC_143018.1, read on the forward strand.
CAGGCGTCAGCGCGCACGTAGAACGCCGCGCGTTGGTCGATGCCGTAGACGTCCGCCAGGTTGCCGGAGGAGACCGGCAAAAGGCTCTCGATGACCAGGTAGCGGACCAAGCGGAACAGCGCGGTTGGCTTCGCAGCGGCCACGAACTTGGAAAATGCGGCGATGACTGTCGGCGTAGAGGTCACCATTTCATCGTCTGGCCGGAAGTACTGCACCAGTTTGGAAGTTGCATCCACAAGGAAGTGCAAGCTGTTATCCGCTTGTAACCAACAAAGCAGGTGTCCTTTCTCAGCTCCCCTGTCATTCTAATACTTCCTTTACCCACGCTACAAATTGTGGAATCGCTTCATCAAAGTGCTGAATTGGTTTTTATTTGCCTCAGGACCCAGAGTGTTTCGGACGTTGGCGTTGATGCTCTGAGCTGTGAAAATGCTACTAAAGAGGTGTTTTTATCAGCGCCAATTAAGGCATCACAAAGCCGGCCGTAAACGAAGCAAGATCACCACCTTCACTGTTGAGAAATTACATGCCGATAATGGGAGTACAAAAATTCTTAAAAGAAAATAAACGTTCTTTGCAAATGTCGTCGAACGATCGACCGAAGCAAGAACTGCAAAGCCACTAATGACAGGATGTCCGTATTGACAGTTAGGTGTTTAGTATGGCTGACCCTAAATTATGCTAGTTTTTCCGTCCTGTCTGCAACCTGCGGAGTAACGGGCGGGCATTCATCAAGCTCGGCGGCAAACGATTTTATAGATGGAAAAGTTTAATGGCATTTTTGTGACCGGAATTCTGACCGTTTTATAACTGTTGTTTGTAAACCGAACGGGAAGGTGCTGCTGCTGCTCACAAAACCTGAAGGTCAGGTTGTATTTTGTCCTTGCTCTTTCAGAGCTCCATAACCTTATAGGACCCCTTAGCGGCAAGCTAAACAAATGGTGTCGAACTTAATTAATCGGCTGCTTTTAATAAACATTCTTTTTATTTCGGTTCGTTAAGGGACCAAGAAGTATTATTATTTCTGTATTCCTGTGCCGCTTTGCCGCTTTGCCGCTGTGCCGCTTTGTCGCTTCGCGTCAAAATGCGTATCCACTTTGTGAACACGTCTTAATTCTGGTGGCTGATATTGGCATGTACTCATTCTCAAAAAATAAGCAAACGCCATCCGCCACCATATTCAATCTCGTTTGCTGCATAAATGTTCTCATCGGGTTGACTCAAACACCGCCTGGTTAGCGTTGCCCATGATTTGGTATCATAAGTACTGATCCCACCAGTCTTATGATACTTAAGTTTGCACGGTGATCATACAATAGCAAGTACGTTTCAGCTGAGTTGGGCTAAGTTGAATCAATTTTCATCACACCTTTGGCTTCCAAAACAGTGATTGCGGACAAACTGGTCACGACCTGTTATGAACACTTCCAGAATACCGTCCCAGAAAGCATTTTTTGGGGCATCATCACAAATTAAACGAGAAATAAAACAGAACTGGGGCATCACTGGTCGTGAATTGCTTTTGTTATACACACTACGCTACGCTGAACCTGCTTCCGTAGCTTCCTGATCGAGAATAGTGCCGGGAGGGGATGCCTCGGTCACAGAACTTGCACCATCAGCGAACGCTACTGGGGTACTCCTGTTAGTTTCAGTTTAATAGAGTTCCTCCATCGGAAACCGTCGTATGGATGCCCATTCCGCATTTACTACTTTGAATTCCTAGAGAAATGTGTGGTGAAAGCTCACTCTCCTTGGCGTGCGCACTTACACTCTAGTGCGTATTATTCCTTTAGGCGCTCTGTACACATCTCTGTACGTAACGAACTAACAGCTATTGCACAGAGTGAGCTGTCCCATGCAGTGATTTCTTCGTTTCACGTGCGTTTAGCGTCATTCATGTCGCAAGTAGGTTAACGGTTTAGGCGATATAGCCAACAAAGTAAATATTTAAAAAAAACTTATTTATTTTTTATTTATTGATACCGCGAATACCCATTTACATGGTGTTACATGAGGGGTGGGCGTGGAGTACGGCAAAACAGTTGATTTTACAGGAAGTAGAAGGTCATCCGCCATTTTTTGTACACATATTTTGTAGCCAGCTGTAAAGTCAATTTGTTTGTTGCATTTAAAATTCGAAGTACCCCTTTGAAAAATAAACTGTTCCGCGGTCTATGCTGTATTTGCTAAACAAATGCCAGCTATGTTAAAGTTTTCAGCCACAGTTACACTTTGTGAGAAATTTTGCGCATCCGTACAAAATTTATCGGATGGTACCTTCCGCTGGTACCTAACCGATTGTCCTTCTTGATGTCTGGATTGCTATTTCAGGGTAAAAATATTTGTTTTCGATGAAAACAAAAAATGGCGCTCAAAGGGTTGTGTATATGCGCTGGGAAATAAGGCACCACTCACGTCTTCCTTTTTCGACCCGTGAAGAGCAGCGTTCGTCATCTTAAGAAACGGCGTTGGTTCCACGAACGACAGGAGCTCCTCCTGAACCTGCGAAAATTTGGCGTACGCCAGGCCGCCCTCCCAGCGCGGCGCCGCGTTCAGGTGCGACATTAGCTCCTCCAAGTGCCTCATCGTGCTCAGCGCTGATCGCCTGAAGCGGCTGATGCCGGTGCTGTTGTGTCCGACCAGACGCAGCGACTCTTCGATTGCCGACAGAGTCCGCTCACCGGCACCCGGCGGGAACCGCGGCATCCTGAACTCCAGGCTTAGCGCCAGTCGGTTGTCGGCGGTCTCCTTCAGCGACGGGCAGAGGCTGGCGTGGAGCAGGACGGGCACCCCGTACTTCAGGGACAGCCGGAGCACGATGCCCAACGTGTCCTGGTGCGAGTGGGTGGACGCCCTCTGGGTCCAGTGGATTCCTGAGGATCGCAAGAGCAGGCGCAGTGGTACCAAGCTGTCGTAGTTGCGCCTGCAGAAAACGAAGACGAGGGAAGTGCGATTAAAGGAACCGAAGTTTCTTAGTCTAGTATATTTTCGGAAAAAATGTTCGAGGGGGACCTCAGCGTGCATGACTTGGGCGCGCAGCTGGGTTTTGCGAAGGGTGATATCAGGGTGGAGGAAGATTTAAAAGCCGTTAAGGCAGTGCATGGGAAGGAATCCTCAAAATCCTTGCATGCGCGCGTACGAGGTCCGTGTGGTGTTCTACCTGCGCGGAAATACCATTATACCATGCGGCTGCGTGAGTCAAAAATGCCGACATTCACGGCTTTAAAACAATGCTTAGCGTCAGGTACTGCTTGGAGTTCATCGTTTTAAATAGTTTTCAGGCGCCCTGAACATCCTTCCTTTAGCTTTTCGGTGCACAGAAAAAATAGCCACCGTCTGTACTGGTGTCAGAGCGAACAGTTGCATTTATTTAACAAGTTGGAAGCAATACCACAGAGAACTCACGTTGAGCACAGCACAACACAATTGCAAGAAATATTGCGATATGATATATGCAGCGAATTTGGTCTCCAAGAGAGTACAAGCTGAGACCAATATGGCGACTAGAATACAAGTACTCTTGCAAAGTAGCGCTTAAATATACCTCGATTAAATACCCTCTGCAAGTAACAAACCATTACAAGTGTTAAAGAAAGGAAAGGTATCTTAAGTGTGATCAGCATGAATCGTTTGGAGCATAACTTATTCAGTATACTGCTCAATTAAGCGTTCCGTCAAATAACCCGCTTTTGAAGTCGTGCAGAAGTAATGCACAGGCACAACTATAACTTCCCGATATCACTACAGCCGAAGCCGAGATGCGTAACAGGAGCGTATGACGTCTGCTGCCAGCTGCCGCGACTGCGTTTCGACACTGAAAATCCAGAAAAACTACTCATAAGATCTGCATGCACGTCAAATAAACACAAGTCGTTAAATCTAGAATAGAAAGCGTCGAAATGTAAAATTACAGAAATAATTGGGGTTACGACTGCCCACGAGCAATAATACTTTTCTTCCATCTATTGGCGTCCAGCAATAGCAGCTGCACCTATTTCACTACTTTTCTGCAGAACAATAGATGTGTTGATAAGAAAAAAAACTTAATTTAGGCGTTTCCCTCACAGATGGCCTGCCCTGTCGGTGCTTTTTTTGCTTTTGGCATTTGTGTGAATATTTTTCTCGCCGACAGTTACGTGGCACTGTCCCGAAAGTAATGACGTCATCCATAATGCTCTTCACCTCTCCTTTTCTCACGAGCTCAACTCCTATTACCCTGCTAATAGCCCTCTCGTTACCGTTTTGCCCGACCCAACTGTCCCCTGGGCGGTCTGCCTACTATCAGTAAATAAACCGCTGGTACGATAAGTACGGCCCTACCCGTGATGTAAGGATAGGCATGACGTACTGCGCGCCTACACACCGGCCCTCAGATTCAACACTCCCCTTTCCAAACCACATCGCTGGTTTCAGCCCACTGCAACACTGCCAGAAAAAGACTTTCGCTACGGCTTTCCTACGGCGCTCAAGCGATTGTAAGAACATACTCGCAATACACGTCTCACATCCCCACAAGAGGTTGGTAACCACTCCGTGTGGCCTCAGCATTTCGCCCCAACGCAGCAATCCTGCAAGTCAGCTTAACCGCAGGAGGATGTTTGGAGTGTTTTTTCTCCGTCAATAAGTGTCCTTCCGTGTCCGCGAAAAAGGGCCAAGCATCCCTGATTCTTTCGCCTGTCTAGCGAGCTTGCATGCTTTGGCAGGCACTCTTTTTGCGTGCGCACCTGTACTCTTCGACGCATTTGCGGAAGGCGACGATGACGTGGCGGCCCACTTCGTCGCCTGCTTCGACGGGGTGCTCGTCCAACACGTGGTCGCGGAACTCCGACAGCTTCGACTCCAGCAGCGCCAAGAAGCTGGACCGACTCGGGTACAGCTCTGCGAAATTGCTGCACACGTAGCTGCATCGGGATAACAAAGTATACAGAACGAATGGCAAACTTTGTAATCAAACTAAACTAGGTTTAATGATTCTGCACAGAGAAAGGGTAGCGTGAAACAGCTGATGGTCACACAGTTTGCACGTCTGTATCATGGGGCCAGAAAACTAACATGCACAGTGATACGGTTACATCAGCAGGCTCACTCGATGCAGATAGGTATGCAAGTGTAGTTATTGGCAACGAATAAACGATGAAGGCGAAAAAAAAGTAGAGAGAGAACTGTTATATACCGAGGGATGACTTTCAGTCGTATTTAGAATTGGTGTTATCTGTGAATGACAACGACATTTTTCTTAAAAGGACCCAGAAATGATTTTGATGGGCATATTCTACTGCAACAGATCTGTATAGGCGGTATTTATGTGGATTCGAGTCAAATTTGAATGTCCTGCGTGTAACATATAATTTAGAATTTTTTTTTTAAATCGTTGCCGCAGTAACTCGCAACCGATTAGGGCGATATACCTAACCACGCCTCCTCTACCCCCCGTGACGTGGGCTGACGCGGCGAGCTTGAGGGCTGGCTCTTCTGCCCAATGACGTCATCGGGAAGGGGGACGCACGCTGGGCTGTGTCGCCATAATCGATTGCGAACTGTTGCCAGCAGCGATTTGTAAAATTTATTTTTAAATTATGAGGTCCATGCAGAGCTTTCAAATTTGACTCGAATACACACAACGACTATCTTCATGGGTCTGTTGCACTAGAATATTCCAAACAAAATCATTTCAGGGTCCCTTTAATTGCGGCTAACCAGCAGCAGCAAAAAAACTTATTTGTAAAAAGCCTATTTCGATGATGAACGTTCAATCAGTCATGATAGTTTATTACTGATACGTTTAAGAATGTCTGATACCAGATTTATAGCGAAATATAATTTGTGTGTATATAGCTTCGTAGTTTTAGGAGGAAGATGACTGACGTTAGATAGTCATGAAATGTTAGAAGACCGCGTTTACTGTCGAAGTTCATCAGCTAAAGCCGATTCTGACACACTAGAAGCCTCAATGCCTAATGAGGAAACATGAACGTTTGCGTAGCTGATCGTGAAGCAAAACAGCACGCGTTATACGCCATTCCAGTTGAGCAAATACAGGGGAAATGTCTCTAACGCTAAGCAAAGGTATTGATGGTTCATTATAAGGATAACACCCAGAATACGTATACGATAGGAGAGGAAGCACGGATGTGAACCCCTTTCCCGCTGTTAATCTTACTTTACTCTCACGCATAGGTTTCGCCCACGTTTTTATACTCTTCTGTCGGTCTAGTGTGTTTAACGTGCACTTTTAAGAAGCCTATTGTAATTTTGAAACCAATTCTGCGGCTTGCAATTTTATCTCAAAGTCAGTTCCACACCTATCGTTACTACGTTACGCGGAAAGCACCGGCAACTAGGACTGCGAGCTGGTCGCGGTCTCGGTCCGGTTAGTTTTGAACTCATTTTTTTGGGGAAATTGTGCACTTGAAGAATTTATAGTGGATCACTACCCGGCTTTCTTACACCATAGGTCCAGCTTGCCTAGCAGCACATATTCCATAGCACCAGTCTAACAAAAGCTAATCCCTATGTGACGTTTTTTTTATTTTAACCACCGAAATTCTTATGACTGTGACGTCATTGTTAGTTCCTCCAAATCGCTATTTCCAAAACAACATTCGCATTATTTAGCGCCAGTCATGAGCCTCCAAACTATGTTCTACATTTGCAAAGGAACTCGCGTTTTTGATAAGAGATGCGGGCACAAACGCCAGCAATCAACAAATTTTTAAAAGCGTGTCATGGTGTCGTAAATCAGGCAGGCGCAGGCGCGACTTCGTTTCTTTTGTTTGCGTATTTTAATATTTGATAAATTGCAGAACAAAAGTTGCTACCTGCTTAGTGTTGTCGGCGTTGCTGAAGTCTTTAAACAGCCTGCCTGTAGCAAAAGCTCCGCATGAGCGGCCCCGAGTAGACTTTGGTTGGAAGCACTAACTCATATTGCCACGTATTATTGTAGTGTCCGTTCGTTCGCGCAAGGCCGCAGGAAATGGGTGTTATCATTTCTGTACGTGACGCGAGAAGCGGCCGGACTAATCTCGATTGATCACAGCCATGAAGAGCTGCATCTACGTTCTTCCAGATTACTGTAGATGATCTTGACCAGTTATCTCAAAGTTTCCTTGCCGGCTTTAAATTGAGCCATGCAGCCAGCAGTGGGCATTCATAGTTCGACGACTGACAAGCGCGTTTGTTGCTTACGCCGCTGCCGTGCTGTTTAGTTCTTTCGCGGGCGAAAGTCAGCCCAAATAAAGAGCTTCGTTTGCAAATTTTGTTGCTGCCTTCCTGACCGCTGGACTGCCGTCACTACAACATGACAATATTGTATACAATGAGTGGTGCACAGAGCCTGCTGTGCTATGCCTGTTGTGTTGTGCCTAGTGAAATCTTTTCGCCAGACCTGGTTCAGTTGTAATTCAATATTGATAGTTACAGCGTGTTTTCTCATTTGATAATTTCTTTCCTAGTGTGATAGTGGCGTATCGAACCAGTTGAGCGCAGGCTTCTTCACCTGCACGGTGGTGGGTGTGGCTGCAGCCGTATTCGTCTGCTTCTTCACATGATCTCTCAGCCATCCAATTTTTTGGAGTTCAGGGGTCGAGAGACAGTCAAGATGTTTCCCTCTTCACGCACTCCGTAACTTAAACCGGGCTGCAAGGGCAGAATTAGGGCGCGCCGTGCGTACACCCTAAGTGTACAAATGCCCCACTACTAGTGCCTAAGTAGGCCGCCGCGGTGGCTCAGTGGTTATGGTGCTCGGCTGCTGACCCGAAAGACGCGGGTTCGATCCCGGCCGCGGCGGTTGAATTTCTTTGGAGGAGAAAGTCTAGAGGCCCCGTGTACGGTACGATGTCAGTGCTCGTTAAAGAACCCCAGGTGGTCGAAATTTGCGGAGCCCTGCACTACGGCGTCTCTCATAGCCTTAGTCGCTTTGGGACGTTAAACCCCATAAACCAAACCAACCAACCACTAGTGCCTAAGCAGCCGAAATGTATGCATCTCGTGCATCTACCTTTGTGGTGGCAGCTCGATCATAAATGTTTATAAAAGTGCCATAAAAACGCTTGCAACTAGCGTGAATATATATTTGCCCTAAAGTAAAATTGTGAGATTCTATCCTTCTTCGGAAAGCAGTGGTCTCTGTACCTGTGGAAGTCGCCGCAGGGGTCTCCCTCTTGTGGGTCGGAAGCGGTCAGCGTCATCTCGCGGCCGTAATCGAAGCAGCGCGGGTCGTGCCAGGAGCAGCCCGGCGCCAGGGCCATGATTGCAAGAGGCGCAGACAGTGACAGACCCGTGAGTATTATGGTAGCCAGAACCACGACGGCCTGGTTCATCGGCGACAGCAACTCTTCCGGCTCGACGACGGCGCCTCCCAGCTGAGCGTAATTCCGGCCTCCGACGCCCGTCGCCTGAGTGTGCACCGCCTCGGCTGCATTGAATGTGCAGCATGAGCTCGAGCCTCAGTTGTAATCGTGGCGTCATGAGACAGGGTAATGTAGATCGCTCCAAGGCAAAGGCCTCTGTCATTGACCTTAGCTTTGTCCTCGTCCTCTCTTGAACCAGCATCGGCCCTTTTATTGTCGTTCGCTTTCTTACCACACAACACTTTCTGACTGCGCAACCCTCAGTTACGATTTCCCTTTTCTTGGCATCTCAGTAGACGCTTTAATTAGGCTACTTCTCGAAATATCCTTCGGGATTCTGTAGTTATTGGCCGAATCTTTTCCAAAGCAGGTTTTCTCCGTTTATCAAATAAGAAACGAACGCTAGGACTAAAAACGTGTATTGGATCGTACCGATGGCATTCTGAAGTCCGGGCGGGCTAAAAAAATTAATCGTTAGGCCACCACTACCTTTCAGGAGCAGGTACACACCAACTGTATCGTACAGGGTGGTCACCTACGGGGCAGAAACGTGGAAGCTTACAAAGAGGGTTCAGCTTAAGTTAAGGACAAGGCAGCGAGCTATGGAACGAAAAATGATAGGTGTAACGTTAAGTGATCGGAAGCGGGCGGAGTGGGTGAGGGAACAAACTCGGGTTAATGGCATCCTAGTCGAAATCAAGAGGAAGAAGTCGGATTGGGCAGTGCATGTAATGCGAAGGCAAGATAACCGCTGGTCCTTAAGGGGAACGGAATGGATTCCAAGAGAAGGTAAGCGTAGCAGGGGGTGGCAGAAAATTAGGTGGCCGGATGAGATTGAGAAATTTGCGGGGATACGGTGGCCGCAACTCGCAAAAGACAGGGTTGATTGGAAAGACATGGGAGAGGCCTTTGCGCTGCAGTGGGCATAGTCAAGTTGATAATGATGACTACCTTTCAGGAGGAATGTACAGTGACGGCGTTGGGTGCAGTGAAAGTCGAGCGCCATGACAACGCAGCACAATACGTAACAGCACGAGGGACGTTTATTCCCTTCTTCAACGGGATTCTTACATTATATGTCCCTGCCTGAAACGGCGTTATAACACGCTATATTGTGTACACGAGAGCGCCAGTTCTGCTGATTGATCAGTCATGGAGATATTATCATTGCCGTGAAAAAGTAGCGACTGAGGCTAAGCACAAAATACACACGAGGAGTTCAAATGGTTTACGACAAAAGGAGAAAAAGGAAGTTCATGGCGGATGTGAACGTCCCTGGTCTCTGTCTGTTCTTTCAGTGTTGCGCTAAGATCTATACTTTGTAGATCCAGCTCGTTCGTCTACTTTTATTTGGGAACGCAATGTCTATGATCGGCAATATCTTCTTTAAAATGCATTGAGCACAGGCGGAATTTTAGAACCGTAAGTTCAAATGCAATACTATCTGGTTGAGAAAAAACACAGAATATGCTGCGGAGAAGGTAATGTAATAAGCAACGTTAACCAATATATTTTACCACGTTATATTTAACACTGCCACATGAGCAATCACACAATGATGCTGCAGGTAGAATGATTAGGCGAAGGCAAATAATTACGAATATCATTATGATGCTGCTATTCAATATGAGTTCAAAGGAAAAAAAAGAGCACCCGCATAATTTTATGACAGAAATAAAATGCTAACAAGACAGAAGGTCTGACTCATCGGGTTCTCTCAATTCGTTCTCTCAATTCTATCCAGAGTCAGTATAAGCCTCCGTTGCCATGCCGCCACGCTCAAATTGGCCTCCGAGCACTGTCTTTCAGCTTTGCGAGCCTAGTGCCGCTGACACTAAGCGGGCTGAGCTTCTTATGACACAGCCTTCGCTTTTATTCTGCTTTTCAGGTGCCCCCGTGCAGACGTTACATCAGCTTTTATCGAGTGGCCTTCTGTAGGGAAAGCTACACTAGACAAGCAGAAGCGCATTTCGTGGTGCCTGCAAAAGGCCAATACCGCGCACGCGCCGTTATCAAGGCAACCAGTGCTATTGAAACCATGGTGCCATTCGGGCTGCCAATCATAAGAGACCAAAATTGGGCTCTCAGGTTGGAATCGAACCCGGTCAAACACCATGTGAGACGGGGACGCTGTCACTCTGCCACGCACTTCGACGATTGAAGCTTAATAAAAGTGCGTGTAGTTGATGCACAGTTCTTAAAAGATATCTTCGAGATATTTATTACTGAGTCCTACATGAGTAATTATGAGCATGTTATTTACAGATGCAGAAATCAAGCCAGTACCAAATTTCCTCCGTTTGCAGTAAATTTCCTCCGTGCTTGGCGCGCCGTAGAAGCGCCCTCATGGTGCACCCACTGAAAACCTCACTCGCAATGTACGGCGCTGGCACAGTAGAAGAACGCCTCGCGAAGAGACAGCGCCAAGCTGCTGAATGACAAGAACGGCGTGTCGCTACCGAAATGTTAGTAGTCGAAACTGTTTTCGCTACATATATCCCGGCCTAGCTCAGCTAAGCCACTGCGAATTTTTTCGTCCCTCCCTCAAACGTTAGATCAGCTTTTGTCGAGTGGCCTTTTTTCGTCCCTCCCTCACAGCGCTGGTCCTTGTGTCGGCTCGTATTCCTTCATAATAGACCACTTCTCTTCTCAAGCAAGATTTGGAAAAACAAAGAGGATAGCAAAGAGCCTCCTGAAAAGGCAAGAACTTTACCCTGTTGCTTACTTAACTAGACAGATTTTGAGCATTATCACGAGTATTTGAAGTGCAGTGGATAGGTAAGGCCTCGTAGAGTACGAGCATAAGGCCGGGAAAGTTTGGTGTAGACGGCTCGGAATTTTTTATCGTAACTGGACAGGAAGCGATTCACAAACGAGGAATTCCTCGTTTTCTTTTTTTTCATAAAGTGCTACAAGTTCCGCCGAAACAGGAGACGCGCTGTCATTTTTAATTGTACTAAGGAGTACTTGAAGCTGGGCTTGTTGGTGCATATTCGTGAAAGACGTGAGAGCGCAAAACGGGGACACGGGCGAGGAAGGGAACAGGACGAGCGCTGCACTTTCAACAGGATTTATTCAGGGAAGAACGTTTAAATAGCCTTTGCCCTTATCCATGCTCTTGATCGCAGACAATCGCCTCTCACAGATACGCATCAAGAAACAGCATTTCACTGTGGCGAAGAACAACTGACGTGTCACTAATACAACTATCACCTCGCTTCTTGATATAGAAGGCTTCCACAAGCTCACGTTCTGTCCTATCTCGGCTTTTCAATAGCACTTTGCAATCAGATAGTCGAGGCTTGCAGGCTACACGCTTCTCTTTCGAGCAGGCTTGGCAGTGGTCTGGAAGATGTCCTCTCTTGTTTAATGAATTCTTGTGTTCAAGCAGGCGCTCGTTAAGACACCGTCCGGTTTGTCCAACGTACACCTTGCCGCATGTAAGCGGGAACTCATAGACTACTCCTTTCTTGCAGCCAACATGTGGCATTCGGTGTCTGATGGTGCACTCTTGTACTTTTTTTCTTCCAATGCGTGAACACATTCTGGCGAGTTTTCGCGGCGGTGAAAATGCCACATCGACGCCATACTTATTGGCCACCTTCTTGAGGTTATGAGAAGTGTGGTGTACGTAAGGTACAACTTCCGGCCTTGCCCGCTTTTTTTCTTGAGGTCGGTTGTTTTCCTTGCTGCCCTTCAGCTTTTTCAGCTAGGTCTGCGCCATGGAGAGAACCAGGGAAGCCGGGAAGCCTGCTTTCTGCAGCCTGGATACCTGGGAAGCATGGCTTGCGTGCATGGCGTGGTGGCAAGACTTCTTTAGAGCGGAAGCTAAGCACTGGGAAGCGATAGCCCTCTTAACGGTCTTAGAATGGTTCGAATGGAAAGGCAACACATCTTTCTTTGCGCGTGGACAGTACTGCCAGCAAACGTGTGAAGGGTGAAAGGTTAGGGTGAGATCTAGAAACTGTAATTGGTTATTACTGCTAGGCAGTTCGTGTGTGAAGGTGAGACCCATGCTATTCCGACCAAACGTACCTAAAACATCAGCTACTGCTTCGTCAAAAGTAAAATCGTTATCTGCCAAAAGGACCAGGTAATCGTCTACATATCTAAAAACGTGGACTATACAATCCGTGTCAAGTTCTTCACTCAAGGAGCGGTCAATTTCCGATAAAAACATATTACAGAGTACCGGGGCGACACAAGAACCAATACAAATGCCCCTTTTTTGTAGATACGCTTGGTCATTAAAGTCAATAAAAGTGGCCTTGAGATAAAACTCAAGTAATGACAAAAAATTGTCCACATTCAAACCGGTAGCGTTTTGAAAAGCCGTGGCTCCATTTCTGTCAATGCAATTACGCACTGCAGAATAGAGATGTGCATGCCGAACAGAGTAGAAAAGATCTTCTACATCAATAGAAAAACCAGAGCTTATGTTCCTATGAGTCTGAAGGAAGGCTATCACGTCATCCGAGTTCTTAGTTGCAAAGGGGTCTTCTACTTCCAAAGTCTTCAGGTGCTTGAGAAAAAAATTGGCTGATTTGTCGTTGCCAAGTTTCCTTTTCACTTACTATAGTCCGGAAAGGCATTTCCCGCTTGTGTGTTTTGGCGGCGAAAAAAAAAAAAGAAAGGCTGTTCTTTTCAGACTTGTTGATGGCCCTGGCTAGTGTATGCAGTTGCAGCTCCTCACACAACGACACTGCATCTTTTTTCATTTGCGTCGTCTTCACTTTCACGGACCTGAAATTCTTCTTTACTGCTTCTATTGCCTTTTCGTTGAATAAACCGGACGGCATTGCCACAAAACCGCCTTCTTTGTCTGCCTGCACAAGCTGCAGATCTTTCGCTCTAAAAAACGAAACGACCTTCGCCGTGGCTGGCGGCCATCAGACATCGAGAAAGCAAGGAGCTCGCGGCACAGACAACAGAGCTTTGGTGGAAGTGCTCTATGAACCAAGTAACGAGACACTTGGAACAACTCAAGAAGGGGGAGACCAAGAATCCAGGACGCCACGATGTGATAGTCTTGGGAGGAGCCGAACTCCCGGAAAGATTAGCAGCAGTCCTAAAGGAAGGACCAAAATTCAGCGTACAAGTCAAGCTTAAACCATACGAATGGCTGGCCCTCAACCGACGACTGGCCAACAAAACAACGAAGGAAAACCAGGAAAGGTGCCACTTGGACGGTGTCGACACCCTCACCAGGTCAGTCAGGGATCGAAACCCTCCCAGCCATCGAGCTGATCCCACGGCGAAGGTCGTTTCGTTTTTTAGCCTTCTTTGTCTGCCTGCTCATGCAGGCAGACAAAGAAGGCGGTTTTGTGGCAATGCCGTCCGGTTTATTCAACGAAAAGGCAATAGAAGCAGTAAAGAAGAATTTCAGGTCCGTGAAAGTGAAGACGACGCAAATGAAAAAAGATGCAGTGTCGTTGTGTGAGGAGCTGCAACTGCATACACTAGCCAGGGCCATCAACAAGTCTGAAAAGAACAGCCTTTCGGTTTTTTTTTCGCCGCCAAAACACACAAGCGGGAAATGCCTTTCCGGACTATAGTAAGCGAAAAGGAAACTTGGCAACGACAAATCAGCCAATTTTTTCTCAAGCACCTGAAGACTTTGGAAGTAGAAGACCCCTTTGCAACTAAGAACTCGGATGACGTGATAGCCTTCCTTCAGACTCATAGGAACATAAGCTCTGGTTTTTCTATTGATGTAGAAGATCTTTTCTACTCTGTTCGGCATGCACATCTCTATTCTGCAGTGCGTAATTGCATTGACAGAAATGGAGCCACGGCTTTTCAAAACGCTACCGGTTTGAATGTGGACAATTTTTTGTCATTACTTGAGTTTTATCTCAAGGCCACTTTTATTGACTTTAATGACCAAACGTATCTACACAAAAGGGGCATTTTGGCTCGTGTGTCGCCCCGGTACTCTGTAATATGTTTTTATCGGAAATTGACCGCTCCTTGAGTGAAGAACTTGAGACGGATTGTATAGTCCACGTTTTTAGATATGTAGACGATTACCTGGTCGTCTTGGCAGATAACGATTTTACTTTTGACGAAGCAGTAGCTGATGTTTTAGGTACGTTTGGTCGGAATAGCATGGGTCTCACCTTCACACACGAACTGCCTAGCAGTAATAACCAATTACAGTTTTTAGATCTCACCCTAACCTTTCACCCTTCACACGTTTGCCGGCAGCACTGTCCACGCGCAAAGAAAGATTTGTTGCCTTTCCATTCGAACCATTCTAAGACCGTTAAGAGGGCTATCGCTTCCCAGTGCTTAGCTTCCGCACTAAAGAAGTCTTGCCACCATGCCATGCACGCAAGCTATGCTTCCCAGGTATCCAGGCTGCAGAAAGCAGGCTTCCCGGCTTCCCTGGTTCTCTCCGTGGCGCAGACCTTGCTGAAAAAGCTGAAGGGCAGCAAGGAAAACAACCGACCTCAAGAAAAAAAGCGGGCAAGGCCGGCAGTTGTACCTTACGTACACCACACTTCTCATAACCTCAAGAAGGTGGCCAATAAGTATGGCGTCGATGTGGTATTTTCACCGCCGCGAAAACTCGCCAGAATGTGTTCACGCATTGGAAGAAAAAAAGTACAAGAGTGCACCATCAGACACCGAATGCCACATGTTGGCTGCAAGAAAGGAGTAGTCTATGAGTTCCCGCTTACATGCGGCAAGGTGTACGTTGGACAAACCGGACGGTGTCTTAACGAGCGCCTGCTTGAACACAAGAATTCATTAAACAAGAGAGGACATCTTCCAGACCACTGCCAAGCCTGCTCGAAAGAGAAGCGTGTAGCCTGCAAGCCTCGACTATCTGATTGCAAAGTGCTATTGAAAAGCCGAGATAGGACAGAACGTGAGCTTGTGGAAGCCTTCTATATCAAGAAGCGAGGTGATAGTTGTATTAGTGACACGTCAGTTGTTCTTCGCCACAGTGAAATGCTGTTTCTTGATGAGTGTCTGTGAGAGGCGATTGTCTGCGATCAAGAGCATGGATAAGGGCAAAGGCTATTTAAACGTTCTTCCCTGAATAAATCCTGTTGAAAGTGCAGCGCTCGTCCTGTTCCCTTCCTCGTCCGTGTCCCCGTTTTGCGCTCTCATGTCTTTCACGATTAATTGTACTATCCTTATATCCTTCTACCCACGTCAGTGTCTCCAAGAAGCGCCCCGCCGCGGTGGCTCAGTGGTTACGGCGCTTGGCTACTGGCTCAAAGACGCGGGTTCGATCCCGGCCGGGGCGGCTGAATTTCGATGGAGGCGAAATTCTAGAGGCCCGTGTACTGTGCGGTGTCAGTGCACGTTAAAGAACCCCAGGTGGCCAAAATTTCCGGAGCCCTTCACTACAGCGTCCCTCATAGCCTGAGTTGCTTTGGGACGTTAAAACCCCAATAAACCAATAAACCAGTCTCCGAGAAGCTTCTTTTCCCCTAGAATGGCCCTTACCACGTTGTGCGCATGTGATCGTCGTCAATTATTAAATATCTCATCTTGTGTGCTGGCTATCATTCCTGCTTCCCGCCACTAAGATCGTCCACGTCCGCTGCCTTAAACCATGGAGGAAGGCTCCATGCCTTAAACGCTACCCGGGTGTTCATACGCCGTCCGCCTAATGCCGAGACGGCGCCTCAGCAGCCGAGTTGTTAACCAAAGGGCAGACAACGATGATGATCTGAGTGTGTTTCATGAGTAGAAGGGAGACGGAGGTGATGACGATGCTCTGTTTGATTTTAATGGCTGCTGGCAGCAATGTCAGATGTCGCTATTCTTGTCCGTAGTAGATATCTGTACCTATTATTCTTCCCGCAACAGTACCTTTGTAAGCTGCTTCATGCAATTTTCTATGCTTGCGCTGAAGTTTATACGGTCATTAGGACTTCTTTCACAAAAATTTGCTTCACGGCACACGTGATGAAAGTATTAATTTTTTTATGCTCATTCAATACCTTCCAATTTGCACTTCCTCAGCTTCACATTGTACTGCAAGGTATTCAGTGTTTCTATTTTATTTCGATTCTTTTTTCTCAACTCCTAAAGAACAAACTGCCTGGTTCAAGTTATTTAAAGAACTTGACAAGTTGAATTTTATTTTATGTAGTCTTGAACACGAGGTCCACTGCTTTCTGAGTAAGACCATTATAGGTGCGCATACAATTGCATTTTCTTTTTGCCCCTGTAATAGAGCATACCTTGTTAGTGTCTTAAAGTGGCTCCGCTTAAAATATATTTCGGTGCACATTTCAAGAAAACGCTGTTTCCTCACCATATCTGAAGAACTATGCAACTAAAACACCGTGAACCTGCATCTGGGCTATGACAGACACCCTAATGAAGACATCCCATGAGTTTTGAGCCCTGTTCCGTCACAAATGAATAACCAACATGCCCAAGCTGCTGTTCTGTTGCAGAAGTATGGTGAGTTGGGCGAGTTGGATGTAGTTCATTTTTGCGGAAAATTCAGCGCGGAGGAACGAAAGACACTGGAAGGGGGACAGAATAAGCGCTGTATCGAAGCTAAATTTTATTGTGATTGAACACAATGTATACAAACAGAGAAAAATGGCGTAGATGCGAAAGGCACGCAGTGCATAGATAGCATAGATGGCAATATCAACACCAACGTGCAATAAAAAACAAACCCAAGGGCTCTTCTTCCACAGAACAACAAGTGCCACATCATGAGGCGTCTAGAAATCCTATCGCTTTTTCATACAACGAAATGGAAGGAGTGGTGTACTGACACCGTTTTTCTTCCCGATAAAATACGCCTCCATAATCTGTCGAGTGTGCTGATCACAATGCCGGTACAGAACAATTGTATCTCTGAAAAAAAGCTTTGCACGTTTTTTTTTTATTCTTCTTGGTGCACTCTGCACAGATAAGAAAAAAGGAGAGAGTTTTAGACGCCTCTTGATGTCACTCCTGTTGATGTGTGGCGCATGTGTACTTCGGTTTGATTTTTATTGCGCGTTGGAGTTCATGGCGCCCTCTGCATGCATTTCGCACCTACGTGCGCTTTCGTGTGTATACCCTGAGGAAGGATGGTCCTCCGTTCGAAATTGTCGGTATTAAATGAAGATAATTGCAATGTTGTGACCCCTTCTTCTACAAGTATTCCTGGGCCATTGAACGACAAGACCTGCTGCAACTACTATATGTATATATATATATATATATATATATATATATATATATATATATATATATATATATATATATATATATATATATATATGGTTAATCCACAATAAAAATTAAGCTGCGAGACAGCGCTTGTTCTGTCGCCCTTCCGGTACCTTTCGTCCCTGCATGCTGAATTTTCCGCCAAACTGAGTTTTGAACACCTGAAATGGCATATGCAGTCGCCCCGCTCAGTACGCGATCCTACGATCTTTCTTTTGAGCCGCCGAACACCGCATCCAATCAGCCACCGCTGGGCGGGTTTTATTCATAACACGTGATCTGGTTCTACCATGGTTGCGAGTGCAGGTTCGTTCAGTCCACTAAAGGAAAGAAAGGATACGCTACCTGCGGAACCACCTGGAGCTTCCATTGGGAGAGCAGTCCTTCGGTAACGCGCCGTTATCGCCCAATTCTGAAGCAAGGTGTATGTGGGGGGCAACAGCTGTTAGCGAGAGCCAACCAAATGTGCATGCACAGCCCTGCGCGAAAAAATTGAAGCAGAACAATGAATTAAACGCCGCAATGGCTCACCATGAATAACTGAAAAATCGGCCACTGCTAGATGACTCTTTTCGTTATCAGTGATAACCTTTGCTCATGAAATCTAAAAAGAAAGCGTTCGTTAAGCAACCTGACAGTATTTTAAGTTTAAAAATGACATTCCTGCAGAAAAGCTTCACAAATGACAAATTTTATTGCGAAAGCAGTACTACTCCCAAGAACGGCCTTTCGCGTAGCGGCGGCCACTTAGCACGTTTGACCTTTACAATGACGCCTGATGTCACACCATGTCTAGTGACGTCACAGCGTGACGTCATACCGGAAGCGAGAGGCGGGCTACCAACTCGGCTCGTCGGGTAACGGCGGCCGCTTGGGACGGCGCGCCGCGCTCCTCCCACTAGAGGCGCTAGTGACCTTATAGGGTGACGTCATA
The DNA here is from genome assembly GCF_055824585.1 of Amblyomma mixtum. Lineage (NCBI taxonomy): Eukaryota > Metazoa > Arthropoda > Arachnida > Ixodida > Ixodidae > Amblyomma > Amblyomma mixtum. The sequence continues at coordinate 104,770,997 of NC_143018.1, forward strand.
CCAGGAGCGAGAGACGGGCTACCAACTCGGCTCGTCGGGTAACGGCGGCCGCTTGGCACGGCGCGCCGCGCTCTTCCCACTAGAGGCGCTGCATATGCAGTATAAAACTGTCGTGTCCGGTCGCTGTGTTGAATGCAGCGAAAGACGCACACGGTACTTTAAGACTTCGTTTATTTAAAGCCGATGAGGGTGCGACCAGCGTCGACCGAGGCAGGAGCCGAACTGGCCGCCCGAAGAAAGGAGGGAGCGGAGAAGCGTCCACGGGAGGGAGTGGCTTCCCAAAACAGGAGGAGGATGCGGGGGCGCACCATGGGGGGGCATCTGGCGATAGCGTGCGACGAGGGGCAAGTCGTCGTTAGGAGGAGGATGCGAGTGGTCGTTAGGAGGAGGATGCGAGTGGTCGTTAGGAGGAGGGTGCGGGGGCGCACACACACAAAAGCAATAAGGGGACACAACACTTCCTTCCCCCTTAGAAAGTTGCCTGGTATCGTGCAGGGGGTCGGCGCTCACGCGTGGAGGCGCGCTGGCTTTGTGCGCTCGGGGGAGAAACACTTGTAGGCTGGCTGTTGTTCGCTGTGTCTCCTAGGTCTGTCCTGGGCGAAGTCTCTTCTTCCGGGAAGAGGTGCCAGGCTATGTGGGAAGATGGTGCACGTGTTCTCTCCGCTGGCGGACAGCTCTCAGACGGCGTCGTAAATCTACGCAGCTGGTTGAGATGTCGGCGTGCTACTGTGCCATGTATGTTGACGAGCCAAGAGCGCAGGCCTATGCGTCTGACAATTGTAGCTTCCTCCCAGCGTGGCTTTTTCAGAAACTGTCGGGCGAGGACGCGCTGCCCCTCATTAAGCGTGCCGCAGCGCGGAATTGCTTTTTCTTCCCGGAACGTCTCTGCCTTTGGCTCGGGGAGGATGGCTGTGAGCTGGGTTCGCATTTCACGCTCGAACATCATTTTCGAGGGGGTCTCGCCTGTTGTGCTCTGAACCGTCGTGTGCTGCTTGAAGAGAAAGCGCGCAAGGCGGCGCTGCAGCGAGCCTGTCTGATCTCTTTCAAGGGCGCGTTTTAGCTCGGCTACGTAGCGCTCGGCTTGTCCGTTTGTCGCTGGGTGGTAGGGGGCCGATGTAACTGATGAGATCCCGTTGTCGCGATAAAACTTGAGGATCTCCGCAGACACAAACGGTGTTCCGTTGTCCGACACTACCTTGCGCGGCAGGCCGAACGTTGCAAATAGTGATCGGAGGTTGTCAATGACTGCTGCCGAAGTCGTCTGTCCCATTTGCCTTATCTCAAGCCACTTTGTGTAGGCATCTACGACCACAAGGAAAGTGCAGCCCTCAATTGGTCCTGCAAAATCAATGTGCAGTGTGTGCCATGGTGTGTCTGGCTTTTCCCATTCTGGGACAGGAGCTTTCGGCGGGGCGCTCCGGCTGCTCTGGCAAGGCTTGCATTCTCGCACCACTGTTTCGATGTCGTTGTCAATGCCAGGCCACCACATGTAGCTTCTGGCACACTTTTTCATTGCAACGATGCCCCGATGTCCGGCGTGGATGAGAGACATAGCTTGTGCGCGTAGTTCTCTCGGCATCACAACTCGGGACCCAAATATGATGCAGCCGCGATGGGTGCTCAACTCTGTAGCTCGCCTGCGGTAAGCGTCGAAGTTGTCCCCTTTGAGTTTATGCACGTTGCCTTGTTGAACAGCTGTGTAAACTAGCCGGAGAGCTGCGCACTTCTGCGTAGATGCTGCAACTGTGCCTGCTGTAAGCGGAGGTTCTGGCAGTGCTTCGAACATCAGAACGTCTCCTGGTGGAAATGGTTCGTCAACAGTTGCGTCTAGTGGCAGACGGCTTAGCGCATCGGCGTTTTGATGTTTACTCCCATTGCGGTAGACCAGAGCGTAGTCGTACGCTGAGAGTTTGATGCACCAACGTGTCATTCGCGGAGACAAAGTTGGTGGCATAGGCCTTTGTGGTCCCAGAATGCCCAATAGCGGTCGGTGATCGGTTATAAAGGTCACCTTCCGGCCGGCAATGTACTGGTGAAAATGTGTCGCCGCGTAGACGATGGCTAGCCCTTCTTTGTCAAGTTGCGCGTAGTTGCGTTCTGCTTGCGACAACGTACGTGAGGCGAAGGCGATGGGAGCTTCCCTTCCTTGCTCGTCAGTTTGCGATAGAACCGCGCCGACTCCGTACGGTGATGCGTCGCAAGCCAAAAGCAGAGGCTTCCTTTCGTCGTAGTGGCGGAGGACTGTACATCTTCGAATCAGGTCTTTCAGGGCATCGAATGACTGCTGATGGCGTGGCGACCATGTCCATGTCACATCTTTCCGAAGGAGTTGGTATAAGTCGTTGGCCACGGTAGCTCTTTGTTCCAAGAACCGGTCGTAGAACGTCAAGAGTCCGAGAAAAGCCTGTAGCTCCTGCTTGTTTGTTGGAGCTCGTGCTTCTGTGATCGCTCGCACTTTGTCCTCGGTAGGGTGAATGCCTTCCGCATCAATTCGGTGTCCCAGAAATTGCACCTCTGGCACCGCAAAACAGCACTTCGATTTGCTTATGCACAAATTAGCGTTTGCTAGCCTTTCGAGAACGAGCTCTAGGCGCACTGCATGCTCTTCAGTGGAAGTGCCACTGATGATGACATCGTCAAGGTAGACACAAACTCCTGGGATGCCCTGAAGCACTGTCTCCATGAATTTTTGAAATATGGCCGGGGCTGCAGCTACGCCAAAAGGCAGTCGCTTGACTTTGTACAAGCCTTTCAGTGTGTTAATTGCCAATAATTCAGCAGTTGACTCGCTCACCTTCAGCTGCTGATACGCCTGGGTGAGGTCCAATGTGCTGAAGACTCTTGCGCCACGTAGTACACTGAATACTTCTTCAGGTGTCGGTAGCGGGTAAGAGGACGCTTTAGTCGCAAGATTGACGGTGCTCCGGTAGTCTCCGCAGAGGCGTATGGTTCCGTTCTTCTTGCGAACTACGACAAGTGGTGTGGCCCATTCTGAATGCTGCGTCGGCTCGATGACACCTTGCTGCTCCAGTTTGTCCAACTCTTTTTCAACTGAATCTCGGAGAGCAAACGGCACCGGCCTGGCCTTCAGAAATTTGGGTTGCGCGTTGTCCAACAACTCCAGTGTGACCGGGGGCCCTTCGTTTCCTGGAATCTCTTCCGAGAATACTCTTTCGTATTTCTCTTGCAGTTGCTCAACCATGTTCTGGCTCGGCGTCTGGTGTATGCCGCATATCATCACGCCTAGTGGAGAAAACCAGTTTCTCCCTAGAAGGCTTGATCCTGTGCCCTTCACAACAAGCAGAGGTAGCGTATGGGTCTGGCCGTTGTAGTTAACCTGCACGTTGGCAGAGCCCAATAGTGGCAGATTCTGTCCTGACCACGTTCGCAGGTGCGTGTCGTCTTGTTGCAGGGCGGGTGCGTCAGATGGCCATGAAGTTCGGAACGTGTCCTCACTGATCAGAGTACAGGCTGCGCCGGAGTCCACCTCGAACTTAATCAGCTGGTGATGTACGCTTACTTCTGTAAAAATCTTCGGTCGCGTGCCGAGATTCATGGTGTTCAGGTCGTACAACACAGATGGTGTTGCTGATGTTGTTCCATGGAGATCAGATAGCGGCGTATTCTCTGAGGCGTTGACGCTGTGATTAGGCTGGGAAGGTGACTTTATCTTGGCAAGTCTCCGTTTCGTAATGCATGCTCTTTCGATATGTCCTCGCTTGTGGCAAAAATTACACGTGGCTGACTGGAATCGACATCCCTGGGGGTTGTGTTGGTCGTCACACCGCCAGCAGCGTTGTGCCTTTTTGACCGATTTTACAACAACAGAAGGCTTGCGCACCTGGTTGCTTGTCTGGTGTACCGGCTCGGTATTCCGGCGAATCCCTCTCTGCTGGTGACCGGCGCTCTCCGCTCGAACGGCGATGTCGTAAGCTTTGCTGAATGTGAGGTCCTTCTCAGCGAACAGGCGCTGCTGCAGTGACTCGTCACTCAGTCCGCACACAAATCTGTCGCGTAACATCACGTCCAAGGGAAGCATGGTGGTGTTAGCAGAAGAGCTGCGTCTCCCTCCTGCCCGGTAGCTGTTGTCGACAGCGTTCCAAAATTGCAGTCGGCAGCGAGCTTCTTGAGCGCGGCTACGTAGGCGCTCACAGTTTCTCCTCCCAGTTGATCTCGTCGTTGGAAGCGAGCCCGGCTGTAGACCTCGGATGGCCTTGGGTCGTAGTGCTTTTGCAGCGCTTTTACGATGTCGTCGTAAGACACTGCCGCTGGTGTGCTTGGCTGAATAAGGGCGCAGACAGTATCGTAGGTCTGCTCCCCGCACAGCGTCAGCAGGTTGGCCCTCTTCAAGGCTGGGTCTGTGATGTTGTTAGCTTCAAAGTAGAACTGAAGGCGTCCAACCCACGATGACCACGATGAGCCGTTGAACTCTGGTATCTGATTGGGAAACCCTCGCGTAGCCATGGCTTGTCAATAGCGTTGCGTAGCGCGGGTCGAATCCACTTTCTCGTCGCCACTGTCGTGTCCGGTCGCTGTGTTGAATGCAGCGAAAGACGCACACGGTACTTTAAGACTTCGTTTATTTAAAGCCGATGAGGGTGCGACCAGCGTCGACCGAGGCAGGAGCCGAACTGGCCGCCCGAAGAAAGGAGGGAGCGGAGAAGCGTCCACGGGAGGGAGTGGCTTCCCAAAACAGGAGGAGGATGCGGGGGCGCACCATGGGGGGGCATCTGGCGATAGCGTGCGACGAGGGGCAAGTGGTCGTTAGGAGGAGGATGCGAGTGGTCGTTAGGAGGAGGATGCGAGTGGTCGTTAGGAGGAGGGTGCGGGGGCGCACACACACAAAAGCAATAAGGGGACACAACAAAAACACCTGTGCGGAGGCGTGGGTACAGCGTGGGTACAAAAAAAAATACCGATTTGAGTCGTCGCGCAGCAGCGGCCGGTAGCCACGCGTGACCTGTAGACGCGGCGCACTGCGTTCCTTCTGTAGAAGACGCTGCGCTTTTGCTTTCGCAACCTACCAGGCTTAACCAAAGCTAAGCCCCCGCCAATTTTTTCTCTCTTCTGACGTAAAATCCCAACACAAGCGTCAAAAATTGTTCTCGTTCTTTGCCCTCCCATTCGTGCAGAGCAGACGCTGCTACAGCCGATAGACTGTACAGCCGGCCAAATCTTTAGCTGGCGTGCGTGACGGCCACGTTTTCTGGGCTCCTGTAGCTTATGACGGAGCAAACTTTCGAAAATATCAAATTTGATCACAGGCTCACTAAGCCCGTGCTTAATATTGAGCTTTCCATAAGTCTGCTTCATCCCAAAGCGCAGGAGCACAGAAAAAGCGGCCGTCGCGCACGACAGCTAAAGATTTGGCCGGCTGTACATGCGTCTGTACGCTACTTTGCATAGTGAAGCTTTTAGGTTACATAGTCTAGAAATATTGAAATTTTGTTAGAGAAGAAAAAGCTTAACGCACGATTGCGGTACTCCTTATGATATATTGAGCGTAGCTTGAATTTGAGATCAATTGAGGCAGTGAACTTCGAAGACATTTCAACTGCCTCTAAGAGTACAATTCTGATCAGTGCCGCTCAAAACGCACTGCACGAACGTTCTTCACTTGTGTAGATAGGCTCGGAGTAATACCTGCCCGGTTGCAGCGCCCTTATCCAAGTTACCTGCTCCTTGCTTGAACCAGGAACACTGAAGCCACAAAGGACAAATGCCTGTTTGGAGTGGGCAACGTTCGCGAGGCCCACACATTCAGACTAGTGCTTGTCCGTTCCGATGGTAAACGGCGTGGGCTCCAGTATCGGCAGCCATAGACGCCCATGTATACGCTGGTTGACGGTTTGACAGCCGGTTCATTGGTGACTCATGTTGCCACCAGCATTTTGCGACCACGGAGGAGCAGGAGCAGGAAAAACTATTAAAAAAGGGAAGCTGTGAGAGCTTAATGTGGGATCCTCCTTCCAGTGCTTCACTGACTTCAGCTGCACTTCGGACCTGTTGTCCGAAAGCTCGTTCGTAATTAATGACGCTTAAGCTTCGCCTTTAGGAGTGGAACGCGACAGCGTGTTGTAGTGCTTGCCAGGGAGTCCACGGAACGCAACCACCCGTTCGGCGCGATGCCTTGCCCTTCGAACGCAACGCTTTTCGAGGAAAGGAAATGAAGCAGTAATTCTCAGTCATCTCGGGGGACACCTGAACCGCACTGTACAGGAAGGAAGTGGAAGTGAAAGAAGAAAGAGGGGCCGTAATGAAGGAAATGAACATTTTATTTGGGGAAAGGAAATTAGTAACTGTCTCACATATCTCGGTGGACACCCGCCATCCGTTTGTAGAGGAAGGGAGGAAGTGGGAATGAAAGAAGAAAGAGAAAGAAGGGCCGTAATGAAGAAAATGAAAATTATATTTATGGAAAGGAAATTACGCAGTAACTCTCTCACATACTTCGGTGGACACTCGTCAAAAGCGACACTGCTGACAAGCATCTGCTGGCAGCCTTCTGTCAACAACGATGAGGCATTAAAGGCTTTCGCCTTAATAGTAAATCTAATGCCGGCGAATTTCCGGTCGATAATCTCGGCATCAGAATAGTTTAAACAGGCTTCGACATTATTGTTCAGCGACTGTTGCGAAGGAAGTGAAAGACGCACCCAAAATCAGCCACTAGTTTTCCTTAAGCTATTGTTCAGCTCCTTAGTGCTAGATGTTCAGTAAACGGTATTAAAATGAATTGAGAAACCGCGAACGCCGCGATGTTTATTGTATTTTGTGGCAAGTGAACTAGCTATTGCCAGTGCGACTTTTGATACTGTGACTACCGTTTCCGCACAGGCCGAAAAGGAATCCGGGTAAGGAGCAGTTATGCCATCAAAAGCCTTCCCCTCCCCGCATGTCAGCCCATCGACATGCTACACATCTGCAGACAGTCCGCAGAATGGGCGCGCAATAGTCTGATATGTTGACTGGAGTCTGATTGTACGTGCTTAGCAGCAAGGCTACTTAACTTCAATATATAGGCTACGCTGCTTGGAGCTGATTGGATCAAAAAAGCAATGGTTCCGCCGCATCAAAGAAAGGAAATAAGGAAGTTAAGTGCGCAGAAGCGTCGTTCTACAAGCGAAGCATGAAAAAGCATACAGAATATAGCTTACCAGGAGTCGCTGAGAGAAAACGCGTCCGAACGCTGGCGTACCTCCAAATCTTCTTCTCCTTCTCTTCGGTGTCATTCTTGTCGCGAGGGCACCAGCGCAGGGATAGAAATACACCCTTAGGGGAAGGAAGAACACAGATTTACACCTCTTCAGTATTACACAAATGAATAAAGCACAAATTTACTCTTAAGATTGTGGTAGGGGGGCCGGCTACGGCGGACAACTACAGGCATTTCATGAAGTATTCCATCGACGCTACTGACCGCAGATTAGCTGTACACTGCAACATGGCTCGGTCGCTAATTCAAGGAGGGAAGAAACGAGCAAATTATTTTTTGAGAACGAATTCACTGATTGATATACCTTTACTATTCAGCAGAGATGAATGGGGTGACTCAAACGCTTAGACGACGGCCCCCGAAAAATTCAGATGGCGCTTAATAAAACTGGTTACGTACTGTGAACGCGAAAGAATTAGTGCGTCATCGGGATCGTTCGAGCTCGACACAGGTTGTGCCATGAAAAATGAGACGAAGACGCGACACAAAACGCTGATTCCATAAACGCTGATTCCAAAAAGGTCCGAGTATTTCGTAAACAAAAATGAATGCCCGTGAAAGGGTTTGGGTTCCTGGCCATGCAGGTATTCATCGAAAAGAGGTGGCTGATTACTCAGCAAGGTCAGGTCTTGACGGGTCAGCGACAAATCCCGTCCCGAAATTCAGTCTGCTGGCGATTTCCAGGTTGCAGGGGTTCCAACACATATCAGCCAGGTTATGCGATCTATTAATTAATACCACGGATTGTCAGCTCTTAGCATATAATTGGAACGTCCGTTTGTGTAAAACCAGGGTGTGTGAGGTATCAATGACGCGGGTGCGGTGCGGGATTCCCAGTTTAAATTTGTATCTATGGAGATGTGGGTCACCGACAAACCTATGTGGCTCATGCGGGGACGTTGAATCTCTCGACCATTTCCTCCTCTATTGTCCAAAGTTCGCACCCCAGAGAAAGATTTACCTGGAGGTCCCTCCCTCCTGGTTAGTGCTCCCGTTATCTGTGCCAGTGTTATTTCGTTCGGCGTGAGCCGTAAAGCATTTACATTGGGTGTAATTTGTGGGATTCTCCATGATTACATAATTGAACAAGTAGGTTGACTTGCAAACATTTAAAATTCGTGGAGTTTTTTCACCATATGCTCTTTGTTATTTAACTTTAATTATTCTTCTGTCTTCATTCATCGAAACATTTTTCAGAATGCACGCTTGGACCTGATATTATGTCGTAACTGCCTTAGAAATTTCTGTATTTATGCCACCTCACTTGGCTAGTCCCCCCATGTGGGTATGTGCGATGTCTTAACAGGAAGAAGAAGAGCGGTCATTGCTAGAAAACGAAGCCTAAAAGAATTGAACTGAAATGAAAAGGTTTAATGTAATTCAAGCTCTAGTGCTCAAGATTGTGAAGTTTGATCAGGTAACATTAAAACGAGAAAATATACAGGTAAGAATGAGCAGAGAAACAATGTTTTTGAAGGCTGCGGCAGCAGATTAGAAGTATGTAAACATCATCTTATAGTAAGTAAAGAAATACCTCCAGGTATAGCTTTACACACAGTATCCGGTAACCCTTCCTGATGCGCTGCGTTTATTACACGGTGAAAGCATAATTAGAGCATCAGCACCAAGCCTCAGCAAAAGAAGACTACAGCACAGAGGCCTAAATACACTGGCAGTAAAAAAATTGCATGAACCTTAGCGGAATTGAAGTAAATAAACTTAGAACGCAGAAAGAGAATTCATTTGAATCGAAAAGAACCCGAATAGAACTGTAGTTTAAAAGGACATGAGGAGAGCCCTGTCGAATTAGTTTTCTCAATAACAATTTGTTTGCAGGTTGTTCTTTCTGAGTTCGTTAACGTACGTGTGGCTATAGTAGACACCTCTGGACGAGCAAATTGAGTTAAAAAAATTCTCTCCAGTTGATTTAAACTTGTGGCCGCTACACCGACAAGAAAATGGTTGCGGCCGTTTTGGAGTGAACCACAAGGTATCTTAGCCTCTGGCATCCGCACCCCATATTCGGTGCGAGGCCCCTAGTTTACTTGCGAAATAAGCAAGTGATGGCCTCCCATGAATTTCATTATTTGCACTTTTGTACTTTAAAAAGCATAACTTTCTATGAGAGTGGCTCTTGGAACAGGCCAAATTAAATTTCTCATGAGTGTTCGTTTCAAAAATTATAAAAACCGCTCTTCGCTCGCCTAGCGAAACACATTACAGCGTACGACTGAGTACCCTGCGTGCTAGAATCGAACGCTTGCATAAGCGGCCTCATTTATCATCTCTTCTCGAATCGATTGCATTGAGTGAATGGTATCATATAGCATTTATTTTTGCTTGTTTCAGCAAGCTACACCTTGCGAATGCACTGCGCGTGCCAAAGCTCTCTGCTAGTTGCATCTGCAGCAGCTTTGCAGAATAAAGGGATAACAATGAGAAGCGCCGAGTGTTGATCACTCAGGGCACTGCGCACGCTACTGATGTGGTCGAGGTCGCTCTTTTAGGCCCAATTATCTAATCTATGTGCCTGAGTCTATTACAGAACGCTTTTTATTACCCAAATAGACTCTCGGGAAGGATATTCGTCACATGCACTTCCGTGTTTCGACTACATGTCCGACGGTGTATGGAACGCGAACTGCTGATGACGTGGCGTTGGCGCAGCTTGCGGCTTGAGCAGCGGCGCCTGCTGCTTCTGCGGCTGTGCCTTCATCTCGCTGTGGCCCCTGCAGCGCCTCTGACTGTCTGTCGCTGTGGTTTTGATTGCGGCTGCTAAGACGTCGTCTCGTGCTTCGGTGGATAGAAGGTTCGCGGAGCCCTGTGCCGGTTTTGGAAGCGGTGCACGACGCCTGCTTATCTGGGTATCTCAGTGATTCACAGTGCCCAGGGGAAACAAACAGGACGCGTAAAAGACCTTCCGGCGTTGCGCAAGGACCTAAATTAGTGCATGTGGGTCACAGTGAGCGCGCACATAACACCAGCTTCAGCATAAATACAACGGCCCTATGAGCCTCGCTGTGGGTAGTTCACAAGCCTCGTCTCCTAAATCACGGGCGATATTGAGATGGTCTCCATGCCAGGTAAAACGTTGCGTGCCCACTTGTACAGTCTTTGTCAAAAATAACCAGGCTCCATGGTTTGCTTCTCATTCGTATAACAGAGCCCTCACGGCTTTCCTAAAGATCAAAAAGTTGTTTGAAGGTGAGAACAGGGGTTCTCCTTACCACACAGAGATTTAGAGCTCAAAGGTTGGCATAATATCTTCGATATACGACTGAGAAGAAAAACGTGCAGCCTGGTTACTTTTGACAACGACTGTACATATGACTCAAACAGAGCCAAAGATAGCCGTGCGGATGTGCAGACTCCAAACATGTTGTGTCCTTTCTGTGAAGAGTCGGCAACTGCAATTTTATGGAAGTATTAGGTTCTTTTGCGATGCCGCACATGGCGCCGCCTCTTCCTTTCCGGTCATTCAAAACTTATTCAAAACATGGAATCAGACATGAAAATCGCATCTTTTATTGTACAAGGCTTCCGTACCATCCGAGAAATTGGTTTTGAGGAAAGGGTTTGGAGCTTTAGCACTCTGACTTCTGGTTGGAAACCTCAACCGCGCCGGGAGCCGGAAGCAGACTCAAGTAATGTTCTGCGCACATAGAGCGCGATATGATATTTTATGCCTTGAAGAAAACTAACTTTACGACACTCTCGGATGTATCAAAATTCAGACGAAACTTTAATGAGGACTGCTTTTTCTTCGTTTGCCACTTCAGGGTTGGATGGTGCAGGATTCGCTGTGATTAAAATATCAATACTACCAAACCAGCACATCGCATATGACTGCTATATTAGTCTGCTTACATTGAACTCTGTCTATTCTCTATTCTACTGCGAGGCTTCAAACTTTCTCCATTTACGCTCCGGCAAATCCAAGCCTCAGCTCTGATGTTTTTCGTGGATACCATATGTACTACTTTGACGTCGTCATATCATCGCTGCGGGCGACATTAAGTGCGTTTTGACTCCTGCACCGATGTGCACGGCTTCGGTGGAACTCGGTCAACCTGGAAAGCTTAAAAGTTGACGCATCTGGTGCAGCGGCAGTTATCGGTTCAGGGTACGCGAGCTCATGCATGTCTAGTCGTTTTGCTCCACGTGACATTGTCGTTCAGCTGCATTTCAATCGATACGAAACGCAAAATGCGCCTGAGCGCTATGCGATGACTATGCCCGTTAACAATCGCCATTTGGTCGAAATTAGTCCGGAAGCCTCCAATACGGCAACACTTTCACCGTGCCATCTTGCAGTTCTACCTTTAACCTTTTTCTTACAGCACGGTTCAGTTGAGGTCTCCGCCGAGGTGTGAGACAGACAGATGCTATTCAATTTGCTTTCCGCCAACACGAATTTTAAGATTGATTTTCATCTATTTTTCGCACAGCAGGCTTCATATAGTGTATGCGCATCAGGCGCTAACTGGATATGTGTATATGTCATTGCATTGCTCTCGCCGCCAGTTTCTACTTGTTGAATCATCCACCTCTCATGCTCACGCTATGAATTCCTCTGTAGTGCAAGAAGCTACCTTACGTCAGCCTGTCACGTGCTCTGCGTTCCTCACTGACCGACAGCGACGAAGGCGTGTAGAATGCGCTAAAAAGAGCTTTGACGCACCGGCAGTAGTGGCAGTAAAAACTTTTTTTGATACACAGGAGTTTGAGGAACGTAGGCCCCTGGGTCCCCCATGGTCCCACTACACTCAAACGTTCCTGTTCCTGTGGTCCATGACCTCGGAAGCCCGCTCCATGGCAGTCATATGCTGCACCGGGTCATCAGAGCTTAAGAAGGTCCTCCCAGCTGGTGAGGCGCTCCAGGCCAGCTAGGAACGGTTCAACAAAGGCATGTATGTACGTTTTGGCGCCGCGTGCCTGAGCAGCCTTCGAATTGCGGGAAGGGTAGATTGGCATGTCCACTCAAGGCCGCGTGGTGGAATGAGCTGCACAGCCGCTTTGAGCGCTTAATTAGTGCCTCGTCGCTTTCCGTGCCGGCCTAGCGTGCTGGCAGTGACTCGTGTGCAAACCCTGAGCCGTCGCGCTTTGTATGGCACTGCATTATTCGTAGCTTACAGCTGGGCTGGCCACCCTCTTCCACGTCTTCTCCGGTTCGTGACTGCTTGTGACTTCTGGTACACTTCAGGACCATGGCGGGTTCAGATACAACAGTTGGCATAGGTACGGTCGCAACACATGCACGGTGCGATGCGAAGCCTGCGATGCTGTTGGCCAACATCAGGAGTTAATGTAAAGATAAAAGGCCCTGTGAGCGCTAGCACGCGAGGCGCCTGCTAGCGGTGGCAGGTGCCGTGTGAAAAGTTGCACTCAGACTTCGCATTGCCGACTTTCGTAATTATCTGTGAATTCTTTATCCAACAGTTTTCAAGCCTAGTGGAAGGAAAAGCCTGCTTGAAATGCCTTGGGAGCGCTCTAAGAGGTTGCCGGCATTGAAAAATGTACGATGAATGCAACGAATGAACAGTTTGTGCGCTAGAAGATTCTTTTCAAGAGCATGGAGTGTAAAACTTCCTTTTCTTTCACACACCACTATCTGGCGTTGCAGCTAATGCATTGTTGACAGAGAGAGAAAATAAGAGACAGATTCATATAGAGAAGCCTTAGTAAGTTTATCAGGCGTACAATGTTTCACAGCTGTCTTTAAAGAAAGTTTTCTTAAAAGAAGTGGGCCTTGCTTTTATCTTTACTGGCTCTCTTCACCAACGATACCATGCCGCTTACAACGGGGCCGATGAGTATGATGTAGATAACTGGTTCACATCTTACGAACGGGTGAGCCTCTACAACAAATATGATCATGCGACTAAACTCAGTAACATTACTTTTTATCTTACCAGCGTTGCTCACCTGTGCTATCGCAACCACGAGGTGAATATCCGTATTGGTCTGCCTTCAAGACAAACTTCTCAGAAGTGTGTGGTCGTCCTGCAGTGCAGAAACTTCACGCCGAGCAACTCTTGTGCGAACGGTCGCAGCTGGTCGTCCAAAGCTTTACGAGCTACATAGAAGAGGTCCTTCATTTATGCGAACGTGTAAACTTCCACATGTGGGAAGGTGACAAGATAAAACACATCTTCAAGGTCACTGAAGACGACGCTTTTCAGATGGTGTTAGCGTGCGGCTGGCACGCCATGTGCCACAATGTAAAAAAAAATCGCTCAAGTTTAGGGAGAAACCTGGAGGTAATGCGAGGCCGACCACTTTCCATAATTGATAAAATGTACACTTTGAGAAACACGGGAAGTCCTTAAGACGGACTCAGTGCTGTTGTTCACGTAAATTGCCTACAGTTTAGTACGTAAGCCAACCGTAAAAAAATAGTTTACTCATTCTTACGCTTAGCCTCTCTCGGGACCTTCTCCGTGTACTCAGGTGATGCGGCTTCTCGCCAATGGATTGGACAAAACGTTACAGGAGCAGTGCGTGGTCCCAGACGACCATAATGGTAAGCCCTCTGCAGTGATACTGACACTGCTGATGCATGGTGCGGCGAGAATGATGACGTGGAGTGTTAAGTTGAATATAAGCTGCCAAACGCATCCATATTCTTAATTTGTGTGCCTGACCAATGTGTCTTGACTCACGTTCAAGCATGCACAACAGCAGTACAGGGGCTACAAAATGTAGGCCTATTACATACCAGTTCTTCCTTTACGCATATTGTGCATTGCATACATAGAAAGCATGTCGCTTAGAATAAAAGAAGAGTGGATGAGTACAGGTACATACGTTTTATTTTCATGACAAATTGCATACATTGTACCTCTGGACATTGTTGTCAAATGCATCTGAAAAGCATAAAAAGACCTCACTTAAATAAATTTCGCGAACACATTCAAACTATTCACTATTGACCAACTGGCTTTTGTAGAAGCTTGCAAAACAATTTACTGAGAACCAAGCCATTATGTTTAATGACCAAAATTCATTTTGCATTACCGAAAAGAAAGTAAAAACCACAAGACCAGAAAGAAGCAGACAGAATGTGATTACACGGACAACACTTTGTGTATGAATGCCCTGAGCTGCAGAAAAGAAGGTAGCTCAGGATGGGTGCCAAAAATAATTCAATGCAGATGCCTTCTTGCTGTCCGTAGTACTCACTGCAAATCTTAGTGAGCAAGGAACAATGGCAACATCTTCGTATGACCGAAAACGTGCCCACAAGCAATGTGGAAGCACACTTCCCTCAAATCTTATGCTTTCGCTCACAGATTCTATTATCTAAGCATGTGCATGAAAATGTACAGATCCCTGATTTCAAATGAAAACACAGTCATAGACACCGGTCGCTCTTCATTGAGGTATTGAGATAAGTCTGCAGTATGCCTTACAAGGAACGTGTTCTCAAGTTTTCAGAACGGGCTTTTTGCAGAAATTTAACCGAAAGCCGTTGCCGTGTGGACCTTTTCTAAGTGACCAAAAAAGATTAAGTGTCCTCATATGTGTGGTGCGAAAAAAGGCCTAAGATATGAGTCTTTCTGCTTCATCCGCTGTGAAACGTTCTTTATTCCCGCTGCTTCGCACAGCCTCACAGTCTCTTTTTTGCTTGTTTGCAAAACCGTTCCGTATTGTCACCGACAAAAGCAGCAGGAAGCGGGAAGCACAGCAGTCTTCTAGGACGAGGCTCGCCGAACCGCCGAGCTCATGCAAGACAAATAAGACGCTCGGCCACGCGTTGGGAGACAAGGTGCGGCCACCAGGCGGCGCCTGCAGAGTGTCAGCAGTGTGGCATTGCCCCCCCCCCCCCTTCCTTCCAAAAGTCATCGGCTCGATGCCGCACGGGCGGAGAAAAAAATAATAATAAAGGTAAGGCGGAAAGTTAATGGCGCGAGTGTCTCCGTAAAGAGGGGCTAACGGGAGCAATACGGCTTCATTTGCGCCACGTGGACTACTTCGGACGTCGGTTGTCCAGAGGACCGAACAGTTCTTTGAGGGAGCACCTCGTAGGTCATCGCGCTGAGGCGGCGTAACACCTGGTAGGGACCAAAGTAACGGCGAAGAAGCTTCTCAGAGCGCCCTCGCAAACGGATCGGGCTCCACACCCAGACTTGGTCACCGGGTGTGTAAATCACCTCCTTGCGGCGGAGGTTGTAACGCTTGGCGTCGCGTTGTTGTTGGCGCCGGATTCGTTGTCGAGCCACATGGCGAGCGGCTTCGGCGTCACGAACAAATTGGTCGGCGGCCACGACAGAAGGAGCAGGGTCCGGAAGAATCATGGCGTCCAGCATGGTCAAGGCTTCGCGACCGTGCACCAAATGGAACGGAGTGAAGCGTGTCGTTTCGTGTAGAGCAGTGTTGTGAGCGAATGTGATATAAGCCAGTATCCGGTCCCAGTTCCCATGGTCATCGTCTACATACATCGAAATCATATCGGCACTTGTCTTGTTAAGCCGCTCAGTCAGTCCGTTCGTTTGCGGATGGTAAGCTGTAGTCTTTCGATGGCTGGTGCTACTGAGTCGAAGTACCTCGCTCGTAAGTGCCGACGTAAACGCGGTTCCCCTGTCAGTTAATACGACTGTAGGGGCTTCGGGACGAAGCGCAATGTTGTGAATGAAGAAATGGGCAACTTCGGCTGGGGCACCACGGGGAAGGGCCTTGGTCTCACAGTAGTGGCAACAGCAATATAACGGTTACCCATGGAAGACGCCGGAAATGGGCCGAGTAAGTCCATGCCGACCTGTTGAAATGGGAGGCGCGGGGGATCGATAGGCTGCAGGAGCCCGGCTGGTTTAGTCGGCGGCGTCTTCCGGCGCTGGCACTCACGACAGGTTCGTACGTAGCGGTGTACAACCTCAGCAAACCTGGGCTAGTACTTGTGACGTATGCGCGCCAACGTGCGGGAAAACCTGAGGTGCACTGTAAAAAATTTATGTGTAAAATAACAGAAAAAGTCCGGCAGCTTTCCTGCCAGAAAATATCTGTGATTATCTGTTTTCCGTTCTAGAACGTTTCACTCCGGCTCTGGCGAACTTTTCTTTCCTACTTCAAGGAAGATGAAGGGCCAGGCCATTACTTCGCGGAGCCGACCTTGGGACGACACTACCACGAGGAAGAAGCGGACACCGGTCCCCCACCGGCATTCCGACCTTCACCCCCACCCCTACCCTAACCCCCACCCTTAACCACTCCCCCACCCCAACCTCCATGAAGCAGCTTAGTTCTGCCTCAAGGTAGCGGCCTACTAAATGCAGAAATAAAGACGTTTTAAAAAAATATCTTAGTGCTGTGCCTGTGCTACAGCGCTCCCGCTACCCACGCAAATCAAACATGCAAGCTTTGCTCTGGACACTCTTTCTTAATTGTGCCCTACACAACACCTCCCTGGTAAAGCCCATTTAGGGCTTTCTTGGGCTAAATGAACCCCTGAATCGTAGAATCTCCATCAAAGACAATGAACTAAGTAGAACCACTATGGTTAGAACCTGTTTAATTCACTGCAGGCACAAGAAATATCCACTTACATATTCTGAAGTTGCGTTTATACAAATACAGAAACTGCTACTATGGGTACCCCTCAGTTAGACGTATTTTAAAATACTCTTCACAGGAGCGGAAAAACGGGCCGACTTTGCTTCGGGCGTTGGGCGTTGATTTGAAAAAGCGGTGCTATCTTGCTTCACAGGAACACACCTACCAAGTATGCCCTTGTAGCTTAAAGTATAGCCTAAACGCTGGCTTTTATTTATAAAATGCGCCGAAAAAAAATGTTCTTTTCAGAAAGTGCTTGTGTTCGCTCGGATAAATGTAGGTGAGTAGGCTATTGTCGTTTTCTTCATTTACAGTGCACTCAAGAGTGTGCCGTTTTATCCTGCTGTGATCGAAAATACCGAAGTGATGGCGTCAAATATTAATGGCCACAGTGCACTTTTCCGCTGAAGGAAGCGCTATGTCTGTGTTCTTCCTTTCTGTAGTCCCGTGTTTTCGCGCTGTTGCGTTCAAGTATCATGAACCAACAAGCCCAACAATTGTCCCTTTTGCAGTTGATAGAATGTTACCCCATAGTAAATATAAATCAAAACACCAATATTGAGAGATTGGCAAATACATAGCACTTAGGTTCAAAAATTGGTTTGTACACACTCCACATATGAATTACTTCCTCCCACACACACAACCCAACATAGTGACACCTGAACGTTTACTCAATGACGTACGAATCAGTCTGATCCACTGCTATTTCGTTCTTATGCTGTATTCTCTTATTTTCGGTACATTTTCCATATTTGATTCAGCATATGGCGATAAAATCTGTTCATTGGGTTGTCGGGAAGCTTAGTCAGTGCGGCGCGTCAGCATAATCGGAAATTAGGGCATTCTGCGCATCTGGGTGCTAAATAGGCGCATACCCGACAATTAAGTCACACCCTAATGCATACAACCCATTTCGAAATGCAGAAGTACAAGCACCAGCAGGAGCTAGAACATTCTCTCTGAGAACCGGATGCGAACTAATGACAAGAATAACCGCAGCCCGAGAATCCAAAGAAAATCATGCTCATAAAAGATGAGAGGGCAGCTTGAGCCTCGGTCACATTCGCCGGCGTGCGTCTAATTCAAATGCCAGCTGTAGAATTTGGAGTCGACTCGTGTATAAATCAATATTTCGCACTAACAGATTCTCTCTGCAGCTGTGGAGAGAGCTAGAATGGCAAATGCAAATAACAAATTATAATTGCAAAAAAAAAACGATTTCCCACTTCTTTTCACGTCCTGATTCTCCGGTGACAATATTGTGTCAGTATTGTGTGCAGACATTTCGTGCTGTACAACACTCGTGCAGGCGTGTTACCCTAGATTTTAAGAAGCTTGCACATGCATCAAAATTGCTAGCCTTACAGTTCACTTTAGCCTAGTGTTTCAAGCAGTGGACACTTTGTTTTTCAACGAAATGAAGCGTACTATGATTCCTCTGCTTTCTGTTCTGTTTGGAGTGGTTGTAGAGTAAGTAAAATCTCCCTGGCCCTATATATGCTCCCAAAAGTGCGGGACAGCCTCGAAAAAGATCGGCTCAAGCTTTCCCGAGAGAGCAATCTATAGGTTGTCTAAGATGGTGACCTACTTCAGTGTATACAGGCTGACTGACAAGAAAACTGCCAGAGAAAGCTCCTCAGAGTACAGCACAATGAACCAGTGATCAAGAGGTGAGGCGCGGTAGTTTCCTTGGAGACAGACCTCTTGCGAAACCGTTTGCGGTTAGTACTTCTGGTTACTTGCAGGGTACTTCCTTCCCTATTCGCCGGCTTGCCGGCTGTGACAGTGCTTCAAAAGAATTCGTATACCTATAACTATTTAAGTTGAACTGCGCATGTTTGTTGCCATCAGTACGGGGACGAAAAAAAGATAAGCTTTTAACATGAGTTATTTGATTACCAGCCATGTGGGCATCATTACTCTGGATAGGAGTTTCTTTGTGATACTTCGAATTCGGAGCCTCGCGGAAAGTTCTTGTAATTCTTGTCATTCGGAGCTCTCGCGGAAGAGACCGTAACAAGGAATGGATACGAAAATAGGACAGGTAACTTTAAGAGATATTGAGACGAGTTGGTTAAGAAGCATGCACGACAGGGGAGAAAATGAGCATAAGAATTTTTTTTTTTAGTATAACGGAGTGGGTTCCAAGGGAAGCCGAAAGTATCAAGCCAAGAAAGTGGCAACATCTGTTGAATTACAAGTCATATTTGTTGCGCGAACCAAAACCTTCTGGTTCATTCAGAGAAACGAACCTGTTCTCATAACACACGATGATTCTAGTTGCAGTGGTGAAGAGGAAGAAACGTATAATTTCACGAACATCAACAACGCCTGCGATGGCCACGCGAAACGCCTGGAGATACATGTGGACCAGTTTTATCCTAGCGCAGAACATAGGAGTATCATTTTGTAGCATTGTTTCCTGAGCACATAATGCTGCCTTGTCGCCGTTGGTTATCCGTGTCATTTATGCTGCAGACAGCGACTTGAAATCCTTTAGCGACGATTATCCTTAACCTGGCAGAGGAGCAGGAACCCACGATAGATTGTATCGGCAAAAGACTCCGGACAAATTGCGGCATGTGAACGCGCTACTCTCCCGGTCGTCTTCTAAGCTACATCACAGCCAGAAACAGGCACAAGGGAAGCTATAGCTATGATCGTACTATGCGGCCGCATAGAGTTCTGAAAATTTTGGGGACTACGTTCTTATAGCTCAACCGATATCGGTTATGGGCACCAAGCTGGCGTATGCATCGATGTACAGACTGCTCATTACAGCATTTTACTCATACCGCTACCATATACAGCTACCGCAAGCTGTGAGTAAGGTATTCGCGATAGCCCACACGGTCCTGGCAAGCTAGAGTCGATACCATGTTCCAACGGCCTCGAGAGGTCATGTGAGGGCGCACTTTTAGCGGCAGCGGTAAGCTCTCCGCTGGTCGTTAGCGACAGCGGTAAGCGGTACCACTATCCGAAATTAGTCTACTATAATCTAATACCATGACCACATGCTGGTTATGTGCTTGTTGTGCATGATGAATTCACTGTGTTCTCTCACTGCATTCGTGCCAGTGATTTTAAACTCATAATCGCTGCTGTATTTCGGCAATGTTCTGTATTCAGCCGAATATCTGTATCTATTGTAGCCCGCCAGTTTGTAGTACCCAATATCACAGATTTCGGCCTGGGCTGCTATGCATGATGTCCCGAATTTTTCGATCGCTCGAGTTTTCCCCGTAACCTTTGTTCTCACATCACTGCGCAAAACTAAACTGCAGCGCCCCCGCTCCTTTCAAGTCACGGAAGTTGTCTACCAGCTCAAGTGGCCAGAAGTAAAGACCCTTGTGAATTTTTTCGTGACGTCAAAGCCACTACAGCTGAAAATGCGGCCGTAGCGTTCCCTCACGGGAAAATGGGAAGTGTAATGAATTATAAGTAATTCTAAAGCGTAATAAGTGGACATGTTTCACGCTATAAAATGACTCTCAAGTACCATTCAGTTCATTAAAAATATTCTAAAGATATTGTTTCCAAAACTTACTTTCACAGGTAATGCAGTGGGTGAACGGTAAGCAAATGAATGACGCCACCGAAAGTGTGACCACGTGAATGGTACTTTGTCGACCACCCGTGAAGCACATAAGGTGGCGTCAAAGTAGTATTGATCCCATAGTGACTCTAGATAACCCAGAAAACATGGAGGTGTGCTGTGGGATAAATTGTTCATCTTGATATCATTAGGTCCTTCATGTGAGGGTGTCACCAGAGCTAGATGAAATTCAGAGTTTCGCTAAAGCCGGGATATCCTTGTTAGCATCACTGGCTACGTATTCACGTTTTCTTTTTTTTAACGCGCGTCGTTTGCACAACTTTTCCCACACGAGATTACTTTTGCTCCGTAGCTGAGTGAACCCGGCTTTGGTTTTCTTTCCTCCATATAGAACAAGAATAGGCTTCATTCTTAAAATTTATATTTTAATGTTGTACTGGCTTATTTTTATGGTTCATGGGGTTTAACGTTCCAAAGCGAATCAGGCTACGAGGGACGCCGTAGTGAAAGACTCCGCAAATTTCTGCCACCTGGGGTTCTTTAACGTGCACTGACATCGCGCAGCCACGGCCGAACTCGAGGGGGGCGCGCGGTGGCACAGCACACGGGCCTCTAGAATTTCGCCTCCATTGAAATTCGACCGCCGCGGCCGGGGTCGAACCCGCGTCTTTCGGGCCAGCGGCCGGGGACCATAACCACTGGGCCACCGCGGAGGCTCAGCTATTTTTCTCCTGTTCCTTTAAGGGCCGGCAACACCCATGGTCGAGAGCAAGATCATTCCCGCTGCCTTCAAGCCGTATGGTGCCAAATATTTTTTGCTTTCTTTAAAAAAAAAATAGAACATACGATCAGTCATAGCAGTAACGTTCTCGCCCTTTTAAAGCATATGCGTGGCAAATTTATTTCTTGAGCTATTTTGCTTCATGAAGTGGTGATCTGGCCACGTAATATATAAAGGGTGATTATTTTAACTTGTATGGATTTTAATTTCGAACATCAAGAGATAGATCGGTGCCGTCTCTTAAGCTGGATTATACAGCAAGGCGGACATTATGTAGCTCATATGAATAATTAAAAAAATTAAATGAACTAATAAACTTTTTATTTTTATTTTAGGTGGCGCTGTTATATTCAAAAATTTATGACCGTCAGCATCGAAGGTGATCCTTGTAGTTAAATTTTCTTAATCGGCAATGTGGTTCGAAATCTAGAACGTCGAAAGTACGCATTCGGAAGCCTGATGAGTTGGCTTTCTCGCATTACCGGTTTATAAAATGACGTCGTCTTGCGTGGTGCCGTGCCGAAATGTTCACTTCTACATGATCAAATACACCAAATGTGCCTGTACCTAATGCACAAGAAGTGCGAGACGCCATTTTTGAAGTTTTCAATGCAGGAAAGATAGCTCAAAGGGCTTTCCATTTAGTGTTTTGTATTACGTTCGATATTTCGAAACATTACCGAAAATGAAAGTTTCAGAAAAGCATCATCTTCAGTCTTAAAGAAAAATGGTCGAGCAAGGGCTCGAACCGCCATCCCTTGGGTTGTGAGCCACGCGCGATACCCCTCGACCAATGAGGAATGTTCGTTAACTTGACTGAGCAAAGGCCTTGTGTGTGTTGTGGTAAAAAAATATAAATACGGAAAAGAACACAAAGGGTTAAAAAACACGCAATAAAGTACAGTGCCTGCGTCTGCTAAGTGATATGTAAGAGGGCTACGGGGCAACTCAAGGCACCCATTTACTCTATCGCGTTGAACATTCAAGGCGGAGCTTAATTGCCCCCGGAATTGTGTACTAACTCTGCGTAGAAGTGCGACATGTGGTGGTAGGGGTGAAGCAGGCGTGCGTTGCGCATGGTCGCTCATTCGTCCACATAATGCGGAAATCCGGCGTGACAGACGCAGCAAGAGTGTGCGTTATGGTCGGTAAGGGGGTGCGCCTTCGACTGTTTGTTTTACGCCAACGATGGTTCGACGAAACCTTTGAACGCACCTTTAGCTGGCAAAAGCCTTTAATGGCTCATACTGTCGTCCGTTAACAAAGCGTGTCACAGGCGTTTAACTCGGGAACTGAAAAAGATAGAAGAAAACCAATGGTTGCGTCAGATAGAGGAGGAAAAAATGAACCTAGAAGCCAATTTGATGACTGTGTATTAATTAGTTAATTATAGACGGAAATTTCGAAATTTTGTTGAAATAGCGTGGATGTGGATATAGCCACGGGAACAGTGTGACGTCCCATTCACCGGAAGTCGTCACTGCATAGTGAAAATTGCCACAGAATGATCGGAAAAACGTCGTATTTTTGCCAAATTAGATGAAAAAGGTGTAATTAAGCGTAATTAACACCAAATATCCCCGAAAGATGTATAATTTGTGTGTCTATATAGCCACGGGAACGGTTTGACGTCACATCCACCGGAAGTCGTCACGGCATAGTGTCCTCGGTTTTCGCCTCTCAACACTTAAGTTGCCAAAGTGACCGCGCATTTTTTGGTTATATTAGGAAAAGGATGAGAAATATGAACCGGACTCTGATGTGCTGTTAGGGAGTGCTCTTGATATTGAGCTTCCACCTTCCACAAATAACAAAAGCTGGCAGTTAGGAAACACAACGCTAACAGTGTCTTAAAATATAACAATTTTCAATATTTTTGTTCGATAATGTTGGACATGGTTGCGCTAGATGTGCCTCTTCATCTTTCTCCCCAACCAGTGCAATCCGGGCCAACTGTGGCCGCGATGCCCCGAAGGATGTCTCTGCTTTCCCCTGAATGTGCGGAGAGAAGTGGGCACCCGCAGGAAGGGGATGTGCCTCGACCCTCGCATCAGACGGCCTCGGGGTTACGCTCAGCCATTTGTGACAGGCCCTGTTGGGCAAGTCCCATTTCCTCGCCACTGAATAAAAGTGTTGTTCGAGCTACTAATCAGTGCGCTGATTTAAACACGAAGCATTTTCCTAAACTGAAATAACCATGGTACAGAGCGAAACGTGAAAATGACTAGGCGGGGGGGAATGGATACGGCAGCGTATTGCTGTTCTGCTTTGAGTTCTTCAACTCAAAGTGTATTTGTTTTAGATATTCCTCGATCAAGCGTGAGTCATCACAACGTTAACACTAAGTCATACTTCGCGCGTACTAATAATTTCAAATAAAGTTGTTGTTTTTTCGCCCATAATTCAGCAGTGGAACTTAATTCCTGGAAAAATAAGGTCTCTCTTAATGAATAAGCTCCAAATAGAAATTAATGCCGCGTAATATTATCTATTTGTTGTGTTTACAGTGTACTGTTTCAATTTATTTCATCTTACTGCAGGTTTGATATATTCTGTGTTGCCATTTTATGTTCATTCCTTGAGCTATATACCGTATTTCATGTTAACTCTGTCTTTTATTGTTTTTTTTGTGCAATAAGTATATTGGCTAAGCTCCAAATAGAAATTAATGCCGCGTAATATTATCTATTTGTTGTGTTTACAGTGTACTGTTTCAATTTATTTCATCTTACTGCAGGTTTGATATATTCTGTGTTGCCATTTTATGTTCATTCCTTGAGCTATATACCGTATTTCATGTTAACTCTGTCTTTTATTGTTTTTTTTGTGCAATAAGTATATTGGCTTGTCTACCGCACTCCTGCAACAGCCTTATATAGGGGCAGCAACATGTACAAAATAAATAATTAATATACGCGAGACGGAATGCTGCCCTATATGTATACCCGACAAGAGAGAATGCACAGGTTTGGTCAAACGACCACAGGGAACCGCATCGGCAGAGGAAGGGAAGAGACGGAGAAATCACAGGCCCAACATTTAGCGCGCCTCTAACTTTTACTACTTACGACTACTATCCTCCTGCATGATCAAGCTTGACGCAGAGAAGAAAGATTTTGATATGACAGAGGGTGAATTAGGTTAGAGAACTATCGCTGGTATACTCCCTATACAAACGGGAAGTCTCTAATCATAACTCAACAATTAAATCAGCAAATCAAAGGGGTTGGAAGGACATTTGGATGAGTTTTGTGTACAAATGTCTGGTGGCGCATCAAGTGCGGGCAATAGATCGTTTTACGACGTATGCGAGTGACATACAGGGACTTTTCATAATTTTTAAAAATAGGCTTTGGTCAATTAGTTCAGGGGAATCCCCCAAGTTTGGGTTCACAGATGCTGCCATTTACTCCGTAACGGTGAACTATATAACAAATCTGTTTCTTCAGTGTGTTGTTTTTGCGTGTGTGCACAGAGTAGTTTGCGAAATGCTTTTGTTTTCATCCACGATTTGATGTTGTTTCCTTACAAATCATTTGTAATTAGTTCGTTTGTGTCTGGCCGCATAGCTTGCGTATTGCATTGTATTTTCTGCTCAATGTCTCGTTTTACTTTCTTTTCTTTTCTGTTTTTTTCTTTTTTCCCCCACCCAACTGCTACCAAAGCAACATAGGGGTTGGGAGCTTTGTCAAGCCTCAATTTAGGCTTTTTTCCCTTCTCCTCAGCCATGTACCTGACTGAAAATAAACCTTGAACCTTGAACCTAGGAACGTCAGGTTCGAACTCCGGACCAGGAAGAATTTTTCTTTAACTACGAATTTTCTGAGAAAGCTGTATCCTTTGTAGCCGTATGGCTGCACTTAGGTGGATATCAATGACCAATTACTCCCTTATTACAAAAATCGGCTTTCTGACTTACAACAGCGGTTTTTTAAGCATAGCATTGTCAGTAGAGCAGTACATCAGAATACAGCTAAGACGTGCTAAACGAGAAGGCTCGTTAAATAATAAAGAACAGTTAACATTTTAACAGTACTGTTAGGCTTGTCAATTATTGACAGTACGTCGCCCACCCAAAGTAATAACCATATCAGTTTTTAGGATGTTGAAAGCGCAGTTATCCTCGACGATGTGGCTCAGTAAATTTTGCCTACGTCGCGTCAAAATACATGCGCTTTAAAGAAGCATGCAGGCAAAGCAACCCCTCCAGTGCACTTAACTCGTCGAAATAGCCAAAATTTCTTGGTACACAGCGCCCAGTGTAACTGTGTTTTCGAAATTCTAAAAACTGATATATGGATATTACTTACGGTAGGCTACACGTCTCACAATAATTAAGGAGCCTAACAGTAACAGCTAAAAAGTTAACAATTCAATATTAGTTAACAAGCCCGCTAGTTAACACGCGTTACCTGTATTCTGATGTACTACACCGCTTGCAATGCTATGCCGTAAAAAGCGCGTTTTTAACTCAGCGCCTATTTTTAAAAATTGTCGAAAGTCTTAGGTGAAACACCAAGTACATGATTACTACACGTTGTGCCTTTGACACTGCCTTTTGTAACTTGCTTTAATTTTCGGTTCGGTACATAACTGGGGGGAAAAAGCTGGGGTGGGGGGGAGAAGAATTTTGCTTGGCAGTGGCATAATTTAATCGTGCTGCTGATCTTTCCCCGTCGATGGTAGTCTGTCACGATTTAGTGCAGCGCTGCATCGCAATACCCAGCAATCGTTCCAGTCTCCTTTTGGCACATTTGATTAATTTATCTGTTGATTAAGGGTCGCTGACTACCCCATTACACACGAAGGAAAAGAAAACGTTTCCAACTCTCCTTTAGCTACGCAAAGAATAATCTTAAAATCTTAAAAGATCGAGATACTAATCATAACCATAAACTTAAAAGACATATATCTGCGCGTATATTGAGTACAGGTGATATTTATTCAGGTTAATTTCACTCAATCGGTAAATGGGAGGTACTTAAACCCAATATGTAGCATTCGGTGATTACGAGAAAGCATTTGACTCAGTGGAAACCACAGCTGTCCCGCAGGAATTGCGGAATCGGTGTAGAAGAGTGTTATGTAAAAAATTTTGAAGATATCTATAACGACCGCACAGCTACCATAGTCCTCCATGAAGTCAGCAAAAAAATTCCAATGAAGAAGGGTGTCAGGCAAAGAGACACGATCTCGCCAATGCTATTCATCGCCTGTTTACAGGAGGTATTCCGAGGCCTGAATCGGAACAGTTGGGGATAAGAGTTAATGGAAAACACTTAAGTAATCTGCAATTCGCTGATGACATTGCCTTGCGAAGTCACTCAGGACATGAACTGAAAAGTATGATCATGGAATTAGACAGGCAGAGCAGAACGGTGGGGCAAAAAATTAACATGCAGAAAACCAAAGTAATATTCGCCAGTCTAGCAAAAGAACACCAGTTCGCAATTGGTGGCGCGGTGCTGGAAGTAATGAGAGAATATGTCTGTTTAGGGCAGGTAGTGACTCTGATCCGGTTCATGAGAGGGAAATAACTATAAGAATAAGAATGGGGTGGAGCTCATATGGCAGGTTATCTCAGATCATGAATGCAGTTTACCAATATCCCTCAAGAGAAAAGTGCACAACAGCTGTACCTTACCGGTACTCACCAATGGGGCAGAAACACGCAGGCTAACGAAAAGGGTTCAGGTTAAATTAAGGACAACGCAGCGAGCTATGGCAAGAAAAATGATAGGTGTGACTTTAAGAGATAGGAAGCGGGCGGAGTGGGTGAGGGAACAAACGCGGGTTAATGACATCCTAGTTGAAATCAAGAGGAACAAATGGGCTTGGGCAGGGCATGTAATGCGAAGGCAAGATAACCGCTGGTCCTTAAGGGTAACGGAGTGGATTCCAAGAGAAAGCAAACGTAGCAGGGGACGGCAGACAGTTAGGTGGGCGGATGAGATTAAGAAGTTTGCGGGGATACAGTGGCGGCAACTGACAAAGGACAGGGTTAATTGGAGAGACATGGGAGAGGCCTTTGCCCTGCAGTGGGCGTGGTCAGGATGATGAATGTGATGAGGAGGAAACATTGCTGCGATGTTGTAGCAAAATCATGTGCTACTAGGGGGGCGGCAGAAAGTTAGGTGGGAGGATGAGACTAAGAAGTTTACGGGGATACGGTGGCCGCCGCTGGCAAAGGACAAGGTTAATTGGTGAGACATTGGAGAGGCCTTTGCCCTGAAGTGGGCGTGGTCAGGATGATCATGATGACTCAATCAATCAATCACTTTATTTCAGCTTTTTTTTACAAAAACTGAGGGCGGCAAGAAAAAAGCAGTCATTACGACCGCTTGACAAGCCTCGCCACCCCTACAAAGAGGCAGTTTGGTAGCAACTATGATGGTTACTTCATACACTGGTAACAACGCAAGGTACACGGAAAGACAAGGCAGGTAAATATATGCATAAAAGGACTCATAGGGCTCATAGGGCATTCTTCTGTAATGGGTATATAAGCTTGTCTCCAAGATATCTGTTCAGAGGTGAGTGAATACGAGTTACAAGTTGTGCTGAAGAGTGGAGCACAAGAGTCGTCCTCGTTGCTGGTTCTTGCAAGGCAATGTAAGTTGTGTGCTGTCACAGCTAGCGGGCCTGCAAGCTTGTGCAGGGCGCTGCTTCACCATTTTCGATAATGTTAAAGTTATGTTACATTTTTATTGTTTGTGCCTTTAATTAATGTTCCCGGAAGGTTATTGTAACGCTTATATGTAACATTAAAAAACGTTAGGAAAAAGGACATTAAAGGGACTATGCAATAAATTAATTGAGATTACGTAAAGCAGACGAGAGATCGGCATTTCATCACTCATCACCCCAGCGCAAGAATGTTTGAGCTAGCATCAATAAAATTACGCTCTTCCTGTCCCCACTCAACTCGTACACGCGGGGCACCAGAAAAAAAACTAATTAGAAAACAGCTCTGGGACTGTTCGTCATTCACTAACAATCGGTTGCGACTTCCGCTTGTCACACTCAGAACCCCAGCAGCGGTGTCGGCAGCGTCTATTCGGTCTCTCTTCGCCTTCCCGGAAGGCGTATTCTTCTCGGACGGACGAAAAAAATTCAGGGGGCACTTTGGCTCTCTAAAGTGCTGCAAGGCGAAAGCCTTTCCTGGCGCACTGTTCGGCATTGACTGCGAGACTGTTTGTGCTGTACTAGTGCTTTGTTTTACTTCAATTACAACTACACACTTGACCTCATTACTTCGAATCCGCGCACTCTGACGTCATAACCATTTCGACCAACCGAAAAGCGTGACACCTTTGCTGACAACTTTCTGTCGACAAGGATGAGGCATTAAAGGCTCTCGCCTTAAAAGACACTGCGAGTGGCTCCGCAATCCGACAGAAAGAGGCGGCAGAGGTAAATTAAAACCATATGCGTGAAGGCAATGCCCTGGCTCGCGCTTGGCCGAGGACGTCGCGCGGCGGCACGAGCAGACGATTTTCACGGCTACCAGGAGTGTGCCCGTGACGATCGTGGCTGCCTTGGCTCCAGCGAATGAGAGCGTATGATGGCCTGCCGACATCCCGGGATTAGTGACGTCTATTCTCACGATTTTAATTTCAAAATTGGCCACTATGAGCACACCAATCGGCCCACGAATTTTAAAAAACACGGTTTATAAAAATTCATAATAAATTGCCTGCACAGTTTCGAAGACTGATTCTTAGGACCATTTCTATGCATTGAAAACATTTACAAGCAACTTTTAATTCGTTGCATAGACCCTTTAAACACACTTAACCTAAACAAATACATTATCGCAATGTTTCTGTGCTACCTTGGAAGCTGTTTATTGCACCTTGTTCGCTATGCATTTCGGAACAACTGGGCAAAATTTGCGCTCATTACTCATACAATTTAAAAAGTGGAATTATCACAAAGAAAAAATTCTAGGTGGCCATTTTAGGGATTTTACGTCGACCTAGATTGGCAACACTGGGACTCGCTGAAGCATAGAGTTTCTTACTATTATCTAGAGGGAAAGCTGGCGGCACTGCATTTCGGCTACCATATGGACGCTCAGAGCATCGTGAGCCAGTGAGCTACCTGGTGCGGGACAGTCGGGAATTTTTTGGGAACACAGAGTGGCGTTCCTGAGATGTCAAATTCCGAAAACGCTGCTCTCCATGTGTGCGGGCATACGTACTGCTTCAGAGAAGAACCGTCAAATGGCGCTCACCGCACTCAGACGACTTTGGTGCGAACGTAATGTGCAAAAGCCATAGTAGCGAAAACGCAAAAGCAAAACCCATCTCTCATTGAAGCGAAAGCTTTACTACGCTAGCAGCGGAGCATTTCGCCGGGTCGGGCGCAAAGCCAGATCTGCGCATGCGCCGTTTCCGAGGCAACCGGTTGCGCCGAGCCACAGGTGTTCGCCGATCGCCGCCGCTGCACTGGTCTCTTCCACGTCGCAGCATGTGACGTCATCACTCAGCTATGCACCTCACTGCGCGTGTGCCGTGCTCTTTCCGCGGCAGCGCGTGAAGCTGCGCTTGCTTGTCAGCAAGCGTGTGCGCTCGCATGTCAGATGCGCAATGGGTGAAGAGGCAGATTGCAAGCGTACGCACTCAGTACGGCATCAGCAAAGGCTACCAGAAGCTACGTCGACGGATCCCGAAGTCGTAGCATGGTACAAGGCCGGCCGACAACGCGAGAATGAAGCGAGGAAGGCCAAGCATGCGGCTGAGACTACCGAAGAACGGGAAGAACGGCTCACTAAACGACGACAACAAGAAGCGGAGAAGCGGCGACAGCGAGCCGCCAACGAAGCTGCAACCATTTGTGAGAAGCTTTGGTGTACACACTAGGTTTAACCAAGCAATATTTTTTTTTGGGGGGGGGAGGGGGGCAAACTGCATTTACATGCTTTTCTGCTCGGTTGTTGCAATTTATAGACAGGATATTGAATGTTAGGGCATTCTTGATTACCGAACACCATTTTTTGCATTATTTTTTGGAAAAAAGTCGTGGTTCTGCAGTCGGTAGCGCACCAGCCGGCACGAGCCCATGATTAGAGCATCCAAGGTGGCTAAGTGCTCTTGACGAAGCTCCATGCAAACTCCCAAAGACCTGGTGCGAGCTTTCCCTCTAGGTAACAGCAAAGATGGCGCAAGCTGCCGCCCATTGACAGCCGTGCTGTGCGGACGCATGCTTTGGTGCTCTTAGGGACACTGAGGAGAAATTGAAGTTGGCTTGTATCGACAGAATACCAGCTCGTGATTACAAAAACGCCACTCATACTGACAACAAAGCTCTTGTAACGTAGAAAACAGCAAGAACCAAAATACATGTATCGCCGCCACAGGCCAAACTCGCAAGTACAAGCGTGGTGACGTCATAGGACAAAACAGTGTTGCTAGAACCAATGGTTCTAGCTCCTTGACGTCGCCAGACGGCGACACGTACCCGGCAGCTACGCGCGTGCCTGCAGCATCGGGACCAATCAGCGCCTGCTCACCGGCGGTAGGCGGGCTCCCGGTATTCCGCTAACGGTAACAAGGTACACGGCGTGCTAAAGGTGTCAATTTGCGAGAACTTCGTTGACTACTTCGAGAACGGGATCCATCGTAACGCTGGCAAAACGCCGGTGCAAACGTAAACGAAGCGACGGTAGCGCAATAGCCGATAGATGCCGGCGGTAGCTTTCTTTTCGGCTGCTGCTAGGCCACACTGCTGGCTACCAGAAATCACGGAGTCTGCGTTACGTCATGTGCACGTCATGTATCGCGTCACTTAGTCCTGTGTCGTCATAAGAGAGTCCCAAGTTTGAATAAGAGCGGCGGGAAAAACTTTTTCAACCTAGAATCCAAATTTCTTAGAAATAAATGCATCTTTCGCCGCCGGCCAAGTGGCAACAAAGCCATGAAATGCCGAACTATCGGATTTTGCTTTAAAAACAATATTAATAGAGCTCTCCTCACTGTCCCTTTAAGCGTGGAGACCGGGACCGGACCTACTGAAGACTGCGACGCGACTGCGTAAAATAGATGAGTACTTTCTTTTAATTTTTTGAAAGTAGGATGTGTTTAGTTTTTAGTTGTTAGGTGAAGTGCAGGATAAAGAATAGAATTTAGGTCAGTGACCTAGCTATAATCGGCCTGGTCTATTCTCGCCGATAGCTATAGTTTTTCAGTGCTTATTTGTGCGCTAACTTTTCAGAAAGATAGTCCCTTTCTAAGTGATCGATCGGCATTTGCGGTAGGCAGAATTTTATTTTAGTTGTGCACGTGTTTGTAAGTGTTTTTTCTTTATTTCGAGCCTGTTGATAGCCTAGCATTTTGTGGTAACAAAAAGCGAGTGCAGCTAAGATGGTCAAGCTACTGAAGGTTAAATGCAAGGGGTGTGAGGCGTCGATAAAAACATCTGCCGAAAGCGCAGATTTTATGCTCAAATGCTGCGTATTAGGTGCACGCCTGGACAGGGCTGAACAGGCGAACAGCAGTTGGTGCTACGTATGGATGCGCAGAAAGATTGGTTTGGTTTATTGGGGTTCAACGTCCCGAAGAAACTCAGGCTATGAGGGACGCCGTAGTGAAGGGCTCCGGAAATTTCGACCACCTGGGGTTTTTTTAACCTGCACTGACATCGCACAGCACACGGGCCTCTAGAATTTTGCCTTCATCGAATTTCAACCGCCGCGGCCGGGATCGAACCCGCGTCTTCCGGGTCAGCAGCTGAGCGCCGTGAGCCACCGGGGCGGGTGGATGCTTAGAAAGAGAGTTACAGGTAGAGAGGGCAGATGAGCGCGAATTTCAAGAACAGCTTGGTCAGTTGGAGGCAAAAATGGCTGACACCGCCATTGGAAGCCACATAGGCGGACAGTCCAGCGCCAGCCACGTGGATGGGGCTAGAGGCGATGGAGAGAAGGGGAACAAGCTGAAACAAGGCAATGAGGTCACAGTCACTGGTAAGAAGCAGCAAAATCTGGAACTTAGGAGGGGAAAGAGAGAGTACCCTGGTGCTGATCGCTGGGGACTCAAACATGAGGAGCTGCAAAAGAGCTATAATGGAGCGTGGAAAGGGTGATAGGCCGGTAGCAGTCGAGCTATTCCCAGGGAGGACAATGGACGAGGTACTGAGAGAGACAAAAAGTGAACTTTCTGAGAATGCTGCAAGGCGTAACTTGGTAGTGGTAGCGGCGGGGCTAAATGATGCCCTGAATAGTGACGCAGTACAAGTATAGTGGAAAGATTAGCTGAGGGAGTGGACGATATAAGGGCGATAGCACGGCAAGCGCAGATCGTGCTGTGCACAATACCGGAAGTGCAAGGAAGGAATGGAGAGGTTGCCAAGGACGTTGTGAATTTTAATCGAGAGATAAGACAGAAGCCAACAGCCACAGAACCAAGGGGCACAGGGGATTTTTTTAATTTATGAACCTGGGTGGCGCTGATGAACACTCTGAAAGGTTAGGTTACTTGTAAACATAAATACCCCCGAAAGCAGAAGATTTGACAGCCGTCGCCGTAGCTCAGAGGTAGAGCACCGGACGCGTAATTCGGAGGTCGTGGGTTCGGATCCCACCGGCGGCATGTGGTTGTTTTTTCTTCTGCTTTTCTAATCAATTAGCTTTAAGCGATAACATATTCAGTAATATTCTAAATTGATCAACACCACAAAATAAATAAATAAAAATTAAAAAATCACCTATGCCCTTGGTTCTGTGGCTGTTGGCTTCTGTCATATTTATAACGAGCCCCTCATCCCCCTTCCCTTGTTTGCTTAATCGAGAGATGAGGAATTTAAGCTTGGAGAAAGGCTTTGAGGTGGCAGACATAAACAGGGAAGTGCAC
Organism: Amblyomma mixtum; assembly: GCF_055824585.1. Taxonomy (NCBI): domain Eukaryota; kingdom Metazoa; phylum Arthropoda; class Arachnida; order Ixodida; family Ixodidae; genus Amblyomma; species Amblyomma mixtum. The sequence goes on from NC_143018.1 coordinate 104,803,951, forward strand.
AGAACAGGCTTGGGCAGAGGCTTTAGACGAGATGGCATCCATTTCAGTGGAAGAGTAGGAGAAGAGATCGGCTAGCGCCTGGCAGGCCGAGCGGTAGCTTTTTTAGGGGGTCCACGGTGGCTCAGGGCGTCGGGGTATGTAGAAGCGAAGTAGAAAATGTAACAATGGCGGCTGAGCCCAACAAAATGGCTTCTAGGAGGCCCAGAAAGAAAACTACGAAAAAAATTTAATGCCAGGATCAGTTACATAAACAGGCAAGGGGGTAGAAAGAGAACGAAATGGCTAGAAATAAAACAGCAGTTAAAGGACGAAGCAGTAGGTGTGTACGCTCTATGCGAGACACATTTGAGGGATCTAGAAGATCCATCTTTAATCGATGGCGATGTCTGGGAAGGGTGCAACAGAGAACGGAGAAGAAGGGAGGAGGAGTAGATATGCTGATACATCAAGGAACAAATTGGCAAAGAATAAAATAAACTAGCAAAGAACATGTCTGGGTATCAGGTATAATTACTGGTAAAAGGACATGGCTAGGGGTAGTTTATTTAGGGACCGGGAACAAATGCAGGCAAGAAAACAAGGATCTATTTAAGTGCCTCAACGACGTTATAAAGCAGTTTGGAGACAGTGCCGATATTATTCTGCTTGGTGACATGAATGGCCACATCGAGGATCTGGATGGATACACAGACTGTAACGGGAAGTTAATGCCAGACTTCTGTGAGCAGCGCAACCTAGTTATTGTCAACAGAGAAACTAAATGTGAGGGACAAATCACGTGGGAATCACGTAACCGGCAGACAACCATTGACTCTAATGTCGCAGGGCACTTATAGCAGGCTCACAATAATGGAAATTGACGAAGAAGGGAAGCACAGCCTAGGAAGTGATCATAAACGTAATAGTCTAAAGTTGGGAGCCCTGATAAAAAAGATAAATGCAGAAGTCAAAAAGGCAATGCAAAACTAAACGATGAACAAATAGCGCTAATAGCAGCCGACATAGAGGAAGCAATCGAAAAACGCCCCATGGAAAAGTGGGATTATAATCAGTTAGAACTGCTCATCGCTACAAAAATGAAACAAGTTAAAGGAGTAAATCGCTGGAGAGGAAAGAGGAAGCCACGAAGCTGGTGGAATATGGAAATTAAGGAGGCCATCGAACAACGACGGGCGGCTTCAAGAGAACACAGAGAATCAAAGAGGGCGCAGTTATCTGAAGAGGAAACAGGCGAAAAATGGGAATCTTATCGACAAAAGAAACAGCTAGTTCAGGTCCTCGTCTAGGCTAAAATAAAGCAGTCCTCCGATCAATGGCTGGCTGAAGTTTGTGATGCAAATAAAGAGGGGCCAAGAAAATTCTGGAACCATATAAGCTGGTTGGGAAAAACAAATCAAAGAAAGCAGGAACAGATTAAAGATGCTGATGGAGAATGTTTAGAGGGAGACGATGCTGTGAACTACATTACGTCAGTAATATCAGCGTCATTTAGCCACGACAATAGGGTAATCTCCCCAAGTGAGGGAGCAACACGGGACAGCACAATAGAGAACAGCTTAGAACATGACTAGTCTTAACTAGAAAAAGGCAGAAGCAGATATTCCTAAAACCACATCCGCAGGGATAGACGAAATTCCAATTAAGCTGAATAATGAACTTGGCCCAAGAAGCAAGGAAGTGCTGATAGAAGAATTGGAGACAGTCATATCAAATCAGCAAATTCCGCACAGCTGGAGACAGAGTAAAATGAATTTGATTTATAAAGGGAAAGGAGATAAGAAGAACATAAAATCGTTCCGACTGGTTACGATAGCATCTGTTATTGACAGGCGGGCAATGCTGGCGGTGAAATTAAAAATGCAGTCATGGGTAGAAGGTAATAGGATACTCGGAGAACTTCAGAATGGGTTCAGAAGGGGTAGGCGCTTAGATGATAGCCTGTTCGTGCTGACCCGATGCACAGAAATATAGCTAAGGCCAAGGGCGTCCACAGAACTTTTTCAGGGGGGGGGGGGGGGGGGGGGGGGGGGGTGCACCCGATGTCCGGGGATGGGGGAGGCGGTAGGTTTGCAGTTGTTTTCTACTAGAGCATAAATAATATTTGTAATTCCAGGGGGATGCCCCCCTTGCCCCCCCCCCCCCCCCCCCCCCCAGGCGGAAAACAGACCTCTATCTTTCTGGACATAAGCGGTGCGTACGACAACGTTAACAGGGAACTCCTGTGGAACATATTAAAAGATGTAGGTATAGGTACCTGATTTTCTACAGGAAATCTACCGAGATAATGAAGTTGAAATTACATGGGACGGGATAAAAAGTACCACAACTGTGGGGGTACACAAAGGATTAAGGCAAGGTTGTCCTCTATCACCACTGCTGTTTTACAGAGGTGTCTTCCGTAGTTCCATAAGGTTCAGTTCTTGGACACCTACTGTTCCTGATTTAACATTAATAATCCCCGCTCTCTTATGGATTCTCATATTCACCTATTCGCTGATGTTTGCGTCATTTTTAGCGAAATAACCAACACTAACAACCTTACATTACTTCAGTCAGTGGCGGTCCTAGAGAGTGGTTTTAGGGGGAGCGGACGCACTGCTGTATATCAAAAAAGAAAAAATAGAAACAACAATTTTTTATTTTATTTACACAAAAATTTTTGTGCGCTTTGTTATTGAAAAATAAATGGCGAAAGGTCGATACCAGGGAACCAGAGGAAACGAGTCGACGGCTGAGATATCCCGCCACGACATGTCCACGAAGGTCAAAGCACCTGCCCGGACATTTCACCAGGGGGTTAGCGGCCTTCATTGCTCAGTTCTGGGAAGTGGCTTTGTTCCGCCCCCAGTACCCTCCTTCAAGGCGGCTGGTCGGCGCTCCTTGTCAAGACAGAAAGGGATGATCCCCTCGCTGGCGTCGCTGTGTCCCATGGTGGGATAAAGACATGGATGGGAAGTTCTTAAGTTCTAAATATTCTTTGATATTAGCAGTTCCGAATTCAAGCCTTCTGCAGGATTTGAAGGACCTATGCTTATATAAGCGCAAAGCCGATTTTAGGCCCGAGGAGCCGAGAACTCTTTTTATGCATATGTAAATGTAAACAGCTAATCTATCTGTACTATAGTAACTTGCATTCTTTTTTTGAACTTATGTGCTGTTCTTATATTTCGTGCCATAGTGCTGAATGTCATAATTTTTGTATGTATTATAGTGTAAATTGGTACGGTATGCATGCTGTCAAAGTGTTTTCTTTTTCTTTACTGTAATGCGCGATTGCCGCCGCGGTGGCTCAGTGGTTATGGTGCTCGGCTGCTGACCCAAAAGACGCGGGTTCGATCCCGGCCGCGGCGGCTGGAATTTCTTTGGAGGAGAAATTCTAGAGGCCCGTGTACTGGCCTTTACATTTAAATACTTATGCAGTAAGAGCGTTGACTCACAGTGCCGGGAAAGAACTAGGAAACTAACCAATAAGTATGCCGGACACGAGGACGGAGAAAGAAAGAGCATTAAACGACAGGTTAAAAACGCGGAAGTTAAAAATTGGATTAATTCAATGGAAAAGAAACATAGTGTAGAACTATATCGATACTGGAAAAGGCAGATCAGGAAAGAATTTTCCTATGATAACTGAAGAGGCAGTGCCCTACTCTTTGAAGCTAGGTCAGGGTGTCTTAGAAAGCGCAGCTAGAAAAAAAAAATAACGACTACAGCGTTGCAAGTAGCTACAGCACAAAGGAAAAGAGAATGTTCACTGTCAGCTCAAGCTACGGTAATAGCAGAAAGAACCGAGCATCAGTCCTAGCCCCTAAGATGATGACACATGTGCTGTGTGTGTGGCAAAGTTACTAGAACAGTGTGTGGTAGATCTGTAGAAACAACTGAATACCTCATACTCAAATGTGATTATATCCATCCGGATGTCGATGCAGGCACAGTCACTCTTCCTGAGGCCCTATGGTTTAATAAATATGCGGTGGAAGTTAGCAAAAAGTGATTGGAAGATTTGTGGCTGAAAAGCAGAGATGTGACATGAGGTTAGAAGTGTAGGAAATCATAGTGAAAGAAAATGATTAATTTTAATCGAAATTACGACACAGTTGAACAAAAATAAAGAAAGAAAAAAAGCTGAGCGTGATGGCAATTGCCACCACCCTGTTTCAAAGGAAGTGCTCCTATCCATCTATCCATTTATCCATACAAAGGGTAAAGCCATTTGCATCCATCCAGCGAGTACACAGCTGATGGCCGCTCGGGTCGCTTTAGCGCAGCGGCGCGCATCCTTTCTTTGCTTTTCGGTAAGCGCTGTTTTATTAATTTGTGAGTCATAATTACTACACCTCTTAAACTTCATGCGGTACATATGCTCCGGAACTCATGCTGACGGTGCTTTGCATTCTGCTCGTTTGTTGTTTTTTTTTGGCACGCTGGAGACTGCTGTCACTTCATCGGCACAGAATCGTTGGTCGGTCGAAGGGACCATCACAGGCTAGTCAGCAGGAATAAAGAACGGGGTGCACAAGTTCATTCCGATCGCTAATGCTAGAACATGAACTAAATTCATAAAACTCCGCGTCCATGCAGGCACATTGGCATTGTTGTTATTTAGCAATGCATACTTGTATATTTGCCAGAGCAGTCACACATATCTCTCCTTTTCTAGTGGCCGTACATCACATTACTTTCTAGCTATGCCACTTTACTGCAGGAAGTTTTATACGCAGCTTCAGCGTTTGTTTGGTGGCTCAAAACATCGGAACTCGTTTAAACATTGGCAAAACATTAGCAGCTTCAGCGTTTTTTTTGGTGGCTCAAAACATCAGAACTCGTTTAAACATTGGCAAAACATTGGCATTTGTGCACTAAACAGTGTGTATCATATACACTTACCGTAACGTTGTACCGATGTCGCAGAAATAGCGCTTGGCGTGGCCCAGCATTAAATTTTTGTCTGTTGATTAGATACTCGACTCAGCGAAGAGAACGGTTGTTCGAAGCCAGTCCAGTAATTCATTCTTCTCGACATGCAGCAACTGATTATCTGTAGGTGGAAATTAGTGCAAATGGACTGCCACGTTCATTAGTCTAATTTATTTATTTTTTTATTTTTTTCCAATTTCGAGGTCGCGTAAACCACGAGAATAATCATTGCCGCATTTACAGGCGGATAACTGTTGCTGCAATATGTCTATGTGCATGCTTCAGCTTTGTTTCTCTAGCTTGTTCAGTAGTATTTTACAGAGCCTCTGAACAGTTAACATGTGTTAACTGTTCAGAGCACCATCTAGACTAACTGCGGAAGGAAGTGGGAACAGTTTGCATTGTTCGCTCTTTCATCTGTCCTCCTAGGAGTTTGCGACTCTTCTAGCATAAAGTTTCATGTAAGCTCGCGCATGGCGATTGCTTCCATTCTTGGATATCTCATCATCAGCAGCCTTTGTCGTGCACGGTCACTTTAAGATGAAGGCCTCTCCCCGTGATCTTCAATTTGCCCTGCCCTACACAGCCTGCTTGCTCAACAGATTTCCTTCTCAGCCCCCTACCTCACTTTTTGCCACCTCTGCCAAATTTCCTTTCCTGTGCAAAGCATCTTTCTGTGCCCTAAAGGATCATCGGTTATCTGTTCGCTGCATTGTGTTTACCACCCATGCACATTTCTTCCAGATTTCAGCTGGGATTGCACTAGTCCATATTTGCTCTCTAATCGACACATCCCTCTTCAACGCTACCCAGTAATTTTCCCTTCCATAGCTTATTGCAGTCTCCTTAGTTTAAAAAAGTTTCAGCTCCTGGATGAGTACTGGCTAGCATACTTTCATCTTGAGGATTTTGGTAAGCTGCTATTCATGACCTGAGTGTGCTTGTGAAACGCCCTCCACTCTATTCCTATTCTCCTTGTTATATCTCGTAGTACACATCTGTAGTCACTGCTTGGCCTAAACTGAAGTACTGTCTTTTCACTTTCAGTCTGTGTCCATACCTGCTGTAAATTGTTGTTGCCTGCTCAGACTTCTGAGTGTTACTTTAGTTATTTTCATAATAATTTTCAGATTTACTGTTGTCCTTTTCATGTTAGATCCATGTGTGGCACTTCCTTCTGCTTTTCACCGAGCTAGGCAGTCATCAGCAAATCCGAGATCGCAGAGGCGTTGTCCGTCAAATGCTGTCCCTAACCAATTCAACCCCCCTTACACCTTTTGCAAACAGTTAAAGAATAGCTGTGCAGATGTTGTGTCATCTTGCAAAATCAATGGGAGATCAATGGGGAAGAAAAAACAATTGCATGTCGCTGGTTGGATCCGAGCCCACGGCCTCCGAATTTCACGTCTGGTGCTCTACCAGTTGAGCTCCGGTGACGGCTGTCCAATCCTCTGCTTTCAGGGGTATTTATGCACACTGTAATGGAACCTTGAGAGTATTCACCAGCGCTACCCTCGTCCATAGCTGCGGACGTAGTACGTCTTATATTACCGCATTGTAATACAATGCCACAATGTGAAACAAAAAGCATTGTATTTGCAACCTTGCTTTTTTTTTTGCTAATATAGACAGCATTTGCATGTAACGCAGTTGTGCATTCCAACAGAAAAAAATGAAGGCAGTGTAATGCATTCTTAATAGGAACACTGAGGATAACATCATTCAGTTTTCGTTCTTAGTAAAAATCAGTTGTGTGGCCTTTTGCAACTCTCCTGACACTTTTTCAGCAGCTGCAGACACATTTTTTTCTCTGAAAATATTAAATATAGAAATTTTTTTTTATCTCCGCTTGATTTCTACTGATGATATCAGTGATGAAAAGGACTCGAAGTGGATGATTGTGTGCTCGATCTGCAAGTTGTGTGGCGAAAGTACCTGTACTTCATTTTGTGGCCCTTTCCAGCTTATAAAATCAGTTTTCCGCAAAAGCAGCTTTTTTATCACTGGAATGGAGCAATCAATCAATGCAGGCCAACCTTGATGTGTCCTCAATGTCCTCTTGACCCAAGGAATGTAACAATTGTAGCCGTCTTTGCAAAAGAAGATCGGTAACCCAGCCAGGTGATGTACCAGACCCTTCGACATTTTGCGAAGTAAATGCCTTACCTTGGAGAGGCTGCTATGTTCACTCAGTTTAAAACTGTAAACGATTTGGGGCAAGACTACAGTGATGCCAATGTGGAAATGGTTTGTCACAACCATCTATAACATATTCGGTTGATGCATCTTTTCAAACAAAGGACTGCAACTGCTCTGCATTTTGAAAGAACGTGTCCATTGCAGGGCTTGTTTCAAGCATTTGAAAATTGCAATTTAATAGTCGTAAGGAGCTTTCTCCACTCTCGCCATCTTGTAATTGAGGAGATCTCAGTCTTCTCAGCTTTGGGTGAACACGTACAGCTTTCCAGAAGTGCTGAGGAACCCAGTGTGTCTTGACTTTCATCTTTTGCTGCCTAACATGCGTTCAAAGAGAGGATGAACAAATGCCAAAGTGTCTCTGAAAATGCCTAAATTAAATTAACTATGAGTGTATATATATTGGCTGGCTGTGTAAAAGCCAGCATAACTCGAAATCATTGTAGTGTTTTGAACATCATTTTCTCAACAGCTCTCATAAATATATCCAAACTACTTGAATTCTGTTGTCACACTGTTTGCATATGACAGCAGATCTGCCTTGACACTTCCACAAGTAGCGTATGAATCGGTAATTAAGTGCTTTACCGCCGCGGTGGCTCAGTGGTTATGGCGCTCGGCTGCTGACCCGAAAGACGCGGGTTCGATCCCGGCCGCGGCGGTTGAACTTCTTTGGGGGAGAAATTCTAGAGGCCCGTGTACTGTGCGATGTCAGTGCACGTTAAAGAACCCCAGGTGGTAGAAATTTCCGGAGCCTTTCACTACGGCATCTCTCATAGCCTTAGTCGCTTTGGGATGTTAAACCCAGGAGGGTTTTTTTTTTTTTTTTTTTTGCTGAACAGCTCCGGAGCCTCTTTTGTGTGCCATTGTATTTTTAGTTACTTATTTTGCCCTAATTATTACTCACTTGTTTGAACGTGTTGAATTTTGCGGTTTCAATGTGTTATACTGCATTTAACCAAATGTTACCCAAACTCTGCCTTCTGTATATTTACCATCATTTGTTATGAGTTGATTTGTTGTGTGCTTTCTTTTAATCATTCCCCCCCTATGTAATGCCCTCTTCTGGGTCTTTAGGGTAAATAAATAAATAAATAAAATAAATAAACCAAACCAAGTGCTCTGATTGGCTGAGTGGTGGCCAAAAGTTTGAACGCATTGTCATAAAGAACACCATTGAATTTGCAGCTGTGGAGCTTGGTAGGTCTTGGCAGCAAGTGCAAGCGAAAGATTTAACATCGGCACTGTTGCCACCATTACCGTGTGTTTTGAGTTCTGTGGTTGCGGTGTTTGGCTGCTATGTCTGTGTTTTGTTCCTTTGCGTGTTGAATGAAGAGGTGATCTATAGCTCCGCTTCTGTGTTTCTAACTTGCAGTTCACATATCTGTTGCCATGGAGGAGCCTGTCAAGAAGAGAAGACTATGCTTCAGTAAAAAAGAGAGGTTACTGCTGTTGGACCTAGTCAGAAAGCATCCCGAAATCATCGAAAGCAGTGAGACAGACATGGCGGCTCTGGATGAAAAGAGCGGAGTGTGGATCGAAATTGAACGTGAGTTCAACAGCCACGACGGTGTGCAGCCACGCAGTGTCCGGCAGTTGCGCAAGTACTGGAAGTACATCAAATGGAAAGGGAAGGGAACAAAAGGACGCCACACAAGATTCTGCCAAGCAGGTGAGTCGTCTCCCGTTTGCTTCCATCTGCGGCATGCATTTCATGTGCTTCTTTCATGAGTTGCTTGTAGCCTTTTGTATTAACTAGGGGTGTGCGAATATCCGAAATTTTCGAATATAGTTCGAATATTATATTTTTAGTATTCGTATTCGGTTCGAAATCCAAGTATTCGTGTTGTTTCGAATATTCAATCCGACGCGAATATACGTATTTAGCCGAATATTCTACTGCGAGCACCGGCGTTCATATTGGTCCGCAAGTCCTTTCGACAGAGACATAACAACACGGCGGCGCTAAGAGCAATGCGTAGCGTTGGGCCATGCCGTAGCTGACTGCGCTGATGAGCTTCTTTGTGGCTATACCTGCGAAGCTGGTATAGTCAGAGCTGTGCACGAAGTGCCTCGCAATACGTGCCAGTTCAGTGCCAAGTGGGAGGGCATTTTCTGTGGCTGGAGGAGTCGTTAAGGGAACTACTTCTGCCTGACCATGTGGAGCACCGGGTTTTCCCTTCTCGATAACCTTTTATGTTCATCCCAGCAACGCGCTTTTGTGCTTATGGCAAGCTAGCCTTAATCAGTGCTGTGTACTAGCCATCTTCTCTGATATTTCCACTCTTCTAAGAATAATGTTCGAGGCTTTGATGCTTTTTGTGCAGCCACACACACCTTTTGTGTTCATTTAATCATTGATAGTTAAACTGTGATGTTCTTGGGTGCTCAAATAAACGTTTTGTAGTGGTTAAATGCATCTGTTCTTGATTATTCGATATTCGATTCGATATTCGGAACCAAGTATTCCTATTCGATTCGTATTCGAAAAATTTGATATTCGCACACCCCTAGTATTAACCCTTTCAGGCGCCATTTTTTGTTTTGACTGAAATCAGTTATTTTTTCATCTAAGTAGTATATTCAGGCCTCAAGAAAGGGAATTTATTAGTTTTCGAACGTGAAAGACCAGCAGGTAAGTTTTTGCAACAATGTGGAGAATTCCGAACAAAGGGTCAGATTTGTTAGAAATAATAACATTGAAATGTTCTCGTGTGTCAGGTAAACACCCAAGGGATCGTGGAATCACTTTGGGTTTCGAAGATTCACATTACGCTCGAAACTGAGCAAAAAAAATCGATGTTTTCAATCGTGGAAAAATCTGTCTGCACAAAAACGGCGGACAAAGTGCTACCTAGCTCACTCTTAAGTGAAATATTATTTACTGCATTCGCTACATGGCGCAAAAAAGCATCTTATCTGCAACAAGAAGGGTGCTCAATTTGACTGAAATAATGAAACCGCTGTTCACTGCTCCAGTTTCTCAGAAAAAGCTAAGTTTACCGCTTACACAATTGTTTACAAAGCGCCTGAAACGGTTAAATAATTTGATATTACCAAACTTATCTTTGTGTATCTTTGTATTACTTTACATATGAGTACCGTATAATGCAGAATATAGGTCGAGGCGGAATATACGTCGATTCCCTTACCTTGAAGCAAAAAAGTCAGCATAAAAATTATGAACCACAAAACTTGGTTTTATTCACTGATGCCACCAGACTCGTAGCCTCCTCATTCGTCCGAGCTGTCTGAGCTCTCGTCCGAAGACGACTGCTTCGCGCTGGCTGCGTCCCACAGCATGTCGTCCTCGGTACCATCCAACGAGTTGCTAATGCAACATTTCTTGAATGCCCGCACCACCGTATCGTCGGGCAGCGAGCGCCAAGCCTGAGCCACCCAGGTGGCCACAGTGGAGAGAGGCGGCCTGCGCAGCCGGCTGGTGGGAGGGTTGTCGCCCGCCATCCACTGATTGTAGAATTCGCGCACGCGGTCTTTGAAGGGCTCATTCAGCACGACGTCCAGTGGCTGAAGTGTTGAAGTCATGCCCCCCGGAATGACAACGAGCTCCGTCCTCCCGTCGCGTCTTCTCCGAGACGCCAAAGTGTCGCTGGGCGGACATGTTCCCATACTCTTCGGCGAATTCGATAACGTTTTCTTTAAACGCCGCGGTGAACTGACATCGAGTACCGGTACTCATTTTGCGGGCTGTCGCGAAATTAATACGTTACAACGCCAAGAACGATTACCGCCGTCAACGTTTAGCCGCGTCGGTTGACAAAGAGAAAGGAAAGAATCGTCAACATGGAAGCAATAACGATGCGGATGCCAAAATGTCCGCGGCTCACACATGTTGCCAGACGATTATTCAGTTTGTGCCAAAGGCCGGTATATAAGTCGAGGGGTGACCTTTTGGTAATATTTTTCGGAAAAAACCTCGACCTATATTCCACACTATATGGTACTCATTTATAGACTGCCACACCATAGGCCGCTTATCGGGAGCACGGTTTTAAACTCTTGGTAGCTAACCTTTTAAACCAGAAGAGCGAATTTTGTAGTCCTATGCAAAGTTTATCAGTTGCTTGCATATTCTGTGTTCAAAGTGACTGAGTTTGGGGCTTTAATGTCACATCTGATGGATTGTCTATCCTTTGTTACATTTTGTTATTGTTAGTGCTGTCTTTTAGTCGAGCATTGTAACTCACTGGTTGTATGTGCTTTCTCTTTACTGCGGAAAGATTGCTCTGCTTCTGACATTTGCTGGAGGCTTTAGACATAGTCGGTACTTGACACCTTTCGTTGCCGACCATTCGGTTTCGTGTGCACATAGAACAAGCAGTAAACGAAAAGAAATGTAAAATTCAGAGCAATTTGTATTCTTTTAATGTTAGTTTTGCTATGAGGTTAATGGTTGCTTTAGCTAATTATTATTCCAAAAGCTTTGTTCTGTCACTCTTTTTCAGGTGCTGCTGCAGCCTCACCGACATCACTCACAGAGGAGCTTGAGAGTGTCGATGAGGTGCCCGCTTGCCAGGCAGCATGCGGCCAACTTGTGCGACCCACTGTAAGCGGTGAAGCTGGGGCAGCTGTGGCTCGGTCATCAGTGCCGTTGCATTTGGAGATGGCTGAAGGTATCAAAGATGAGCTAGGTTGGTGTGTTTGCACATTATTAAGGCAGAAGCCTTTAATGCCTCATCGTTCTAAGCAGGAGTTGTCGACAGAAATATTACGCTCTTCAATTGGTCGAAATGGTCGTGACGTCACAGTACGCGAATTTCAAATGGGGCCAATTGTACTTTGGCTAGTAATAGAGCACTGCATGGGCCTCAATCTGAGGCCCAAGCCTGGCCCGGGCCCGAGACCTGAAGCCCGGCCCGGCACAGGCCCGCGGCTTCAAGCCCGGACCCGGCCCAGGCCCGCTAAGTTATCACTCTGGCGAGCCCGGCCCAGCCCGTGAATCCCGGAGTGAAGCCCAGCCCGGGCCCGGCCCGGGCCGGTCAAAGTAATGCTGGAGGTGTACTGCTCACTCTGAGCAAGTAGACTGCTACTAGATCGATAAGGAACTGGCCGGGAAAGGTTCTGAAACCACAGTTTGGCTTGCAGAAAGTTGCTTCTTTTTAACCCAGAAGGAAGTGATTAAGAGTAGTGCTCGCCAGGCCCGTCTTTTGGACAGTGATCTCGTGTAGGTGTGCAAAGATAAACTCGGAAGTTCCGAGAGCCGAATAAAAAGGGCCGCATACGCGCGTAATAGACTACTTCGCACTCGCCCATGATTTTAATCAGTTATATTTTGCCGCCCGCGAAGTATAAACATTAAAGCTGCGTAGCAAGCAGTGGGATGACATTTTTTTAGTGAATGCGATCTCACAGGTTGAACTCATAGCCGAACTGGTCGCCTTTCAGCAGAAACGAAAAGCTAAAAGGCTTGAGTATTTCACGGTGTGTGTTTGAAGACTATAAGCGTCCTAAACTAATATGTTCTTCCCGAATGCATTTCTAATAGTTTATAGGTATGTTTTGGGATGACGAACGATCAATGGCTAATTAAGACCGGTTGAATTTTACTCTTACTGGTGGAGGAGAAGATAATGCGCGAACCAAGGGATATCTTACAGGGCAAAACACTTGTCATGACAACCAGGCTGAAGAAGCAAGGAGGGATAAATGTGGTTATGAGATGAGATTTACGAACTCTCGCGAGCTTTTGTGGCTATTTCATTTATGAGACGTTCCGGTGAGCTGGTCAAAAACAGAACCAAGGGCGCTTTAGTTAGTGAATTTTCTTACATGAGAAAAATATAACTATAAAATAAAAGCTATGTTTTTGGGGCTTAAGGGCCCAAGCGGAGTCAGGCTGTGAGAGACACCGAAGCAGTGCGCTCCGGATCATTTCGACCACCTGGGTTTCTTCAACGAGCAATGATACCACAAAGTACATGGCTGTCACGCTTGCCGCCTAAATAGAAATGCGGCCGCCGAGGCCAGGAGCAAACCCTGTTTCCCCGGCTCAGTAATCAAGAGACTTGACCACTAAGCAACTGCGGCGTGGAAATACGGAAATAAATAAGTCAATGAATAAAGCTTAGTTTTTTTTCTTAGCGCGTACTATAACTCATAGCTCATCTGTGTCGCTGCTCCAATGCCGCAGTTGTGTACTTCACTCTACAATAGTCAATGAATAGTCGGGCACCAGCCGTTTCTGTACGGACCCAAGCCCGGCTCGGGTCCGCAGCTTTAAGCCCGAGCCCGGCCCGGGCCCGCAACTTCAGGCCCAGGCCCGGCAAAACATATCATGTCCAGGCCTGGGCTTTCGGGCCGGCCCGAGTCCGTGCAGTGCACTAGCTAGTAACCATGCAACCAATTAAAGGGATCGTATAGTGATGCTCCAAGTAAGTGGGACTGAGTTTAGTTAACTAGTTAATTAAACAATTCGCCTAATTAACCTTTCTAGTCAGACCAGAAAGATGAGTAAAACCGAGTAGGAAATAGGTCTAGTTGGGGAATCGAACCCCGGTCTCCGGAGTGCGAGACGAGCACACTAACCGCTACTCTATGCCAGCTCGATGGTTTGGAATGAACGAAGGCGCGTCTAGTGAATACGGTGTATTCGTTCACTCCCATCTTCCTCCCTTCCCTTACGGCGAGGTTGAGGTGTCCATCGAGATATGCGAGACAGATACATTTCCTTTCCTCAAAGAGGGGAAAGCGCAAAGATGCTGAAATTCAAGTGTTTGGCCACAGATAACTAAGCTTCTACAAAACCCATTAAGAAAATCCTTGCTGGAGGATATTCTTGAAGCGGCACCTTTTAACACTCCAGGCACACTAAATATTACTGATAGCCCCTTTCAGAGCCCCTGTAAATGTCCTTTACGCATTTGCATTCATCACGGTTGTTTCCATTAGGTCCACAGAAGTTCTGGGTGAACAATTTTCTTCTGGATTGGTGCCAAGAAAAGTATGCAGGACATAAGCATTCCAGCATTGAAACGAAGGCAAGAAGCCTTCATAAACCTGTTCATAACTGCTCGGCTACGAAAATACTATGCGGCAAAAGTTGTTGAAAGCTTTTAGCCTAATTTTGTTGCGCTTAATGGTTTAATGGGATGTCAACACTCTGAGCAGTACATTGAAATGCTGGCACTTAGGATAACTTCACTATCTGTGAACCCCTATCTTTAAGCTGCAAGCATGCATGACATAGTTATCACCTTCAATCCTAGCGTCATTTTATATAGTGATGCCAAGCTCAGGAGAAGCTTGACACAGTCTGCAGCTTGGTACGAAGTGCCACTCAGCGGCATGTGAGCATGGATACATTTGATTGGCTTGGTGTCTGCGCAGAATGCTGGAGACATTTTGTTTTTGTTGTAGTGGTTGTTCGACCCACTGTTTTTTGCACTGCTTACATTGTCTCTCGATAAAAATGATGGCAGTGAGGAAAGAGTGCGCACTGTTGTGACGATTGTCGGTGCCCTGTGTGCGCAGATTCTACGGCGGAGCGGTTGGAAGCATCGACACAGACCTGCCTGGATGTCCCAACCAGGTCTCAAGCATGTCATACCGGATACTACTTCTCCCAGTCCCAGTCCACCCAGTGGGCGCTGCCAAAAGTATCAAGGAGTGTGCAGACTTCGACCGATTTCTACGACGAGGAAACCTTGCCTATGGAACAGGGAGCAGGGGCAGAGAGAGGTGCGTTGTTCCGCCTGTTTCTCATTGCAATGCGTGAGACCATTCTTGGTTGCACTGGAAATGCTATATTACTGAAAAAAGCGGATGATTTATTATTTATTTATAGCATATCCTACAGCGTGGAAGCATTTCAGCCGGAGAGTGGGTACAAATAACAAAAACAACATAAATAAAGAAACAGTCAAATAGCCAGTATATAAAGGAGAGGTTCGCAGTTCTAGAACCTGTTATGCAATCGACAAGAACAACACAGTGCAAGGAATGTTCAAATAATTACAAATTATGGATAAGTTGAGTGAAGTGGACCCTGTCAGCTGTGACGACCTCTTCTGGTGAAGTGTTCCATTCAGATATCGTTTTTGCGAAGAAAGAATTTCGCGTAATCGTTTGACATTCAATTTCTCTGCTGTGATCTCTCCTGCTTGAGAGGTAGAGGGGGGGGGGGGGGGGGGGGATGCTTCAGGTTGCTAGAGCAGAAATTCACGAATTTCTGCTCAAGCAACTTGAAGCATCCTAAGCTCGGAGGAAAACACATTGGGTGGCACATTCTATTTTATTTTTTATTCAGGATACCCTCAAGGGCCCTTAGAGGGTATTACGTGAGGGGTAAAACACAATACATACTGGGGAATACAGAAGGTAAACTGAAATGGGGTTAAACTCCACAAAATAGAAGTGCAAGCATGTTCATCAAAAGGAAAAGAAAAAGGTATTTCCGAAAGAAAAACATGATAAGCAGAAACAACAAAAAAAAACATGAAATGATACACAAAAAAGAGCAAAAATTCAAATACAAATAAGGACAGCGACCAAAACATCAGAAAGAAGTATTATCCATCAATGGCTCAACAGTATTAGGGTGCATTACAGGCAGGGCAAGATGCTTTGGAAGAAAAAATAAATAAGAAATCCTAGATCGCAGTGGATGAACGAAAAAGCTCTTGGAATTTAGATAAATTAGTTTCGTTTGCAATGGGCAAAGGTAAGTCATTTCAATCTTTTATAGTGCGGGGAATAAATGATCTTACAAAATGATTATTACGACAAATGACACATTTGGATGGTCATGACACGGAAGAATGACAGTCGCAGGCTCAAAAAAATTTTCACGAAGATGTCGATGATGATGCAACTTGTGAAAAAGATTTAAGCGGGCTATCTTGCTGCGGTTCACTAAGTCTTCAAACTGAGCACAGTTCTTTTGTAGTGTCACACTGGAGTGGCACGAATAATCGAAGAAGATGAAATGCACATTTTCTTTTGTTCAAATTTAAGCAGCGCTAACTTTTAGGACGAACACACAGAGGACATGACAGGACGGGCGCTGCGCCTGTCAGCGCCCGTCTATCTTGTCTTGTCCTCTGTGTGTTCGTCCTAAAAGTTAGCGCTGCTTAAATTTGAACGAAAGAAAATGCATAACCAACTAGCCCCGCAACGTGTTTTACTAAATGAAATGCACAGCACGGTTTTTCAAGGCTTCGGTGTTATTGATTATGTACGGTTGGTCAGGATCCCAAATAGCTGATGCAAATTCAAGTTTCGGACGCATTAGCATTATGTATGCAAGTCTTTTAACGTCAATAGGGGCTTGTTTAAGGGTATGCTTTAAGGGGGAACCCTGGTCTTGAAAAAAAAAATTTTATTAATGAAGTCACAGTTATAAAATTTTCAGGCCACATGTATTTTTGTGCGCTGATTCTAGATATGTCATTTAATTTCGTGTAAAACAATTCCTTGAGCACTTGTGCAATTTTTATGCAAGTATTTTGGGAAAAGTTTTGCAGTAAATTTGCTGCAGGAAACTCGCTGAAATGCATGCCATTGAGTTCTCTTGACACCAAGGAATGCAATAAGGGTAAAATTATCATCCTGGCTATCGTACAACTTGAGTTATAGAGTTTTGAAGTTGTCGCTTCAGAAACAGGAATACACACTTTTCTTCTCATTTCTGAAGCGACAACTTCAAAACTCTATAACTCAAGTTCTTGATAGCCAGGATGATAATTTTACCCTTATTGCATTCCTTGGTGTCAAGAGAACCCAATGGCATGCATTTCAATGAGTTTCCTGCAGCAAATTTTCTACAAAACTTTTCCCAAAATACTTGCATAAAAATTGCACAAGTGCTCAAGGAATTGTTTTACACGAAATTAAATGACATATCTAATATCACCACACAAAAATACATGTGGCTTGAAAATTTCATTACTATATCCAGATTAATAAAAATTTTTTTTCAAGACCTTAAGAAGCCCAGCAAGCGTTTAGCACAAACTCGGTGAGCCGGTTAGACCTCCTGAAGTAGTGCACTAAAATGTGAGCTAGAGAGCACAATTTCTTCAGTTCCGAAAACAGTGCACACACACGAGTCACATCTGTGTGCACTAAATAGAATCGACGGCTGACATAAAAGCGGGACAGATGAAGCATTGCCACCTAATTCGCCCTTTGTTCTCTTAAGCTTTGTTCTCAGAGTTCATTGAAGCAGCACGCAGAGGAAGGCTTGCCAGGTGCCTGCTTTTAGGAGTGCAGATTAATCAAGAAACTACAGTCGCATCAGTTACCCTGTGGAAGCTGCCTCTACTTTGAGTGCAGCCTTAGCAGTGGTGTAATCAGGATGGGTGATTTAAGGGGTGGGATGTGGGGATCAGATCGCAAAAATCACGAGAAAAGTTGATTTTTGAAAAGTACACTTTTTGGCATCTCCAACACTGTTTCTATGTTGTAATGAAATATTTCACCCAAAAATAAACTTTAAGCGCTCCAAATAAATATATTTGTTGGCATCTGCACATAGACAGTGGATGCTAGCTTAGAACTCCCAGGCTTGTTTTCTCGAAAGTTTGTTTTGAGCTTAATACCTTGTTCGTGGAAAGCGTAGCACAG
This sequence comes from Amblyomma mixtum, assembly GCF_055824585.1. Lineage (NCBI taxonomy): Eukaryota > Metazoa > Arthropoda > Arachnida > Ixodida > Ixodidae > Amblyomma > Amblyomma mixtum. The sequence continues at coordinate 104,821,648 of NC_143018.1, forward strand.
CAATGGGTGCATGGATTTTTACCCCGTTTGTTTTGTTGTGATCACTGAAGTGTGGTCTGCGTCAAGACAGTCTTAGATTTACCATTTAGGCTCACATGTTTTTATTACACGATAATTAGAGCATGATACATTATAAACATAAAGAGAAGGTGCATATTGTGTCCTTTATAAAAAGAGCAGAGAGATTTAAAAAAAAAATTAACAGAGTCTTGATTTACACCACACTTCTTAGTAAATATGAAAAGCATTTAAAGACCTGTAGCTTGTTTTTTTGTCATGCTAGGCTTTCCACAAGCAAGCAACATGGGGACAACATATAAACAATGATAAAAGGGAAACTACTAAAGCTGTCAGTGTGAAACTTTGTATCTGTTTGTTTGATGCTGTTTTAAGCCAGTCTGCAAAATTTCATCACTCTTAAGTCGAAAAACAGAAGAGTTGCCTTCGATCCCCTCATCCCCCCTTAATTACTCATCACTGTGTCTGGTTGCCTCTCTCTCATTGTATTGTTTTGCGCAGTGCTTCATTTCTCACACTTTTGTATCAGTTGTCGATTTCGTTTAGAGGATGTAGGTGTGACTCGTGTGTGTACACTGTTTTTGGAACCAGTGGTGGTGGTGAAAACTTTATTTGAAACTGGGGAGTTTGGAACACGTAGGTCCTTGGGCCCCCGCCCAACGACCTAAACGGCTCAACGAGTTTGTGTGTAGCTTCACCTTGAGGGTGACCTTCGCTAAACCTAGCATAGCAATAGCTTATGCGGAAATGAAATAAATATTGCTGCGACTGGGTTTCGAACTTGCAGCAGCGCGAACCGATCAGCTTCGCTGGCCATTGCATGAGAGCACTGTGCTATCGCCGCTGCCGATCAGGCCTCGTGTTAAACTGCTACACACCCTCACGTTGTGCATTGCACATCGTTGTCTTCAACTAACACTACTATCGAACTAGTATCGTCGCCAGACATGCCGATGACCCAGCAAAGTAAAATTACGAGTAACCAGGCTAAACACACGCTTCCGCATGTGTACTGTTCGCTACCTTGCCACAGCCGATCATGCCTCGTTTTTAACTGCAACACACCCTCGCGTTATGCTTTGTACATCGTTGTCTTCAACTAATACTACTATCGAACTAGTATCGTCGCCAGACATCGCGACGACCCAGCAAAGTAAAACCATGAGCCAACGAGGCTGAACTTATGCTTTCGCATGTGTACTGGGTTTCACTATGTTAAAACCTTACCCCTTTTTTTATTTTAAATGCTCTTCTGTGACCAGCAGTGAGGTTTTAGAGTTTGTCGCTGGCTTGTCAGCTTGTGTGTCCCATCTCCTTGGCCACATGTCATGCTGGCTGGCTCACGGTTGTTCTGAAGTATGGTTGGCTGCACTACTAGCGTCCTGCTGCCTTGAACTTGTAATGCATATCTTCGCTGCAGTGTTGACGGGGCCTTGTTTGATGGTTACTTGACAGCATTGCATTCACTTGCATAACGAACGCACATTGGGTTCGCTTATGAGACGCATTTATTATGTGGTGTAGAGTTTGCGGTGCAGTCAAATAAAATTGAAATTCATCTGGAGCCCTCCACTACAGTCTCTCTCATCCTGCATACAGCTTTGGTTTGGTTTATGGTTTATGGTTTAATGTCCCAAAGCGACTCAGGCTATGAGGGACGCCGTAGTGAAGGGCTGCGGATAATTTCGCCCACCTGGGGTTCCTTAACGTGCACTGACAACGCACAGTACACGGGCCTCTATAATTTCTCCTCCATCGAAGTTCGACCGCCGCGGCCGGGATGGAACCCGCGTCTTTTGGGTCAGCAGCCGAGCGCCATAACCACTGAGCCATGCTTTGGGGTGTCAAAACACTGTATACTATAGCATACCATCAATTAGTTTTTGCTGGTTCAATGTCTAGTTCAATGTAATGACATATGCAATGTAAATAGGGGGGTGCACTTATTTTGTGAGCACATCTCTGGTGTCAGTAAATATAAGGTCCGTTCAATTCACCTACACTGCCTACGCTAGTTCTCTTCATGCAGCACTTCGCCATTCGTTTCACGAGTGTAGATGTCGTGCAGTCCCAGTTGCCGATTGCGATTGGCGATAGTGCCGATAGCTTGCAGCCAGTGCCGCAGCAGACGGCAGTGAGAGGCGCGCGCGACTTGCCCTTGATTATGTGAGTTACAAACGACGGCAGTGTGTTTGGCATCGTCAATGGCATAAACGCATTATTAACGCCTATCGTTGGAGAAGACGGCCAACAGCTGGGCTCAGCGAATGGATATATGCACCCTACACCAGGTAAGGTTTCGCTCGGTGAACAAAGAGAGAAACATGTTCATGCGTTTCTTCATGCACCGATGCTGTGCTTGCATGTTACTTGTTCTTTTTTTTTGGCTTATTTTACTCATCTAGTTTGTTTCTAGCTTTTTTTTTTCTCGTTCCCCGTAAATGAGCTTGGTACTAACCAAGTTCCTAATTAGATAGCTTGGCATGTTTGCTGTCCAACGTTTTTAAATACGTTGGCTTTATCCAGCCGTGTGTGTGTCGCCTCTTGTCCTTCGACCTTTGATAGGTTTTATTCAAAGCTATGACCCAGATTTCAACTATCCTGCTTTATTTAGCGGTGGCTTCCAGAACATCAATATTTATACTCTCGCACAGACGGCACAATCGTATCGGTGGTGTTCAGCGACGACACCAGTCACCTGGCTAACCAACCACCTGATCACCGAACATCTACGCTGCCGCAGAGCAACGCGCCCCGAAGCAGCTCTCCTGAGCCTGAACGATGGTGCAGCAACAAAACCCTTTTCCTTATCGAGCACTATGCACAGATGAAAGCGCTCATCGGAAAGAAGGGCGGCTTCCGGTAAGTTTTATTTCATTCTTACTGGTCTGAACGAATGCGGAAAGCTTAAGGGGGAGCCTGGTCTTGAAAAGAAAATTTTATTAATCCAGTCATAGTTATGAAACTTTCTGAGCACATGTATTTTTGTGCGCTGATTCTAGATATGTCATTTAATTTCATGTAAAACAATTCCATGAGCATTGATGGAATTTTTATGCAAGTATTTTGCAAAAAAGTTTTGAAGGAAATTTGCTGCGGGGAACTCGCTGAAGTGTATGCCATTGGGTTCTCTTGGTACCAAGGAATGCAATAAGGGTAAAATTATCATCCTGGCTATCATAGAACTTAAGTGATAGGGTACTGAAGCTGCCACTTCAGAAACAGGAATACACACTTTTCTTCTCATTTCTGAAGCGACAACTTCAAAACTCAAAACTTAAGTGCCGCCGCGGTGGCTCAGTGGTTATGGTGCTCAGCTGTTGACCCGAAAGACGCGGGTTCGATCCCGGCCGCGGTGGCTGGAATTTCTTTGGAGGAGAAATTCTAGAGGCCCGTGTACTGTGCGATGTCAGTGCACGTTAAAGAACCCCAGGTGGTCGAAATTTACGGAGCCCTCCACTACGGCGTCTCTCATAGCCTTAGTCGCTTTGGGACGTTAAACCCCATAAACCAAACCAAACCAACCATCAAAACTTAAGTTCTATGATAGGCATTGCATTCCTTATTATATTTCTTGGTGTCAAGAGAACCCAATGGCATACATTTCAGCAAGTTTCCCACAAGAAATTTTTTCAAAGCTCTTCACAAAATACATGCATAAAGCAGAAGTGCTCAAGGAATTGTTTTATAGGAAATTAAATGATATATTTAGAATCGGCACACAAAAATACACATTTTTTCTTAACTGCGACTTCATTAATAAATATTTTTTTTTTTTTCAAGACCAGGCTTCCTCCTTAATAGGTTTACATGCTACCACGCGGAAGTTATGTTTGCAAACGTTTCTTTCCTTTTTTGAAGTGGCAGTACCGTGGTAAGGTAGTGTACTGTACTTGCGTCCAAGGTATATTAACTTTAGAACAGCTTCATCTGGTAACTGATACACTGCATGCTTTTTGTTACATCTCGTTTTATGCAGCACGAAAAAAATGCTCTGGCAAGCCCTGGCGGACACAATCAACGAAGAGTTTGGCTCCCATATGAGCCCTCTCCAGGTTGAAAATAAATGGAAAACCCTGGAGAGGGCATACAAAAGGACAAAGAAAAAGAATTCCTTGTCCGGCCACTCGCGCGTGACGTTCGAATTTGAAGAGTAAGTGCACATCACTGCTGTAACGGTCATTTACAAAAATATCATTTGTTATTTCGCCCATTTCAGAGAACTTGCTGGTGTTTTGGAAAAGGAACATCATATTACGCCTACCATTTTACTAGCACCTGGTAGAATGATGGAGCCAAGAAACGGCAGGTGAGGTCACAGTAGTTGTACAGCTCACACCTTACGAAATAAGGCTCAAAATGTTTCCATGTTCTAGCACGCCCTCGGAAGCAAGCACTAGCGAGCAGTCCACGAGCCGGGATGTGAACCGAACAGGGTCACCACACCAGGATCCGCCGAGCCCACTGCACGTGTCGGAGGAAGACCCAGCACAGCGAGGACAGTCTTTCCCGAAATCGGGACAACGGATAAAAAGAAAAAATAGCTCCGTTGAAACGCTCATTCAGCAGCTTGCAGAAGCGAAGAAGGATAGAGCTGAAAGGGCAGAAAAAGAATTGGCTCTTTTAGCACGCCTCGTTGCCGCCGTGGAGGGGCGGGCTCCCAAAAGCAGTGAATAAACTGACTTCATTTCTTCCTCATAAATGTTTATTGTTTGCACTGTAGTCATAAGAAACTGCACAGAGACCTAGCTGGTGCCACACGCTGCCATTATGATCAGGCAGCATTGCTTAATGCTTCCGGTGTCCACAAGCACTGCTTGAGCAGTCCAAATGAATTTTCGATCACGACCCTTTGTTGCGAGTGCACCTTATTGAACTTCTTCCACAAAGGAAAGCTTCGCCCATTGTCCCGGTACAGGGTCAAAAGCCAAGGTAGTAGCGGATATGCCGAGTCACCAAGCAAGTATCCATTACTGCATTTCTGAGAACAGTCTTCAAAAAGAGGACTTTCCCGAAGTACCCTAGCATCATGGGCCGACCCTCGAAACCCAATGAACACATTAATGAGCCCATTGCAATCGTTGCACACACCCTGCAGTATCATTGACGGCTACTTTTTACAGATGTAGTATGGTCGCGGCAACTCTGCGGGCCTGTTGGTCTCGACATGGCAGCCGTCCACACAGCCTTTGCCCCCGGTTTTTGCCAAGAAAGCAGCCTCGATATGCTCCTGCTGATGCTGGTAAGGCCAGGCGATCAGGGATACACTAATGCTGTTCAAAAAGTCCCGCACTCTATCAACGCAAGCACTCGCCGACGAGACTGACGTATCAAATCGGTCAGCCAGCGAATACATGCTATTTATTTATTTATTTATTACAGATACCTGCAGCGCCCAAGGGCATTATTGCAGGGGGGGGAAACACAATAATTTCTGCTCATTTGGCCGAAAGATACACGTAATAACAGAAATATAATCACACAACTAATAGATGAGGAAAAACATGCACTGAAGGAAGACAACCACACTCCACAAATAAAATAACACTAATGAAATGAAAAAGACACGCGCAAGACAACTGCACGCCACGTCACACATCAGATAAAAATGCGCGGAATTGAGCTTCCGTGCAGCACTCAGTGATGCCGGCTGGTAGCCTGTTCCACTCATTGATCGTCCGTGGAAAGAACGAGGTTTTATAAACATCTGTGCGACACTTAATCTCTCGAATCTTCCACTGATGATCAACTCGTCTAGAAAAAAAATGAGGTTGAAGCAGATACCGGTCTTTGTCAATGCTCAGCTTTCCAAAATAGATGCGATGCCCGAGGCGGCCTAGAGCAATAAGACAAGTCTTTTCGGCACTCCCTTGAGGATGACCTCCGGTAGAGTGCGTTAAAAACTGCGAAGCTTCGAAAGAACTTACAACAGTTTTAACCCCTTAACCGTTTTGGACGAGCTGTGCTCGTCCTTGCCAAGCCGTCCCCAAACCGTTTTGGACGACTGTAGCTCGTCCTCTCTGAATAGGTTCTTCTCTTCCTCGTTTCGGACAAGCAGTGCTCGTGTGTTGCTTAGATGACATTTTGCTCGACAGATGGCAGCACTGACCTGTTAATTTCGTTTTCTTCTACCGCATAAACGTTTTTTTTTCGTATGGCAACCTGGGTTTTAAAAATGGCACCCGGCGGAGGCGACGCGTGTTTTGCTGGCCCGTCTTCTCAGAAAAGACGCTCTTCTTCGTCGTAATCTTCTCCAGACGATGGTGACTGAGACACCGAAGTGTACATTGCTTCAGGGAGCGAGGGCGACAGTGCTGGTGTTGTGCTTATCAGTTCTTCCGATGAAGAAGTGGACACCTCAGAAGCGAACTTTGCAAGCGCGCGTCAGTGCATGAAGGTCAACGTCAGTGACATCCCTACATGACCCCCTCGGTTTCCTTTTCTTGCAGTTCCCAGTAAGATGTTCACTATAAGCTTGCCTGATGACTTGCTTGAATATATTTATCGCTCATTACCAGCAGGAAGTTGGTTTTCCGTAATGTCAGAAATAATAAACTTGAATATGCTAATTTGACTTCGTGTTTGCTTCAGATATTTTTTAAAGATCGAATTCGTGCTTTTTATTGCAATAATATTCGAAATCAAGAATAAAAAAAATAAGCAGTTTTGTTAAGAAATTCGTTGATATAACAAAACGGTGAAGGGGTTAAAGGTGCTACGAGACAGGCGAAACAAACACTTGAACTCAGTCATTATACCACCCTACGATTTCGCAGTAACGAGGCATGCTGTTCCTCTTCAGTCTGTCCACCTTCGTCACTGCCACTGCAATAAGTTCCTCTTCGTCACTGCTGTCGGAGTCTACAAGCTCCATAGCTGTTTGTATAACCGTTGGCAGCAGGTCACGGTCCATTTTCTTTTCCTTCGTAGCTCAGAGAACGCACAACAAACAATAACAGGCGCGACAAGCACGTGCGAGAGTTGCAAACGAAGTATAAGACTCATGACTTCTGCACTTTAGCATTCGTTTCTATTTGGCGTTAGTGTCGCGCTACGCCTGCACGTGTGAACTGGCGCTGCATGAGTTTAGCCTGTGCACTGCATGAACTAGTGTAGATCGTGCAAGGTGCATCAAACGGACCTATAGTGTTGAGGCCTTAGTGGCATCTGTAAAGCCTGTGAGTGAATTGGGGCAGTCAGGTTCCTAGCTACTTTGAAGCCTGGAAATTTACCTGGGGTATCTGTAAAGATGGTAGTCCACCAACGATGAACTGACTAGCCTAGCTACTGGTTCAGTTAACAGCACTTCAAAAGACATTATACGTGCGGACAGTCCAGGAAATGGTAGACTTGAAGTGAGTGCCCAGGTAAAGCGCTTTGAGGATCAGTAACACCAAGTTGTACCATCCTGAAGTGTCCCACTCTGGATTAGCATTTCTTGGTATATGGAAAATGCCTAAATTTCATCAGTATTTTCTTGTTCCTTCTACATCAAGAACGTTTTTTTATCATACTTCAGTCACATTTATGAATTGCACACTGGCACCACCAAGAAGTGCACTCTGCTGTTGTATTGAGGCGGGTGGGGTAGTTTGCATAAGTGTTTGTGTGATTCACCAGATATACGTAGATTGGGAAGCAAGGCCGTTGTGTTATTTGTTCAGAAGCAGCTCTTTCTTCCTGGCAGTCAACACAAGAGGTGAGCCTGACAAGTAGCCAGTGTGTCATAAAATAACTCGATAGTTTGAACGTGTGCAGTGGTGACTACCTGTATGGATCAAACATGTAGCCCCCCTGCTAGAGCTCTCCTTCAACTGTTTTACATTGGTCATACTTCTGACTGGGGGCAATGTATATTTGTATTTGTGAGCCCAGTTGTTCACTTTCTAATATCATTTCAACGCTGGCTGCCTATTTCGTGATGACCTTCTCTTTGCTTGAAGTGATGAAATTGGCCAGCGCTAGTGCGCATGTAAGTAAAGTTTGGCAGATTGAGCATCGTCCTGACATACTTGTCCCCACCCCCGCCTTCCTGCCAACAGCTGAGTCTATGGCTCTCTGAGTATGTCTAACTTGTAGGGTTTTAATTGGAGGATAAATACGTTCTCCCTCGATTAATAGCGGCTGACACAGTTCAAAACCGCAGGACCCCATCCCCTTGATCGTGTATGCTACCAAGTGCACGTCCACCACGGTGGGCCTTGCTCTGAGGGAACAAAGGAATGGCACTTTGGCTGACACAAACAGGCATTTATTGCTACAACACCAATAACACCAGCTAGCAACAAAATATACTGAGGAATCGAGGATGTCTGACTCACCAGCACGGTTACGAGTGAATGTTCGGCCACGCTAGGACCGGGGGAAACTCCAAGGCTGGGCGGGACAAGCTGTGGGGGAATGTTCCTCCCCATGAGGCTTCGCCATTTGCCCCGACGGTGAAGGGCAGAGCGTTGCACGCGAACGTCACCTTGCTTCCCAGGTCCCGAGCCAAAGAAGGCCGTCTCTTCTCGCATGCGCGCAACATTTATGCTGTCTGTGACGCTCGTGTCGTTGCGATGCCGGCGCTCTCCCTTGTTAAGGTAACTAACTATGCTAATGAAGGTGCATCGTGGGGAAGTCAACCAAAGGGGAAGACGAGGGGAAAAGTCCCCGCAGTCCTGCCCCAGTTAGGGCCCTTGCAATCGGAGCAAATCTGTCATATTCTCTTCCGTGCTTGTCCATAGGTGCGAGGGGCTTCTTGAAGACCTCCTCTCCTCTCAGACACTGCTTGCACTGGCACATCTAACAAGCTGGGCCAGCAGGCTTGCCTGCACTTTTTGCTGCATTCTGATGTTGTAGCACGTGCATGGCAGTTCAGTGGACGTTCTGTTCCTACTTCATGTGTAGACGGCCATGTGAGCAGACAGTGTGAGTGACGGTAACGGGGAAGCTGTGGTGTGCTTTTTACTTTTGCTTCTAAAAAACTGCAAACTGCACACACTCTTTGTCTCACCGTTACTCCTCTGTTCATGCAGAAAATGACCCAATCGAGCGGGAGAATCTTCAGGATCATGCAGAAGCTTCGCCGGACAACGGCTGCAGTGAGCATGGATTCATCATCTTGGCCGCAACTAGCGTCACCTTGCCAGAGGTGTGCACTCACTGGCTTAGTCATGTCATTTGCTGCTGGTTGGTTAGTATGCAGCTGAACCAAGTTATATCGAACTCGGTTAAATCAAATTATCTTTTATACCGAGTAATCTTAAGCACTGTAAAGCTGCAACGTGAATGGATGGGAAAATGTATGGCTCTGGTGTACAAAAATTACCCATCACATCCAATTTTCCAAACTTCTGGCAACACTGGGTGACTCAAATATCTGACTTTCCCTCAACTATCTCCAAAGGTTAGCTTTCCCGCGTGGATCTGCATGTGCAATTAGTGCTACATAGCACACACAGACCAGTGATTATGCACATTTTCCACAGCGTAGGCAGCGGGCGCATACCCATCCAACCAGAATATGCATTTTTAGTGCATTGCATCAGTTTTGCCGGCGTTGTCCCAGTGAACACAGCAACATCTCTTAGACATCTACAAATTGTCTAGGTAAGACATGGAAGATGTCTATATGACAGCTAGCCAGATATTTTAATAGTCTATTGAACATCTATGAGAAGTGTTTGCAAGTCACTCAAGACATCTAGAGTTCATCTTGGGAAGATGTTTCAAGACTTATCAAGCTGGTCAGTAGCAGTCTCATAGCTGGGATAACGCACCATACATTTTGGGTTACAAGACGTCTTGGAAGACGATCGTGTACACATCTTAAGGACACCTACTGCATGTCTATGAAAGAAATTTGGCACGTCTTAGAGATGTATATTTCTGTGCTAATGTGCCTTTATTTTCTCCTTAAAAGGCTAAAAATATCTTGCATAGACGCACTCAAAATACGATTTGACAGACTGAAGTTATAACCACTAACTGTTCTTATATGTAAGAGGCTTATTAGCACTGTTGATCTGCAGCAAATCTTAATTGCTAACATCAAAGCCTCTTGCATGTAAGAACAGTTAACGGCTAGCCTGCACCCGCCACATTTATAAACTTGGCAATTTACAGAAAAGTCAGCCAGTTGCACGCAGTTCTAGCATGCAAATAGCTTTAAAAAATAATGACTCAGTGTTGTGCAAGCTTTCACTTTAATAGTAATCAAATACGAAATGAAATACTTTTTATTTACACCCTGCTCAAGGGCCAAAGAGGGCATTACACACAGGATTCAGAAAAACCAATCTACTGTGGCAGTTGATTAAACAGTAGGTAAAGGCCATAACAAAGCAGCAGTCTGAAAAAAAAAAGCTAGAGAAGCAAAACAGAATGAAATATAAACATGATAATGTGAGGCGCACTGAAAAATAAAAATGCATAGAAAACGAACATGACAGACTTATGCACTGAGAAATATGGCTTGTCACAGCAACACCCTACACAAAACTGAAAAATAAGCATGAAAAGTAAGATTTGCTGGAAAACACAAGTACTTGGTGTTGTGAGTAAGCAAATAAAAGCCTTAAAAGAAAGAACATGACAAGGACTTATGCGCTTAGGAGCATGGTTTGCCGACAGCAACGACAAACAGAACTGAAAAATAAGCATAAAATGAAAGATACAATTTGGCGTGGCAAGTAAATAAATAAATATAAAAACATGACTAGATTTATGCACCTGAAAAAATCGTCCAGGAATTATCTAAAGAGAAAAGCATGAAATTCAAGATATACTTGTCCCTGCAAGTAAATAATTATCTGAAAAAAAAAAAAAATGACTAGACTTATGTGCTCAGAAACACTGTCTACAGCAATGTAATGACCTGAAGAGAACTGAAAAGTAAGCAAGAAATGTAAGATATACTGTAAAACACAAGTATGGCAGTTGGCACTGTGAGTAAAATAAAAAAAAACATGACAAGGACTTATGCACAACTACACAACAGCAGCGATGTAAACAAAACTGAAAAATAAGTATGAAATGCAAGATATGCTAAGTGCAGTAAATAAAAGAACACATGACAAAGAATTCGCGCAACACAACAGCGACAATGTAAACAGAACTAAAAAATAAGCATGAAAACAAGTATGCCGCTTGGCGTCATGAGCAAATAAATAAAAATCTTAAAAAAACATATGGCATGGACTTGTGTGCCCATAAACTTAGTTTCCCTGGAATAACTAAATGTTCGCAGCTTCCACAAATGCTGAGACTGGCTGGCAGGTGGAGGTGAGGTGATCAGGAGTCCCCTTAGACATCCTGCAATGAGAAAATTATAGGTAACATACTTCAGTATGCTTTTATGAAGTTATGAAATAAGTGCCTTATGTTTTGTTTCCACATTAAAAATGGGACCTACATAAAAATTTTGCTTTGTTGTCCGCGGTCACACTGTCATACTGAAAAAAGCTGTATCATGCAAGGCAAAATGAATTGTCTGCAAAGAATGCCTTGTTAGCAACTATAGTGGTGCGAGAATAGTATTCTGAAACTAAACTGAATAATATAGTTTTGCTGGCAAAGTATATATAGAGAGCAGAAAAAATCAAACTGAATAGTGAGAACCAAATCAAACATCCACGCGATTATTCCCTGTGTTTGTGGATATTGACACAAACCAAACATTCATCCAGGAATGCTGTAACTAACGACTGAACACAGTCAGATTTTGCCCGATGATATTCATATTCACATAATGAAATTGCTTGTTCTTTCTGACGGTGATGGAAACAAGTGCTACACTTTGGCTGACATGAGGACAAGAGCAGTGCGCCACGACCTCCAATATCCGGCAAGGTGATAGGACATGTTTACTGAACCTGGCTGAACCTTGTTGATTCTAAACCATCGTCCATAAATTGGATTAATTTGCAGTCCTAATGGCACTGACTGCTCCTTGCACAAGCTGGCCATGCTGTGCATTGTCAGAGTAGGCTCTGTTTTAAAATGTCATCAGAAAAAAAAAACACGCCCTATTCAAATTTGGTGCCTATGATCCAAATGCCTCACTTTATTCTGTTAGCTGCAAATTATTTGAAATGTGCACCTTTTCACTTGTTGAGTGAATCGAAACGGACATTTAATGTGTTATGAGAAAATACTGAATATTTGCACACCTGTTTAGTTAACTCAGCCTCTTGTAACATTAACAAGCTTTTTCTTTTAGGTAAGCTGCAGCCAAACAGTGGCCATGAGGCATCGCAGCTGTGTTTCAACAGCACAAAATTTCAGCATGCAAAAATGTATCACTGCACAGTTAGCTTCTTTTCCAATCCATCCCTGTGTGGTGTTCCACTACACATTTCACATCTTTTAGTCACATATATACAAAACATACGTAACATGCATTACTTCAAACAGCAGACCTGCTCTCTACCCCTGCAAATGTTACAAGAATCAAAAGCAAAATGCTGACTAAAAAAGTGAGGACAGGAAAAGAAAAAACTAAACACCAAAATCATTTTTTTAAATAGCCCCCTAGGACTTCTGCAGTATCCTTGATTAAACAGCTGTTGCAATAACAATTGTTAAAAGGGATTACATGACTCTATAGTCACTGTTAATTGGATAGCCAAGTCAATGTAATATCTAGTACGGTATTGCAGTAGATAGCACCCACTATATAAGAATATAAGAACTTTTAACACAACGGTAATTTCATATTTGTTCACTTTGCAAACAGTGAACAAAAAAAAAAACCCCGCAATACTTTACGAAGCTGCACAATATTTCATTTTTGCCGTCAGTCTTTTATCCATATGATTTCTTCACAAGTGCATTCAAATTGCTAAGGCACACCTCTGATGTCCAGGCTACTGGTAGTTTACACCTTCATTGTTAACAAGTGCAAAAAAGATGACAGAAGATAGAGAAGCCAACACAAGTGCCTATTCCTATAACTGGGCTTAGACCTAGTGACAGGGATGGGCTAATTACAAGCAAGGAGCTCAACCCATTAAACTAGTGAAATAGCCTGCCTCCACTTTCAAACAGTAGGGGGAAAAAGACAAGCCCACATGAGTACAAAGGTGACTTTTTTTTTAAAATTCTCAGTACATGTGGATAAGTGTATAAATCGCATCAGCACAATCCAAGTACCTCTTCTTGGCATTCTTCAGCCGTGCAGAGCAGTTCTTGAGCCACCCTTTAACTCCTGTTTGGATATCCTGCAGTGATGCCAGCGAGAGTCCATTCATAAGCCGTACTGCTTCTGTAAGAGGCAAAAAAAAAAAAAAATGACGGCATAAAAAACACTAAAACACAATCACGAGCACAACAGTTTCAAGGATCATGCTCTAGAGTATTATATGATCACGGTACATCATGATCGTTCTACAACACAAGACAGTGCAATGTTAGTTTAGTGCATTTTTGAATCAGCAGAATATGCTGAGCAAAACGAGATGCTACACCATCTGTCCGTAATCTGAAATGCACGCTGGCTGTTTTTGTTGCGTCTACCCGCTGGTCTTGCTACACAACGCAATGCACACGTTTTGGCAATGTACAAAGTGTGTTTTATTCATTAACCACACATTTACGTTCAAGTAGGCCCTAAGCTGGCTAAAGAAGGACCTTGCTGTGTCGCTTGCGGCTCGAAAACTATGACTTCAAGTAAAGGTCAAACTGAAACCGAAACTGAGGCCAGATATGCCAGAACTAAAGCACTGCTCCGCAGCCTTGGTTGCATAGCCACAAAAAGTTGCCCGGGAGTAAAGGTTTTTTTGCCAGGCGAAGTAAGAGAGGGCTTCAGCTGAGTAGGATACAACGTGAAAACAGCAGCTATCCTACTAAAACAGCAGAACTATGGGCAATGGTACGTATGCAGCATGTGTATTACTGAAAAGTAAAGAGATCAGTTTTAATTTTTGACAGTAACAAACAAGTTAGAGACCTAGAAATTCTTGTGCCGATATGATGCTTTAACCACGAACTACTATATCAATGAAAAATTATGTATGTTGTTTGTATCCAGCTATGATATGACCATATATCTTACAAGCGCTGTTTAGCGGTTTGCAAAAATTTCAGCACTCAAGAATCTAATGCCAGAACTGCCTTGAGTAGTCATATGTGACATGGGAGTATACTCACTCTGGATCACATTGAATAGTTCCAAGTTAGCAAACACCTTCTTGCCTTTCTGGCCATACAAGCTATAATGTTGGCCCAAAGAGTCATCAATCAACTTTGATAATATCCTTGTCGTCGCAGCTTGGGCAGTGGTTCCACCTATACCAGCAAGCTGGCGAACCTGTAAAACCAGTAGGGGTTATGTAATACATGTTTTTGGCAGGAAATCTGTCCAGCAGCATTGCTAATGTAATGCCCACATTGCACTTGCTTTTACTTTACATATCCATGGCCACATCCTTCTTTAATTTCCTGCCACACTAATTATGTGCTCCCAATGAACCATATATGCACACTACGAGCAACTTGTGCACTCTGCTTTATGCCTTGCATCCTTCTCTGAGTACCCTGTCAGGTACATGAACTGGCAACTATGTTTATTCACCAAAAGCAAATGAACCACACCAGCACACTTGTAAAATGAAACATACCAGTCGTGCATGAAACTCTTGACATTTCAGCTTTTTTTCAATTTCTTGGATATCCTCCTCTGTTTTCAATGGTAAAATGACAGATTCTCCAGACCCTCCACTATCACCGCACTGTCCTTTTTCCAACAGCCCTTTTATCGCTCTAAGCTCTTTCTTCACAAAGCAAACTTCTCGCAGAATCCGAAGTGCATTATCTGAAAAGAGTAACCAAGAAACAGAAGTAAATGCATTAAGCCATAAAGTAGAAGCACACGTCATGCCTGTTGTTCTGATGGAGCAAGTATGTGGCATGCTGTATACAGATTGAAAGGACTGGATATTACATGGTGCTGCCCACAAAAGCAAATTGTGCTGCAGTACCAAGCCCAAAGAGCCAGCACAACTCTACAGCTTGATTTTGACAGAAATCTGATTCAACTGGCTGAGTAAAGCAGTTCATACTTGAATAAATTTACTTTACTGTTGACACAGTTCTTATTGCACATGAAACAAACTTTCCTACTCTCTATATTTACTGAGACAGATCCATTGTGCAATTATTTCCTGCATGGTGCTCAAGTATTTTGTTTTCTATTTGCAAGAATTTTTATTTACCAGAGCTGATGCTTCCTGCTTCTGATGCTGCCCGGTCTTTCACATGTGAGCATCCAAGGCAGGCTGCATATAAAGCAAAAATGTTAATACAATGAATGATGAACCTCTTCCATATTATACACCAGTGTTTTTAACGTTCATCAATATGTAATGTTTTTTGCTACTATGCTGAAGTTAAAGTACCCGACGAACCAAAATTTGAGAGGTCTTTCGGACCACAACTGCCCCAAATAGATCGAACAAAGTAAGTGTTCACTTAATAGCAAAAAGTACTGCAAGACGATAGAAATAGACTCTCATAAATTGATTACAACTCAAAATTTCAATTGAAACAGTTACTTCTAGCTTCAAATGACTGAACATGAAGTCAGATATATGTGCATTCATACTGAATAATTTATGCTCAAGCCCAACAATCGGTGTCACAGTATGCTCAAAGAAGTAACTAGACACTGCTTCCTGGTGGTGACTGACTGTGCCCAACATAACATAAGGTAGCATTTGTATACCTCAAGGATTTGGTGGCAAAAATCCCATGGAAGTGTGTGATGCTTCAGAGCTCTGTTTTACTGCAAGCAAAAATAACTACACATAGTTGGATATAGTTACATAAATGCTGCGTCCATTATGCTGCACACATTACTATACAGTTAGACCCGAAAAGCAGTCATACGATGCTCAGACTGGCAATGGAAACCTATGCAGCTTGATGGCACCTAATTGCACTTAACATATAATAAGGCAGGTGTGCGTACCTGAACTTGGTGACATAACGCCTGTGGAAGTGTGGGCTGCTCCGAAGTGCCTTTTCTCTGTGGGCAAGGATGATGCGTGTAGCTTATAATAACATATATACATACATATGCAGATACAAAGACATGCGCAGGGTTCTGCATTAGGGGGAGGCAAGTTTCACCGCAATGCAAGCATACCTTGAGTACTTGGTGGCAGAACACTTGTCGAGGTGTGAGATGTTTCAGAATTTCGCCCCTCTGCCGGTAGAAATGATTGCATATAGCTGGATGCATTTACACTAAGACTGTATCGATCACACTCTACACATATACTATAATGCAAGCAAATTATAAACTGAAATACTCCAAGCCAAAGAACTTCAGCAACACTGATTAAAAGCTCTTAAACTCAAATGAAATTAGCTGCTCCTAGCATTTAACAGTACCTGAACGACTTGTTGCCAAAATGCCAGCAGAAGTGGGTGATGATTCAAAACTTCTTTCCCCTGCAGACAATGGAGACTGCATATAGCTGGATATATTTACATGAATGTTGCATGCATTTCCCTAAGCAGACTTGCTTAAGTAAAAGCCTGAAACACCTACACCAGCAAATAAGCACTGTGCAACTCAGTGCTGCTTAACAGTACCGAACATATGGTAACGCTAGTGACCTCACCTGAAGGACATGGTGACAAAATGCCTGTGGACGTGTGCAATGCTGCAGAACTGTTCTCTCCATGCAAAGTTGAACCACTGCAATTAGAAGCAACAACACAAAATTAACCAAACAAGAAAAATTATAACCTCCATGAATATGGTGTTTCTTTGTGATGAAAAGAGTACTTTTGAAATTCAGCTCCTAAATTAGAACAAGCTCTTTGAAAGAATCAGTTATTTTCTTATCACCCAGAAATTTTCTTGAGAAAGGGAACGTTCCATGCCTTTGAGACCTGAAAGGTGAGGGTGGAATACCACGGAGTCCAAAATCTTTGTTTCCATCTTCAAAATCAGAGATATCAGAGCTGCTCAAACTTGCCGATACCTTCTTTCGCTTCCCACGACCCTTCTCTGAAAATGAAATGTGAATTTGCAACAAAAAAGTTCAAGGCGATGTCTATACTGGGTACCGATTCTAAATATCAACAGTTTGTGAATGCCACTAGCACGAAGGTGAGAAATTCACCACATAAATAGCCACCCCACTCAGAACTCCATAGATAAGACTGCTAGAAGTGAATTTACAATTTTTTTTAATTACTATAGATCTGCATTTTAAAAATTATGATGAGTACCCTGGTGTAGCCTTTGCAGATTGGTTATACAGCGAGGCAGGTATTCTGGTTGCTACAGAGCTAAACAATTTAATTAGGTAAAATCAAGTAATGAACTTCATTTTTGATTTCAAGGGCAATACTCTATAATTTGATGGCCATCAAAAAAGATGATTCTCCTTTCTAAATTTTCTTAATTGGTCTTATGCCTCAAAATTTCAAACGCCAGATATAGTATCTGGAAGGTAGTTGAGCTTGCTTTCACACATTGCACATTTATAAAATAGCTTTGCTAGGTGCAGTACTGTCACCAAAAATCATATTATATTCTTTCACATAAATATGCAAACAGTATTCAATATTACTACTCAAAAATATAAGCAGTACCATTTTTAAATGTGCAATGGGTGAATTGCCAACTCGAGAAGATTCCAGATGCATAATTTTGGCTTCTAGAGATGCTGTGGCGAAAGTGAAGTGAAATTGTGAAAAAAAAAAAAAAAAAGGCACTGACTTTTACTGACAACATACTCTAGCGAGGCCGCTGTCATGCAATCCACACAGACTACATTGGTCCCAAACAAGCACCTGTGCTATGATTTAATTTTCTGCTCAGCACACCGCTCAAGAGCTCTAGATAAATGATCGAATCGAAATGCACAGATAGCACTGAGATGTCTCTCATAGTTTGTTTAAAGACATCTGTACACAGGGTAACAAAGGAGAAAGGAGATGGCTACACAGTATGAAAGAGCACTGAACAAGGGTTGAGGGGGCCCGAGCCTGCAAGCCAAGCCAACATTTTAACAAGGGATCTTGTCTTCATCTGAGATAAGCCCCTTTGTTGAAATGTTGGCTCGCCTTGCAAACCAAGGTACCCCAACCCTTGTTCAGTGCTTTTCCATATATCTGTGCATAGAGACATCACTCGCTATAACTCACTTATCAAAACATGACTCTCACCACTTCAGCTATATCGTTTCAACACCTTAAAATTTAGCTGCTAACAGCAAATATGCAAAGTAAGCATGTGTTGCCAGCTATGAAATGGGAAAATGTCATTTCAGATAAAGAGCAAGCCAGTTCTCATGCCAAGTAAAGTACAGCCAGCCGTCACAGTTTCAAAGAACCTCTTCACTACTATACTTACAGCTGATCATTGTTTAAACAAGTTTATTTACATCATCCCTTCTTATAATGTACACTAACAGCAAAGTCCAGTGCAAAACATTTTTTCACATGACAGATGATGAAGCAGGTGGCCTACTCACTCCGAAATTCTACCACTGATAGGACACAGAAAGATGCGCCAAAGCCTCTCTTGGGCATGTGATCAATCAGATCAGTAAGATTCACTGAGTATTGCATATCCAAATGGCAACTATTCAAAGCATAGCATCATGCAAAGATAGTATCCAGCTTAGCAAGTATTGAGCAAATTAGGCTACTTTGTTTGCATAAATGATAAATGGTTAAGCTATAAAGCTGTGCAGTAACTAGTTCTTAATTCACAGTATTTTCTTGTTCACAACTTTCAAAGCCAGAGTACACCTTTTCAAAGCTCTAGTGGCAGTACTTCTGAAATATTTAATACTTGGAATTGAGGGCTACATACCTTGATCTGTTGAAGTTGCGATGTCATCTGTATCCTCAGCTTTTCTTAATTTTGATCTTGCCCTTTGGTATGTGTCTAAAATAAAACGAAATTGGACGTTCAGCATTCATTTTAGCCCAATTTAAAGCCTCCAACAGTGAATGTCAAAAACAATTGTTTAAAAATCTAATGTGAAATGTTTCCTTATGACTTCAGTAAAAATAACACTACTGAACATACTGTCAAAGGCAGACCGCAATGAAGAAAGAATTTTGGAGGTTTGTCCTGGTTAGACCACATTATATGAGTAACCTCTGTCAATCATGGCAGTATATTTGTATGGCTTAATAACCTTTCCTTCATTCCAGCAAGCTATATTGGCAAGATGATCCGACTCAGTGCCTACACCATAGAGTTGACATATTCAAAGCAGCGCGTGCCTTATTTGCGGCAAGACTGAAGGGCCATGCACCAGCAAATCAGCTGTTCTACCCTGGCCTAGTCACTTGGTACACAGCAGCATCTCTCCCCAGCAAATCATGCATGTTACTTCATATGGGAACACCTCCAGCAGAGGAAGGTCGAAACCGTGCCTAATTTGATCATGAGAGTTGCAGTATGAAAAGTAGAGCTTATACTCTAAAATTTCCACTCCAAAAATACTGATAAATTTTATAATCAGTTTTAACAAATGAAACGTCAACAGGACAAATGAAACACGACCACTCTGCTTCCAAAGCTAAGAATTATGGTGATCTATATTGTGGAAATCCAATTTTCACTTTGTATAAAAGTAAAACTCAACTGTGCTGGTGTTAACTATGAAGTGACTACTATCTTGTTTCACTGTTTGTGCTTCATCGCATCCATGTTGCATTAAATGCAGACAGTTCATGCTATATTAAATATTCCTTTAATTAACCAGCAGAATTCAACATATATCCTCTTTTCTTAATCCCATAAGATTAAGAAAAGATAACAGGGAAAACACACTGGTTTTCTTACCTTCAAAACTCAGAACGTGAACAGTGTGCTTCTTGAAAGAAGCATCTGGCACTTCTCGGTGTTTCACCGCCTTGACGGTACGAGTTGCACGGAACGCTGTTGGCCACAGACACTCGTCTCCTTTTAGCCAATTTGTTGGCACCACATCGACTGAGTCATCGGATAAAAAACGAACTATAGCAAACATTGCCTGAAAAAGTGAAAACTATTAGGCTGCAGACAGTAAAAGCATTGAAGTGTTGGTAAAAAGTAGACAATTAAAGATACAACAACACATACATCTGATGATGAGGCAAAATTACATAGTATGAAGCAATGGAAAAGCTAAATACTCAATATTGGAACCTAAATAAGGAAGCAGCATACATTTTGACTGGACACGCGATACCGGCCACACCTTGCAAGATGACAGATGAGATACAACAAAAATGCCCACGTCACTGGAGCGGCAAGGTACAGTGTAGAAATCTCTCACCTCTGTGAACTGTCTGCCCACAATCACTTTTGAACCTGCTTCATCAAAGCAAAAATCGGAGACTAGGATTACGCAACAGTTGGAGAGAATGCAGCCATTGTCTCCAATAGCCGATTTAAGGACAAACTTTGGAAAGACGGCAGTGTGAAACTGTGGCCCCCTGCAGTCATTCGGTAGCTGTCCTCCCATATGCATCTTCTTGAAAACAATGGAAGGTTCTGGACCATTCTGGAAGGCATTGAGGTTGCCACTCTCTTTGAGCTCAATTAATCTGTTGTGCAACTGCTCAAGCGGGCGAGTTGAACTGCGAAGCAGCTGTTTCAGACGAAACATAAAGCTTTCAGCCGGGAAGGCACTGAAATTGTCTAATGCTCCATAGTTTGCTACATCATCAGCAAGATGCACTAGCCCATGGACATTATATGAAACTTTCCCGCGACCATACAATGACTTGAAACTGCGAACAAAAAAACAAAGAAGGTCCTTGGCATAATTATTGTATGTCATGCACATGGATGGGCTAGCAAGTATGATAATAGCAACATGCAGTACGAGGAAATGTTCATACCTCTCTTGCCCTAGGACACCTTTCAACACTACTGGACCAAAGTATAAAACAAAGGAACGGAATTCAGTTGCCTTCCAAAAGCCAAGATCCTTCAAAGACCGTGGTAGTCGTGCCAGTTCACCGCAGCAAAATTGTTTCAAGTCAACCAAACGCTGAGATATTTCATTTACAGACAGTGATGGCAGGCGGTAAGATTTACTGCCCTTAATCCACAGAAGCAGCAGCTTCTTCACAACACCAATGCAGACCAAATGCATATAATCTAAAGGAAACTGTGTGACTAGGCCTACAGGCAAGGACTGAAGGGGCGTGTCTTTTACATGGTGTTCTTCTTGTGCTTTTTGAGCAAATGACTGATCTGTTCGCAGCTGTGCGTCAGATTCAAGAAAAACGACCGTTCCATCTACAAACTCGCCCTCTTGTGTGCACTTTCCGCAGCCAAAGTAGCCGGAGTGCGACTTGGTGCCTAACAAGAATGCTTTAGCCGGTGCGTCACAAACAAATCCCCTTACATAAACAGAGAATATTTGTCCACAGAAATGGAATCCATTTGCCAAGAGGTCTTGAAGCTCAGCAAGGAAATCCGAAAGGTACTCCTCAACGGAATTTGGCTTTGCATGGCCATGATAACAGCCAATCAAGAATACTCCACTATGAGCTACGTCCTGAGTTTTACCAAGAACTGGCCAAAACTGACTGTGAGTGCTTTTGGTTAGTGGCAGCCCATCAACATAAAACATTATACCAATTTGGGGTGGTATGGTCGAAAGGTCACTGACTTGTACAAGTAGGCTTTTCAAACTCTCTGCAATGCCGAAGTGAAAATAGGAACCCGGTGGCACATCTCTAGTTATTACTGCCCTGCGAGGTGTAGACAGCAAAGTTCTTGGGTCGCGCGGCAAGCCTGAGAAGATGGGGTAACGCCTCAACTCATTCATAAGTGAGGAAAGGGCTCCATGAGTGATCTTATGATCACCAGACCATTCAGTCAGGAAGTGTTTCATGCGACACACTGAATCACTATTTGCCATGGCACTATTTGTCTGTTTTTCACTGATGCTGCTCAAAAAAGTTCCAGGCAAAGCCTCAACCTCGGAATCTGTAGAGAATGCATCTGAAGGGAAGCTCTTGCTTGACGCAGTTTCATCTGAGCTACTGTCGTGAACAGGCACAGGTTCAGAATTAGTGCATCCCACTCCTACCTGCAGACAGCTGTCATGAAAAGCACCATCTTGTGCCAACTCAGTTGGGCAAGATCTGCCAAAATCGGCCCCCCTTGCAAGGTCACCACAACTGCTTGAAACTGAAAAAATGCGCGCGTTCGGATTATCCTCAGAATTCGAACTGCCTGAAACCGAAACAATGCGCGCGCTCGGATTATCCTGTTCAAAGGACGGCAGCTCAGATGAAACCTCTTCATCTCCAGAAAGGGTATCAGCATGACTACTAGGTGAATCCATTCCCTCATGAGAGCTGCATTCAGATACGTCACCACCAATCTCGCATTCGAACTCTGACGTAGTGCAAACATTATTGGAGGCGTTCCTGTCCACCCAGTTACTACAGCTTGCTTCTGCAGTGCTCCAGGTATCAGTCGTGATAGGCTGAGAGCTACATGTAGAAACTTTTGACACAATTTTATTTAACCGGCGCCTCTTCTGCCACCGCGAAAGACTTTCAAAGGGTTTCTTTGGCCGCTCCATATTACACATTGCGCGCACCTGACAATCCGGCGGGTACACCTACACGCTCATCTTAGTTGAAAATGGAGCACTGTCATACGAGAGCTCGCGGGTCGGCGCACACGTGCACGATGTAACTAAGCGAGAAAGAAACGGGGCAAGCCTACCGGAGTCGGCAGCACTAACAATTAACACCGAGACGCCCCGCTGACGATAAAGTCAGTCAACAAATATGCAGTCAGCAAAAATTCCAGTGAGGAAGCGCTAGTTTTTGCCCAGCATGCATAGTTCTATATATTTTTTTGGCCGCGGTACATAATTACATTTCGCGTGCACGTGGATGCATGCCTGTAGTACATCTGACAATCCGGTCGGGATACTGGATACACATAAAACACCTATACGTGCATGCTATCCTAGTTGACAATTGAGTACTGCTCATCAAAAACGTAAGGACACTACCCGAATATAGGCGCCGCTCCCACACCGGGTTGATGTTGACACCAAAGAAGCACGATCAATAGCGACGACGGAGCAACCGCTCCAGTTCCTTTCTCCGGCTTGTCTGACAGTTTGCGCGGGAACAACGGTCAATGTGCAGTACCGCAGTTAACAAAATTAAATCAATTCAAGATACGAATACAATAATTTCAAGTGACAATTAAAATGAAAATAAAAAAAATTAAAATATGATGAGAAACAAATACTAATAATAAAATTAAGTTTTCAATTTTATCAAGGTTGGAATCGCTGCAGTCCTGGGGTGAGTGCGGTTGAGGTAGTGACGTCGGCAACATCCAGTAACGGTAGCTGAGAAAAAGTAAGCCGGAGAAGCATCACAATGCATTGTGCTTGTTACAAACGTCTGGCCGGTCGGATCCCGGAGCTGGAACAGATCCCCCTGATCTGATCATAGAGATTACGGAACTCCGATAAATTAATTCAAACGTAGCATTTGTCAACTTATTCAGGCGCGGATTTGAGCGGCAAAAAAATTGGTGTGTCTTGATTGGTTTATGTGGTTTATATTAATTTGTTATGACAACATCCCTTTGAAATAAAGCGACTGAGGCTAGTTATAGTTATGTGAGACTCCGTGAAGGGCTGCGGAAATTTCTACCACCTGTGTATATTTTATAGGGTTCTTTGGCGTGCCCTGATATCGCACGCACAGTGTAGGTAGCTGTTCCTGATCCTACGGGGTTGGGATAGGTAGGTCAACGCCGCTTGCGGCGGGGGCTAGCCTGCCACAGGAATTTTATCTCTTGTAGGCCGTCATTGCACCTGCCGCTTCGGTGGCGGACGACGGCTGTTGCGACGCGCGTCTTTCTCTCTCGCTCTTCTTTTTCTTCCTTCTTTCTCTATTTTCTCTTCTGTCCGCACGAGGCAGCGGAGGTGGCTCAGCAACAGAGCCAGTAGCAGGCCCGTGCAATTTCTTTTCCTTCTTCCTTCAGTCGCAACAACAACAACAGCACACGCGCGTGCACGTACGTGGGCGCCGGCTTTTCGCCGCCATAGAATTAAAACTTGCCTTTAATTTCATAGCCCTTAATTTTAGAAGTGCGTGCGCAGCGCTATGGCTGAAAATGTTAATTTTAGTTTGCTGTATATATATATATATATATATATATATATATGATACATATAATATTGTGCAGGCTTTAATTTTAAGCTTTTCTCTCGGATTCTTATAATTGTTGCTAGTTCCGTTTCAGCTTTTTTTTTTCGATTCACGGGAATATGGCGCGACAGTCGGCTACTCGTTCATCCGAGTTGTGACCTAGTCGAAGCGCCGAAGCCAATTGCATCATGTGTACGCGGCCACAAAAATGTCTCCCGGGGATGTCTTGGAGACAACTTGCTAAGCCAACTTCTAAACGCCTTGTGTAGCTGAAGACGCAAATATCCCTCCAAAGAAATCTTCCAGGCGTCTTGGCTAAGATGTCTATTAGACGGGTGTCAAACACCGTCTTGTAGATGTCTTTTGTAGCCCAAGATATTTATGACTTTTATAGATGTTTCTAGACATCTACAGGATATTGTGTGCTCAGTGGGTGTGATGCAATTCGCACGTTTTGTGCGTCGTGCTGCTGGCACGATTGCAGCCACGAAATGGCAGAATCTTCCTTTTTCATGAAACGGGAAGCTGGAAATTATCAAGAGAGTGTAACGAGGCGAGAAGAAATCAGGTTGCTCACCCCCAACATTGATGGACTGACGAAGCTTCAACCAATAGTGATCGAAAAAAGCAAGTCTCTGCGACGCTTGCAGAATATGCTTTTGGTTCTGGTGACCTACAGGTCCACTCATAGAGCATGGATAACCCGTGGTCTTTTTTTGCCTAGTGGCTGAGGGCTTGGAATGACAACCTGGTAGGCCAAGGTCGCTACATCTGTGCCCACCGCTGTTCTGTCCCCACTGGTAGTTCCAGCTACATCGCACTTTGCGTCCTGCCTCCAAACGTAACATCTTTGCTTCAACCCTTGGAAGGGGGGATAATCCACACGGTGAAGGTTGGTTTTAGGAAACATCTGATCGAACGGCTCGTGCAGAAACAGAGGACTGGAAGAGACTCAAAAATTGAGCCCTTAGGTGCCCTGTCTATGCTAAGCGGGTCGTAGAATGATGTCAAAAACGAAACTATGCAGATCTGCTTCTGACATTTTGGACTGCTTACCTAGAGAAGACTGAGCAAATTTTTGTCAGCTGAGCTCGATGAAGCCGTTGCAGGTCTTGATGATTTGTGGAACTAGCTGTCCAAATTTGTTGGTGCTATTTGCGATAGGGCAGACGTAGGCAACTTTGTCTCTGCGGATGAAGACATCATTGCCGTCATCGCGGAGAGTGAGGACACCACTGATGTGATTTGTGACGAGGACTTAAAGGTGCACTGAAGAGGAATCTGTACTTGTCTTTTTGCCGCGGGAACTCGATCTACACGTTCCTAGCACTCTTATAAACTGCGACTTATTGCCCTGTATGGCCGATTTCAAAAATTAAATCGAATTAACGGCCGGCTCCCGCCCTTTTTTTTTTAATTCTGCCTCGTACGGTGGGCGGAGTCGACCAACGCGTGGAGTGCCTTTCACCCAGTCTCGTGGCGGCTTGCCGCTCTGCCATCGGCGGAGTAATACGTAGTAGTCCGTAGTAGCAAATAGTCCACGCGTATTTTTATTTCTGCGGGCTTATATTGCGGCAATATTATCTGCGAATGAAACTATTTATTAATGGAAACCTAAAAAACGAAATAAAGGGAAAGCAAAGCCTCCACGGAGCTGGCTGAAAGGAACTTCACGCGTTGGTCGACTCCGCCCATCGTACGAGGCAGAATTAAAAAAAAAAGGGCGGGAGCCGGACGTTAATTCGATTTAATTAGGGAAATCGGCCACACAGGGCAATAAGTTGCAGTTTCTAAGAATGCTAGGAACGTCTAGATCGAGTTCCCGCGGCAAAAAGACAAGTTCGGAATCCTCTTCAGTGCACCTTTAAAAGGATGGGTGCCCATGTGCTTCAATGTGCTCCTTGCGCTCTGCATGGTACATCACTGTAGCGTGGCCACCGATCATGCCGCGAACGAATGTGTGTGCCTTGTGACGCAAGAAGTCAGTTTCCGTGGGCAACGACACTGATGAAGACCGAGTGAAGTAATCCACAGGATAACACAAGCAGAATCATCATCATCAGCAGCAGCCAGACTGCAGGGCAAAGGCCTCCCCCATGCCTCTCCAATTAACCCTGTCTTTTGCCAGCTGCGGCCATCGTATCCCCTCAAACTCCTTAATCTCATCCGCACACCTAACTTTCTGCCGCCCCCTGCTACGTACGCTTGCCTTCTCTTGGAATCCACTCCGTTACCCCTGAGGAACAGCGGTTATTTGCCTTCGCATTACATGCCCTGCCCAAGCCCATTTCTTCCTCTTGACTTCGACTGGGAGCAGAAGAAGCAAGAATCTCCGAAGGCACTCACCCCCACCCACCACCACCACCACCAGGTGGTGTTGTCCAAATTGCGGCGGACGCTGCAGCTGTCTGTTCCAGTGCTTTTACCCTCTCTTTGTAGGCGATCTACATGGCAGCGAAAGCATGTCATTATCTCAAGTGGCAATAGGGAAGCACAAGAAGCCTTCCCAGGCCAGTCCGTCCGATTCAGTCGGTTCAAATCCAAGGTGGCACCTTTCGCGGCGGCAGAGAACTGGTTAGTTGTGACAGCGATGCACCTCTCATGTCCATGTTAGGCCGAAAAAAAATAAACTTTGTTTTCAAAAATGGTTCCCACTGCATTGCTAGCGTCTGTTGTAGTTTGACAAACCGAGCTTTCGAACTTCACTGGGTTCGAAGTATTGGTCTTTAAAATGTGCACGTTTCTATGCGCTGTCTGACTGTTCCTCAGCGAAGTCCGAAATATCGCGCATCTTAATTATTCTAGTCCGAAAACTCAGTCGGCTACTGTAGTTCACTTTCTAGCTATTGCTGTTTGCTTCCGTTTGTCTTCTGATTTATTGAGAGGGGTGCATCTCACAGTAAGGAATTTCCATATCAACTCTGCCGCGGTGGCTCAGTGGTTACGGCGCTCGGCTGCTGACCCGAAAGACGCGGGTTCGATCCCGGCTGCGGCGGCTGAATTTCTTGAAGGCGAAATTCTAGAGGCCCGTGTGCTGTGCGATGTCAGTGCACGTTAAAGAACCCCAGGTGGTCGAAATTTCTGGAGCCCTTCACTACGGCGTCCCTCATCGCCTCAGTCGCTTTGGGACGTTAAACCCCAATAAACCAAACCAAACCATATCAACTCTCAGAATTTTGAAAATGCAGTTACCCTCTGTGCTGTAATGCAACTGCCTATTTCGATGAGTTAGATGCTTTGGAGGGGTTGCCCTGCCTGCGAGCTTCTGGAAAGTGCCTTTATTTTGGCGTGATGTAGGCAAAATTTGTTTGGCCGCAGTGCCGAAGGCAAGTGTGTTTTCGAAATTCTAAAAACTGATGTGGGCATTACTTATAGTGGGCTGCATGCCTCTAAAAAAATAAGGAGGCTAACGGTAATAGTTACAGGATTAACTATTCAATTTCAGTGAAGCAGCCGACGAGTCAGTACGTCTTAGCTGTATCCTGATGCACTACACTACTGACTGTGCTATGCTGGAAAAGCACTCTTCCAACTCGAAAAGCCCATTTTAAAAAATTGCCGACACATTTATGTTGTGAGCTTAATGCCACTGCAACAACATTTGGGTGTTTTGTCAGTTTCCTGATGGTTGCGCTTTAGCATATCTTGTTTTTGCAGGTGTGCGGAGACTCCAGCGAAGCTTCTGCTGCTACCAGTGATTCAACTATGTGCTTACTTCAGATAACAGGTCAGTGTGCTGTCACTGATAGTGTAGTTTAGTTTCAGCATGTGTAGAAATGTTCTTGACTACCCTTTCAAGTGTGAAGAGGTTGGTGCTCAAATGAACTTGAATTAGGGTAAATTGATCCCCTACATGAAAAAAGAAAAGGCTAATGCAACTCCCTAAATCGACTTGATCGTAAAAGGCTAAAATCATTTCCTGTGCAGAGAAATCATTCCTCCATTCTGCAGTTATCAAAAGCAGGTCCAAATAACTTAACGTAGCATATACGTCATCCGCAGAGTGCTTAGTCGTGTGCATAAAGGTGTTCATTTGTACAGGACTTTAGCAGAGAAGAGACACATCAGTGTGGTGTGTGTTTTGTAGTTACTGGCCACAAAATACTATTTGTTATTAGCTTTACATTTGCCATCGAGGCTTCATTCTTTGCCTTAGTTGTCCAAAATCTAGGTTCACCTCTGTTTGTGGCCATAGCAAGAGGGGCTAAGATCGCGTGACCACTGAATTTAAAGGTCTCTCATTCGTTTTATGCATTGCGAAAATTGGCATCCAAAGTGCCTGATGCTGCTCTGGCAGGATTAATAGCGGTGTAAAACAGTTGTGCGAAGAATTTTTTCTGCAAGGAGCACTTGGATGTTTGTTTCCTGCATTAGAAACTAAGATAGCTGAGCCTGGCAATCAGTGTGCTATACAGAAGTTGAGAAGCAGAAACGTGCTTCCAGCTAGAAGATTGTCGCCTTGCAGTGAACAGTGTGGCTGCAGTCTTGGCAGATGCCTTGACTAGTGTTGCGTTCTCTACATGCTGGGATATAGGTAGGTCGGTTTGGTAGACTTCTGTCTGTCACGGGTCTGCAGTCGGAAAGGTGAAAGGGAAGAGGAGGGCAGTGGACGCTGTACTGGGTTTGTGAGGTATTTGGGAACACTATTCATTATCTCTTGGAATTGAGTTCGTTAGCTATGCCTTTGAATTACATGCCCTGCCCAAGCTGTTTAGCCATGGTTGAGGCTAATAGTTACAAGCCAGTATATCTTAGTGACGTTCGTACGGTCCTCGCTTCTACTGTGTAGATAGTCTCCTACTATTGGACTTTGCAACACTGAACCATGTGCAGTCGTCGTACTGCTACGTTAAATTCATGCTGAATGCAGCTGTTAACCACTACACCTTTCACGCTACAAAGTCTCATATAATAGTGCACTGAACCCCATCACTGTGAAACAGGACGTGGGCACTCGTCTCTGCAAGTTGTCTTTTTTTTTTAGCCACAGTTTCAAATTTATTTTTTGGGGCTTGTTTTGAGCTTTGCGTGCCCTGCAGAGCTGAAAAATGAGTAAAAGAAGCATCAAAATCTAAAATTTCTGCAAGAACACTACGTGCTATCCTACCTTAGTGCAGGTAAAAGAATCCCTGATAGTTCAGAATAACCCGGAGCCCTTCCCTATCATTTCTCTGGTGGTGTCGGAGCAACTTTGGGGCATTAGCGGTTTCGCGGTAGGCAATTGGTCATATGTGGCAGACGTTTTGAACAAGCCGCCGAAAATTCATTTCAGCGCTTGTGGACAAGCGGCGCCATCTAGTTTGTCTTTATGGAACTAGTCTCTTGGTTGTAGTGTTGTTTGTTAGTTTTCAGCATTAGGGGGCACCGTGAAAAATGAAACTTTGAGCGCGTGTAGCAGCGTTGGTCAGTGGTCGTGATGTCCGCTTCTACCCAGTCTCCTCAAAAAGGGAAAGCCCACACCAAGCACTTCGGCTTGTTCTGGTGCAGGTATTTACGATGAAAACAGCAGTGATGAGTCGGACAACGATGTGGAAACATCCGATTTCAGTTCGGACAGCGATGCTTCGTCTCAGAGGCCCGGGACGTCATCCCGTACCCACATGTAAGTTTTATTTTCTGTTCACACTGTGAGGTTCGTAACTGATGGCATTGGCTTATTTTTGTGCTTCAGGGTCTTGACAACGTATAGCCAAGACAGTTTGCCAAAGCCTGCAAGTCGCATCACGTTTCTGCCTAGACGAATGCCAGGCGTCCGTATTGGTGCACCACTTCGGAGCGACTCTCAGGGGATTGCTGGACCTCTGGACTACTTCTTGATGTTTTTCACGATGGAAACGATCAAGACCCTGTGCGAGAACACTAACAAGTACGCGTGGATGAAGAGCTTGAACAGACAGATGTACACTCAGTGTGACGACCCGTGGGAAGAGGTCACTCCATTGGAGATGCTAAAGTTTATTGGAATTATCATTTACATGGGCATTGTGGAAGTGCCGCAAGTAAATCTTTATTGGGATACAGGAAGCTTGTACTCTGGCCTTCTCCCACGAAATGTCATGCCGCAAAATCGGTTTGTCGCTTTGCTCAACTTCTTGCACGTAGCGGACCCTTACGATTCAGCAGCTGCAGAATCCATGGGCAAGACCTGGAAGGTATCCTGGCTCTTGAAGGACATCAACCAAACATCAGCGAAGTTTTTCCAGCCAAAGCGCGACCTCTCCCTTGGTGAACGAGTGGTCAGATCTAAAGGGAGATCAGGAATTCAGCCATACAAACTCTGGGTATTAGCTGACTCGGAAACAGGATACGTCCTTCAGTTTTCAGTGTATACCGGCAAACAGGAGGTGCCGGAACTACATGGTCTAGATTTTGATGTAGTGAGTAAGCTGTGCTCGGAGTACCTTGACCAAGGGTACAGAATTTACATGGACAGTTCCTGTACGTCCACCAAACTTTTTGAGCATCTCCTCGAGCGGAAAACCCTTGCGTGTGGGACCGTTCAAAAAGATCATCGCTGCTTTCCGTCCGAGTTGAAGGATGTCACCTGGGAGAGAACAGCAGAGCGTGGAGATGTCCGGTGGCTTCGGGATGGCAGCATCTTGTATATTCAGTGGAAGGACCAGCGTGCTGTGAACCTAATGAGCACGATTCACACAGCCAGCGAACACGTTCCAGCCAAACGAAGGCAGAAAACGGGGGGCGCATGGACTGTGACTACAATCAAGAAGCCGCTCCTGGTGCACGAATATAATGCTGGCATGTTGGACGTAGAGAAGCTCGATCAGATTAGGGCATACAACGTTCTGAGGAAATGCGTTCGTTGGTGGAAGATGCTCTTTTTCCACTGTGTGGACATTGCATGCGTAAACAGTTTTATCCTCTGCCAAGCTCACCAAAGTGAGCGCCCCAAAGTCCCCAAGCCTGCTCAGACTGAAAAGTTTGACCAGCTTGCTTTCAGGGAACAGCTCATTGAGCAGATTTTCGAATATGGCAAGGTAAAGGAAAGCCACACCCCCAGTCCTCCCGTGAAACCAGTTAGCGAGGAACCGAAAGTGAAACCAGTTAGCGAGGAACCGAAAGTGAAACCAGTTAGCGAGGAACCGAAAAAAACTCCCACGCAACCACTTAGCCACCAGCCGAAAAAAATGGAAAAAAGAAGGAATTGCAAGTTTTGCTATCAGAGAAAAAGACAAGAACAAAAATCGAATGTTATGTGCAGCACCTGCCAAACCTATCTCTGCTTCACGGTGACACGTGACTGCTTTTCACGGTGGCACAACAGTCTCAAGTCCTGACTTCAGCGGCCATGGAAAGTGCATTGATTTTTGTATTCATAGCTGTGAACATGTGCGCGAGTTTGTATATTTCAGTTTTTGTTCAGTCGAGTTCTGGTTTAGTGCAGCTGCTCATTTTGGTTTTGTTTGTAGTCATTTTTTTTGTGTTACCAGCTGAGATAACCTGCCTCTTCAGGAGGGTTCGCAAGCCATAGTGTGGCCTGACGAGGAACACCTCAAGCAGGAGACAAACCGTTTATTACGGGCCAACAGAGCAGCTCTAAAGTGTACAAAAGATGCACTTGAGCCCCTGTCCAAGCAAGATACAGCGCTCAAACTTGCATCGCAGCATAGTAGCATCCGAACTCTTGAAAACTACAACGGTCCGCTAGCTGCGGTCGACGAAACGCTGCTAACAGTGAAGCTACATCCACACGTATGCTACAGTAGTCAAAGACTGCTGGCTACTCTGCCAAGAAGAGAAGACTGCCGTGCCGGATCCGTAAAGAAGGCCGCTTCCATGGAACAAGAACCATCAACGTTTCTCCGGTGGCTGGTCCGCACTGCCGTAACCACGAACTGTGTGGGCAGCGATGCCGCGCTGGTCTGCCCTTGTGCACCGCTGCCATTATCTAGCCAGCTGCTAGATCACGCACGTGCGCTCTGCACTGCCAATGAAGAACTTGCCGGACATGCATGGTTGTGGTGTATTTAGAGGCACGCCCAAATGACACTCGGCCCTCACAGCCGTATGCCGCGAGCAGTATGGGGCCGTGGGTGCCCACAAAGCATTTTAACAAATGAAGTTTCAAGAACTTTTCTACATACAACTGTGCTGTTTGTTTCATTCAAAAGTATTAGCTAATAAGCTACAATTTCACACATTCCAACGTGCAATGTGTTTGGCACTTCTTGTAAAAAAAAATTCTTTCAATACACTCAGATTTGGTTATTTTTCCATGGTAATGAAAGAGTTGAACTCCACATATGACCAACAGCTGGACACCGTTAATCAATCAACACTTGCTGCTGGACGTCGGCAGTGGGGGGACGCCAAACTAAAGCTGCGTCCCAGGGTGTCCTGGGAATTGGGACACAGGCGAAAAGGCGAGTTGTAAGGCAGTTTGCATTCCAGGGCTTGCGTGGAAGATTCGCACCGACTTTTGCTTGCACTGCAGATTTTGTCTGGATAACTGTTCAGGTCCCAGCCCGCCTGCTTATTTAAAAGTTGGGAAATAATATTGGAGGACGCACTCACTCAAGCTCCGCCTTGAGGTATGACGGAATAGCTTTAGTGGGTTAATGCCCATATATGGAGACTCTACTTAACTATCATAGATCTCTAGAAGTCCTTATACCACTCCTGGTGCAGTGGTGCAGCGGTTAAGCAATGCGCCGCGGCCCTGCGATGGCAGGTGCTGCCACCTATAGGGCCTGTGCAACAGGTTGATCTTCTAAAGCGGTTTGTGGTTTAGGGGGTTTAAATGGACACTGAGGAGAAATTGAAGTTAACTTGTATCGACAGAATACCAGCTCCCGATTACAAAAACGCCACTCATACTAACAACAAAGCTCTTGTAACGTAGAAAAGAGCAAGAACCAAAATACAGGTATCGCCGCCACAGGCCAAACTCGCAAGTACAAGCGTGATGACGTCATAGGACAAAGCAGTGTTGCTAGAACCGATGGCTCTAAAAACACTGCGACACGAGCTGTTACAAATCACTGAGGCGCAGCCAATGCATGCGCAAATCTTCTTGACGTCGCCAGATGGCGCCACGTACCCGGCAGCTACGCGCGCGCCTGCAGCATCGGGACCAATCAGTGCCTGCTCACCGGCGGTAGGCGTGCTCCCGGTATTCCGCTAACGGTAACAAGGTACACGGTATGCTAAAAATGTCTATTTGCAAGAACTTCGTTGAAGACTTTGAGAACGAGATCCATCGTAACGCTGGCAAAACGCCGGTGCAAACGTAAACGAAGCAACGGTAACGACGGCCGCAATAGCCGATAGATGCCTTCAACGTGCGGCCGGCGGTAGCTTTGTTTTCGGCTGCTGCTAGGCCGCACTGCTGGCCGCCAGAAATCACAGAGTCTACGTTACCTCTTGTGCACGTCATGTTTCACGTCACTTATTCCTGTGTCGTCATAAGAGAATCCCAAGTTTGAATCAGAGCGGCGGGAAAAACTTTTTCAACTTCGAATCCAAATTTCTTAGAAATAAATGCATCTTTCGCTGCCGTCCAAGTGGCAACAAAGCCATGAAATGCCGAACTATCGGATTTAAAAAAAAAAATATTGATAGAGCTCTCCTCACTGTCCCTTTAACGTCCCAAAGTGACTCAGGCTATGAGGGATGTCGTAGTGAAGGGCTTCGGAAATCTCGACCACCTGGGGTTCTTTAACGTGGACTGACGTCGCACAGTACACGGGCCTCTAGAATTTCGTCTCCATCGAAATTTGACCGCTGCGGCTGGGATCGAACCCGTGTCTTTTGGGTCAGCATGATCTTCCGAAGCAACCTCTCATGACCAGTCATTAATTTAACTACTATGTGCCAGGGTGCGTAGTTCATTCAGAATCTGGGGGGCTGATTGTGATGATTCCAGAAGGTTACGTGACCTAGGTGGCTCTCCTGCCTCTTAGTTGCTTCTGTTGGGATTTTTTTTCGGATTTTTTGCTCACAGTCATTGACAATTCTGGATTTGTTTGATTTGAAGCAGCGCAAGGCCAAAAGCCAAAGAAGAGAGCAGAGAAAGAAACGGACGACACAGCGCTGACACAAGCAGCGTTGTGGCACAAGCTCTTTAACGCGATCGCATTAAAATGTGGCCATATTCTCAGCCGTTTTTGCATTTGTACTTCTACGGCAACAGTGCTATGATGTCAACCTTGCGGCAGTGCTTTGGCGAAAGCCAGTCTGAGCACTGCTGGCAGCAACCCTATGGGAGCACCGTCAACTCTCAAGGACATCCTCATCACAGTGCAGTAATAGAGAAATGTGAATATAATTAATACCCCTGCCACACGGCAAATTTAATGTCATTCTCATCGAATGACATTTGTTCGACTTAATGTCATTTTTTCTGCGCGCTGCTACACGGCAAAAACTAATGTCATTTGCAAATGATGGCGATTGCGATGGAAAGAGAGTACAGTGAGTACAGCATACAAAAATTTCGATGTATGCTTCAATACGTTGCAAAAAGTATTGCTTTGCTAATAGAAACCGATTCTAATATCTTCATCCTCATTTTAATCAAAGTATTTAGATAGGCGCGCTGTGCGCGAGGGATCTAAAAACATTGATTTCAATAACGTGTTGATCACTGCTATCCACCACAAGTCCAAGCCAAGCCAAACCTCAGCCAGCGGCGGCAGGCAAATGGCGGACGTCATATTGTGAAATGCTCTCTATGGTGAAATTAGACAGTATTAGCTGTGCGTCCGCAAAAGCTTTGCGCATGCTACGGGCGCACCTTGCGCGTACTGCCGCCCGTCCTCACAACAGTTTTGGTAGGGAGCACGGTGGTTGGGTGTGACTAGCGTAGCGCGCGAGAAGCATAACATACTGTGGCGCCATCTGGATGATAGCAAGTCAAACCTCCTGAACTGAGTGCCGAAAAAACGTTTTTCTCTTTTATTAACGGCAGTAATGAATGCATTCGAAGGCTTTGTTTTTTTTAGTGTAAATCAATTGGATGAAATGAAAATGTAGATTCTAGTGCAAAGTTGGAGAAATACTTCGCTCGGGGTCGTTGCTATGACGACAGTGTACGCCGTACATAGTTAAGCCTAGCATCAAGAAATCCTGAAATTTTTCTCAAAAGCGACTGATATTTATAACCTATATTGTTACGGAGGGATGAGAATGCGCAAAATAAAAGCGAATACAACCGTTTAGAGCAAGCTATCGCGTCGAAAAAATGCAGCGGCGACGCAGTATTCGGTCCGAAGCGGGCGAGCTGGGCGTCGCCATGTTGTGAATGTTAACCACTCAAGGCTGGTAGCGAGAGTGAGTTTTATTTTTTTCCAATTCTATTTGGCATTTTTATATACATAAATGAACGACAGCACAATCGTGGGGACGCGGAAATATTACAGTGCTTGTGACGTTTTTGTAATCGTGTTTTTCGGTGTATATTCTCACCAAGTCTCTGGTGTCGAGGGAACACATTAGCTCGGACGACGCAGGCGAATGTGTTCAGGGAACTCATTCGATACCTAATGTCGTTTTCATCGAATGACATTAGATTTTCTCGTGTGGCAGCAAACTAATGTCGTTTTGAACGAATGTCATTCGATGGGAATGACATTAAATTTGCCGTGTGGCAGGGGTATCACTCGCACGTTGGCATGCACAGTGACGAAAAAGACTTTCTAGAACATTCACTTTAATCGTTTCAAATTTTGGTGGTCTATCTTGTGAAGCTATGCCTCGTCATCAAAAGTAATAGTATCAGCTGGTGCTGAATCTCCTATCATCTTACCACTTTTAACATTGCTATAATTTCTTTTACTACTATCATGTCCTGTGTTATCCCATCAGTATTACTTGCTTGGCAAAGGGAATTTCTTGTTTCTTCACCAAAGACTTTCTGCACCAGGGCACACTTCACGCAACAGCGTAAGGAAGACGCGGGTTCAATCCCGGGAGCGGCGGTCGAATTTTGATGGAGGCTAAATTATAGGGGCCCGTGTACTGTGCGATGTCAGTGCACGGTAAAGAACCCCAGGTGGTCAACATTTCCGCGGAGCCCTTCACTACGGCATCCCTCATAGCCTGAGTTGCTTTGGGACGTTAAACCCCAATAAACCAAACCAAAGCAGCAGCGTAAGGGCGCTGGGTCGCAGAAAAGCCTGTGTAGGCATGACAGAAAAATCCGGATTGGTTGAAAAGGCAGCTGTTACAAGAGGCTCCCATAGATGGCGCCAGCGACACCAGTGGCGAACCAGTTGCAGATCAGGCACGCTACCGCTCTGCAACACGGACACATTCGTATGGCTTGGTTAAAGTGGGACTTCATATATGCGTGTCATGTGAGCTTTCACGTAAGAAGTTTGATTGTGAAAACTTGGTAAAAGTCTGATGTGATGACAAAATGTGGTAGGAGCCTAGAGTCATTCTCAAATTCTAACCAAAGGAATGGTTCATGCAGTGACATTCTCCGAATATTTTTATCGGCCGGAGTTTTTTTCTACACAGAGCATTATATATTCATGTTTGCTTAATTCAGAAATATAGGAGCGCCATTGAATAACAAATTTGTCAAGGAAAAGTGTGCAACAAACCACATGAAAATTCAGGAAAATATTGTCATGCTATGCTTTCTGCAAGCAGGGTAGCCAGGTCAGAAAACACTTTTCGGAAAACTGGCGTTTTCACAGGGATCTGAGCCAGTTTCTCACTACCTGTGGTCCCTAAAAACATTTTTAAAATTACTTCTGGGCTGTTTTCATGGAAAATCTTTTGGCATATAATTAGGAGGACCTTATAGACAAGAAATCTGGTGTTTTCTAAAATTCAAAAAATTCAGTATGACCTCTTTCTCTTTCCCTTCTTCCACTCCCACCTTCCTTCCTTCCCTTACGGTGCGGTTCAGGTGTCCAGCAAGATATGTGAGACAGATACCCTTTCCCTTCCTCAAAACCCAATTTACCAACCAATTTATTTAAAATTCAATAAGATTTTCGCAATTTGAAAGCCGCGTTCCCCTTAAAGGTGATGAGACGCCATGTTTTGAAGCTGTAAAAACCAGTTATGGTTTTGCTCTCTATGTAAGATCACTTCTCCCTGATCATTCTTCTCCCTGGCACCGATGCTGTGGTACCACCACAGCATCGGTGGTGGTGTGCCCCCAACTTTTCTTCACTTTAACGACCACTCGCTAGTGCACAAATGCTCAGTTGCCTTATAGCCCCGCCGCGGTGGCTCAGTGGTTACGGCACTCGGCTGGTGACCCAAAAAACGCGGGTTCCCGGCTGCGGCGGCCGAATTTCGATGGAGGCAAAATTCTAGAGGCCCGTGTGCTGTGCGATGTCAGTCCAAGTAAAAGAACCCCAGGTGGTCGAAATTTCCGGAGTCCTTCACTACGGCTTCCCTCATAGCCTGAGTTGCTTTGGGACGTTAAAGCCCCAATAAGCCAAGTCAGTTGCCTTAGCAGGAACAAAAATGGCCCTAGTAGAAATGGTTTCGAGCGCTTGCTATGAGATATTTGACACCATAAGCACTCAGTGATATCTTAAGATCCAGAGGACATTCATTCATTGATCATATTAATCACAGTGCCAGGTGATTATTCTCGACAATGAAAAAAAAATGGTAGCCAATTTGCGTAGTTAGGCCAAATGTGAATATATGTGCTAGCACATATTCCACCTGGCCTAGCTAGCACATATTCCACCCTGTGGGCAGTTTGCCACCTGTTATGAGACAAGGCTTCAGACAAGCAAACACACAATGGCTAAATGTGGGGAATCGCCACATTTTAAGTGCTAGTATAATAATAATAATAAACTTGATATCGGATGATTGTGCCTGATGATGAAGAATTGCTAAACGAGAGAGTGTACATGCACTGAACAACTACTACCAGCAATTAAGCTAGCAGTCAACAACAGGGACGGTCTATGGTCTGTGATTTAATGTGTGCATAGATGGTGCCTTTTGTAGTGGTCTATGTTATTCTGTTAGTGAATGTGTGCATAGATGCTGACTTCTGGATTGGATAATGTTGTGCTGTGAGTGAATATGTGCATAGATGGTGACTGTGGGAGTGGCCTATGTTCTATTATAAGCGACTGTGTGCATAGCGTGGCAGATCTGACTGGTTTTAAGATATTATTAGCTTATGAGTGACACTACGGTGGAGCAATTGCCAGCAGAATAAGCAAGGCTAATTCCACCTGTAGCATACAACAACTCAACTCAACCTGCTGCCACATCATAATAGGTAAGGCCTTCAACTTTCAATGGCAGAAAATTCAAAATTCCGTGAACTGCGAACAAAGAATCCGCAGTATTCCACGTGCAGGTTCAAATGATCCTTCCAAGATGCACCTTGCATTATATTGGGAAGCAAGGTATGAATATACCGGTATTTGTCCCGTTCCAAACGGATACAACACTTGCTCTAAGAATGCACACGTTTATTCAAGCAGTCACCTAAGTCTTTGTCTAGCGCTTGCTGTCTGCTGTCGCTCCATCAGCCTGTCCAGAATCCTCGGCACGGGGTGGCGGCGCCATCTCTTGTGCCTGCACACTATAGAGCAGTGCACGGCACCACACAATATGACACCTCCCCTTCTTGGAAAACGCTCATGGGCTGTGGCGTCGTGATGGCTTCACTGTTCGTCCGCAGCAAGTTGTGTGCCTTGCCTACAGATGCACTTGTGTTCGACGCTCATTTCCCATAACTGTCTCTGCACAACAAAAGATCTGGTTGCACCTTCCAGTCCGCCAACAGTTCCTTTATGCTGAGCTCCATGCCTGATGACAACCATTGTTCCTGGCTGCAAATGTTCCCTCTCTCTTGTCCAGTGCTGTGTGTTATAACTTGCTGTCTCCTTCTCCTTGACGACTGTTCAAATGATAATACTCCAACCTGTACTGCCACTCTGGTACAATTGCCCGGTGCAGTGTGGGAACAGTTGTTTTTAGTTTACGACCCATAAGGAGTTCGGCTGGTGAGTATCCTGCTGGTTGGTGTTGCTCTGTAAGCAAGGAGGCCTTCAGCGATGCATGCTGACTTGCGAAGGATGTTCTTAACTGTCTGTACAGCTCTTTCGGCTTCACAGTTGCTCTGGGCATAGTGAGGACTGGAAGTTGTGTGTTTCAAAGCCCAATTGCTCCAAAGCCTCCGTGGTGGCTCAGTGATTACGGCGCTCGGCTGCTGGCCCGAAAGACGCGGCTTCGATCCCGGCCGCGGTGGCTAAATTTCGATGGAGGCGAAATTCTAGAGGCCCATGGGCCTTGCAATGTCAGTGCACGTTAAAGAATCCCAGGTGGTCGAAATTTCCGGAGCCCTTCACTACAGCGTTCCTTATAGCCTGAGTCACTTTGGGACGTTAAACCCCAATAAATCAAATCATCCTTTGATGATCATTGTCCTCAAATGATCATAAACTATCGTGAAAATATTAAAAGTGCTTTTTTTTTAAATCTCCTCTGCGGCTAGGCGCAGGTTCACATGCATGAGGTAGAAGTTGTGACATATGCCATTCGTTCGCGTTTGCTGAATTTTGTAGAGCAGAAGCTTTTGTGTTGTTGTATATTATGTGAAAACATTGTAAATAGCCGTGATTTTTTGCACGCATGTTTTTTTTGTGAGAAAATAAATGTTCTTTGCGAATGAAGTCTTTGGAGTTCTGTGGGTGCTCATATTTTTATGCAGACATTGCAGTTGATGAAACAACTAACCTCTCGGATTTATGAAAGCAGAAAAATGACTGAGATACTGTTTGGGTGCAGGTTCTCTTTCTTTTTGTTTTTTTGTGTGCCGCCACCTTCCTTTTCATAGGGCATGCTGAAGGCTGATTGATACGTGGATGCTCACCACTTGGTCGTCTTCAGCGTGGTTCGCTTCTCTGTAGGCAGCACCGCCATCACGCTGGCAGCGGAATCGAGACTTGCTCTAAGACCACACACATTTTTTATTCAAGCCATCATTCATGTCAACCCAATGTTGCGGTCACTCTGTATCTGGCGCTTGCTCTCCACCCCCACTCTGTCAGCCTGCCCAGAGTTCTCGGTGCGGGGTGGTGGCGCCATCTTTTGCACCCGCACACAACTAAAAAACACAATACATGTCACCAAAAGGGTCGTACCAGCATATGCTGCATGTCTGACAACAGCAACCTCATATGACCAATGAGCCATCAGATCATCGAACGGCAACACTGCACACTTACTGCAAACCACTAGTGCCTCTGTTGAGGAGACTGCAATATTTGTACAAAAGCAAAACTAAATGGTTTCAATGATTTATCAGTAAATGGCTATTCGTCTGCGTGTGTAGAAGTGTTTGCTTAAATTTGCTGTGCACACACTACACTAGTGGTTTTTTGCTTACCAAGTCTTGCAATAAAAAATCAGGCAGCCAAAAGTCACAGAGCATGAGAGTGTTTGTTGTCATGGTGCACAGTATTCAAAACAGGCTTGCCACTGATAACAACAGTCTAGATGCAATCAAGTCTGTTGGCACACGCTTTATGCAGCCAGTTTTTACTTTGAGCCGTCATGCTGGCTGGGATGTCATTCCGAATGAGAGTGTGACACACAGATCCAAGGAATATTGGCACTGTCCTTTCAATTGCTGCAGCTTTGATTGAGGTCGGGATGTCGTTGGCAACCAGCCCGTTGCATGTGAGCTTCTCGGAGCCCTGAAAGCACACCTGAAATGACAAAGCTGCTCACTAGTATAAAATTAAGTCACAAGAGCTAGAAGATACCTGAATTCCTCAAAATACCGATGTGAAAGGAGGATGGTGAAATTGCATTTAACCTCAGCCCAAGTTAAAAGTCAGACTGCACACAGAGCACAAGGGACCTGGCCGAGGCAATGAAAGCAGCTCTATACTTCTGCAGCTCTACACTTGTCAACTTATTGAAGGTTAATGTTCACTATCTCCGAGTGCTGATTTCCAAACAGACCCAAAAGTTTTTCCAATTGTGTTTTTATCCCTCCAGCTGCTGTCAACCAATAGAACCGATCAAATGGACCTGAGAGGTTCCACATATTTGTTGCTGTTACTAAGTACCATACGTATATCGCCGCATACAAGTCAACATTTTTTTGCAAAAATGACTGCCTGAGATTTTGGGGGAGGGGAGTCGGCCTATACAGGTCTACCTATATGCGGAGTCTAAAGTAGTTTGGCCTGAGCCGCAGTTGTATGCACCCTGTACCGGTACCCATTTCCGGCTGAAGGGTAGATCTCCATGTGTCCAAGAAAATCACTAATGAACCGATTTCACTACGCCCACAGAGAAAAGTAGAATGAAATCAAGGCACTGAAAAATACTGGTTCCCGCACGCATCACAGCATCCTCGCAGAGGGCACAGCATAGCACAACAGTGCATCGGCATTTCATGTTTCAAACAAAAGACATTGCACTACACTGAGTGTAGCTGTTTCGGTCTCAAAAGAGGTGCCCTCGACTTGCGTGATAAGCTCAGCCAGAACCCGGCTACCTCTAGTGACAGAAAGGGGTGGCCGTTTGGTGCCCTGCTTTTGCTGGTTCAAGCCAGAGAAAGGGTTGGAGTAAGAGGTAACAAGCAAAAAAAACTTTATACAGCAAGAGATGATACACAGGAATTCACACTGGTTTTAAAGAGCAATGAAAAGCATGCAACTAAAGAGGCTCTATTACAAAGAGAGGCTTAACAACAATTAATGGTGCAAGAGAGAGTCGGAAAAAATTAACACCAAATTATTCCCCGGGGAACTGTCACAGACCGATGTCTGGAGAGTCACGTTGTGGCCATCCCATAGACGTGCGCAACTCCCTCGCAGATCTGTGGGCTTGCCGAACACTGGGTTGACCCCGGGAGCCGAGTGGTAGCACTTGATGACTCACTGCAACATTAGCTATAGCTTCCCGAAGCAACGTGACCTTCGTTTATAGGATGCGCCACGTCTGTCCATTACAACACGCCAAAGTAGGTGCGGACATAAACGTAGCTTTTACAGCACAAGTGTCCTCTCTCCCTCCCTTCGAGACGCGCGTCGTCATTGGTCAGGCGCGACGAAAACGTTTGGAACCTTCTAGGGGCTTCTCCGCCGCCTCCATAGAGGGAGGAAAGAACTCAGGAGAGGCATTTACGTCACATTTTTTGAAGCCAGCACCCCCTGCTCCTTCCCTACCTGGCCGCCGTTGCGGCGCGCTTGCTTAATCGCAACAGGCATTGCAGCAGATGATGCTACTGCACCCGGTGTTACTATTGGCTGCGCCGTCAGCCAAAGACTCCCAGTAGCCCTTGTGAAAACGCATGACTTCCGGCACAGTTTTAAGAGCCTTAGCCCTTACTCATCATGTTTCAAGATTTTATGGAGTCTGATACCACCCTGAGATCACAGCGTCATCTGTGGCAACAACTACCCATCACGTTTAGAGATTTCATGGGGTCTGCTACCACCCTGAGATCACAGCG
The DNA here is from genome assembly GCF_055824585.1 of Amblyomma mixtum. NCBI lineage: Eukaryota > Metazoa > Arthropoda > Arachnida > Ixodida > Ixodidae > Amblyomma > Amblyomma mixtum. The sequence goes on from NC_143018.1 coordinate 104,864,240, forward strand.
CCATCTGCGGCAGCAACTAGAAAACAGCACATCTTGAATTGAGACTTGTAGCGCCATCTACAATAGCAATGTTGAAACAACCACCTGCCGCGTGCTTTAATATAATTCATATCAATTCTAGTAAACCAAACAGCTAACGCTCGTTACTTCAACGTCTTCCAGATGGTGGTGGCCTTTTTTTGGCATGCAGCTCAGAGTCCTTCCTCCATGGCCTCCTCCGAGCGGTGAGGAGAGGATGAAGCCAAGTGCGTGGAAGGTTACACACTCTCAACGCGTTAAGGGCCGTCATACGATCGCTATTTTGCACCTCCCACACTGCATGCGAATGACAAGGGACCGCACAGACCTGACAATAGGCATCCGCCTGGTCCGGCAAGCAGAGGGAGAGTTGCTGAACTTCAACTTTTGTGTGGAGAGTAGATCCGGCCGGCGAGCAGATTGCAGCGATTGGCTGCTTTTTACGTGACATCTCAGGCCCAACTCCATCTTCGCTTCTGCTGGGGCAAGATAGCCGTCCGTCGACTGAACTGGGGAGCGAGGCATAAGTGGTGGCAGCTATGCCGTGAAGCAAATTATATTGGCCACATGTTGATATTACGAGTGCTCAGAGCGACTGCGAACTTCTCCACTTGCAGCAGTGGCGAGCGACAGTTCCCCGAGTTGAATTCTGTAATTCTCGACACTGATGGAGTTGGCAGAGCGCTTCTTCAAACTGAAGCAACACCTGAAGCAATACATTAGTGCTGGTGCTTATACAACGCAAGCCAAAATATTGAGGCATCCCTAAAATATTGTATAATAAATCCCTGCCTCATTGATGCATTGATAGCACAAGTAACTTTGGACATAAAAGGAGGGGTCTGCATATACGTATACACAATAATTAAACCAGACCCTCCAGTCTTGAAAAGTGACGCAGTGCAGGTGCAGCAATGCAATAGATCAATTTCCATATTTGGTTCAATGTTTACATGAGCATTATTTCGAATAAGACGACAGCTGTGATGGGCAATGCGAAGGAAAGTGGCCCTCATGTCTGTTCTAAATATCAACGCGCGTTAGTACGATATTATGACACCTAGACCGCCATTAAGTTTTGCAAAAAGAAAAATGGGCTCACCTGCACATTGATCGAAAAGTAGCCTTTCTGATTGTGGTACACTTCTCCGAGCTGCCCGCCAGGTGACTTGATTCTGACATGGGTGCAGTCTATGCACCCAGTCACCCCAGGTAATCGGCCAAGGCGGTAAAACTCAGTGGCATCCGCTTAAACCTCGGCTGCAGGGGCGGGGAACTTAGCTCTTTCCTCATTGGCATTGCGTAACCCTCCTCGCAGTGGCGCTCCTCCTTCTCCGCTCTAAGAGTGTGTTCATCGTATTTTTCCGTTTTCGATTATTTACTGGATGTTTCTATTGCACGGATCTGTGCACCTTGTTTGAATTATTCGTAGTGGCAACTTGGTTTTCTAATAATGTTTGCACACCTTACTTTGCACCAGAGGAAAATAAATTTGTATGCAGTTGACCTACTGCTTGCCACTGTCCTAGAAGGAATGAATCCAGGTCTCAAAAAGTCTACAGAGAGAATACTGATGCTGCATCTAATTTGTTTCATTCCCGCTGCATTTGCTCAAAACATAAATTAATTTCTTGCCTTTTCTCTCGAATGCCGAATGCAACACTTTTCCGGCAATTCCTGAGCATGGTAACGTTTTTGCTGTGTCAGAGCGGAGGAAGAGGGGTGGCACTGCGAGGAGGGTTATGCAACGCCAACGAGAAAAGAACCGGCAACTTCATAGTTCGAGGGAACAGGTGTGCCGCGATCAGCGTGGACAGTCGTTCCATGCATGACACACTGTCGGTTGCAAAACGTTTACCAAGTCACCGGTGACTACTTGAAACGTTCCGCTCCCATAAAACTGAAGTGCAATGGCCAGCTGCTGCAGCATCGGTGGTAGCGGGTGACCACGATTACCCAGGCAGCACAACAACATTGGCCGAACGTCGCGCAAGTGTTGGCAAAACTTGGCACGAACATCGGTCCTACACTGGCATTTGGGCCGAGCGCTACCACTTCACACATTGGCCTTACTTTCATGCCAGTTTTGGGCCAACGCTCGGCCGATCAAGCGGCCAACGCAGTCCCGATGTTCGTTCTGCAGCATGGACCAGCAAAGGTCTCATACTGGCATCCAACTTTCAAACATTGGTAGCCAAGTTTCAAACATTGGTAGCCAGCTTTCGAATAATGGTTTCCAGCTTTCGAATATTGGCATCCAGCTTTCGAATAATGGTTTCCAGCTTTCGAATAATGGCATCCAGCTTTCGAACGCTGGCACATGCAATTAACCCACTCGCCAATGACCGGCACTGTGGATAGATGTACATGCATAACATTCTACCTAGCAAATATTCATAAATGAGGGTGCGAAAGAATTCCAGAAAAAAGACCCGTTTATTGCTTTGAGTTACAAGAATCACGCTTCTAGCGCACACAGGATGGTTTGCGCTACCACCAGCCACCCTGGGGAGTAAAGAAAAGGGGCCCAAGAGCATGGTGGCAGAGGCTGTGGGAAAACAATTTATTTTCAAGTTTGGTGAGTGCCGATCAGGTTGGACAAAGCATCTCGGCAAGCTGCTGCGGCACGGCTAAGGCATCCAAAAAGCGCTCAACGGAGCTGTCCTCCAGTGAACTGATCAGTCATATCCGAAGTAATCGTTGCACTCCACTTGCAAGGGGGCTGCTGGACTGCATTCAAACAAATTCCTCGTCCAGTTCTTGCACGATGGCCTCACGAAGTGCCAAGCCTGCAAAGAGATGCATGATGTCATGGTAAGTTGAATTATGGCCATCACAGAACAAAAACAAACATAACAAAGATAACACCGAATTTTGTGAAACACAGTAATCGTGAAGACACTAGGAACATATTTTACAGGATAATTTTTAATTTATTTTTAAGAACCAGCCCCACACTAGTTGCACAAAGTGGAATTTAATTTACTAAACTTCCCTTACACCAAATGGTTTAATTTAGTTTAATGCGTCGTGTCGCACTCCCAGTAAATATACTCAATGCGAGATAAGGAAATTAATGTGATATTGAAAACAGATTAATGTATTATTTTGTTTTAATATCATAACTTGTGTGTCTAAATTGCGAGGTAATTTTTTATTCCAGTAAATATGCACAGGTTGTAGCGTCTCTTCCACATGGACGTCAAAACAACATTTTTGATTAGTTTTATTTAATGGGGTCAAAAATGCGGCTCGCGACTTTTGACGAAATACGCTGAACGCAAGGAACTCAGGGCACCTTTGTTTTACCTTAGTTGCTTCGCATGCATGCTATAGTTGGATTCGAAACTGCAACTTGAAAACCACACAAAAATACTAGTCTGATAGTCCAGAGTAATGCCCTTTTTCATTGCGAGAGAACTTCGGCAAAAGCTTTAACCAGTAATTGCGGATTTTCTATTGAGTCTGCAAGAGTAGAAGGCAAAAAGAAACACTACGGAAGTATTACACATATCCTTACCAACTAGTCTGCAGTGGAAAATTAATTAAGCGGTTCTGATTTCCGTCGTGCATAAGCGGTAAAGGACATATTCCCGAATGCATCCTATCTCAATTCATATGAGTTCAAACCCGCTGTTAGCCAAAGTAGTGAATCTTTAGTGAGTTCATCTCACCAAAGACGAAAAATTAAATTCTCACCATTCGGCCACAATTCCACTGCGCACGACGTCAAGCAAGCCATTTCGCAATGAGAGTGGGTACACAGAAGTCGTCCTCGTGCTTTTTGGCTCGCTCTCTTCTCCTGCCGAAAAAATAAAGGCGCATGTAGTCAAAGCAACATTTACTACAAAAAACACTTTAACTTCCAGACGTATATCAAGATAAAAGAGTTTTAGTACTTACAAAAGATCTTGCAGGCGGTACGAACAGCGTCGGAGCTCTCCTAATATATGAGTGTGGCTTTTCGCGTGCGCAGACTATGAACGGTGTTAGCTCGAGTGTGCATGCATTTTCGTCGCGTTGGTTTGCACGTGGTTGAGCTCCGCCGTGCAGTCAAGAATGTCTTATTGTGATGAGTCGCGCGGTTCCAAGACGAGCAGTGGAGACGATGGTGTGGGGGGGGTGGGGGGTTGGCTGGAGGGGAGAGAGGAATTTTCCTTTACACAGGTTTTGCGGTTCCGAGAAAAGTCCTCGAGCTGAAAGGTGGAGATAGGGAGGTGGAGGAACAGCGAAGCGCGTAGCTGCGCGCGAGGGAAAACAGGTTTGAGAAAGTGACAACCAGAAAGAAAAAATAGCGCTTCGCGGGGTGGGGTGTTAGCCCGCTACCTGGAAAAGGGCACGGCCGGGAGAACAGGTGGGGAGATATTGGACTTGAAGACTTGAAAGAGAAAGGGAAAGAGGCCAAAACACGTGAAAAGGGTTTGGAATTTTTGGAGAATGAGTCACATGGCCACAGGCAGTACAGAAAGGAATATCTACAAGTGAGAAGTGGATGGGAAACACGGAAGCGTCAAAGTATTGCTACAAAGCTGCAGCAAAAGCCTGAAAATTTTGAAGTGAAAAACTTGGAGCTTCAAGATGCATTTCGCCAAAACGACTTGAGACACTCGCATATTTTGTGGGGCCGTATGATGTGGCTTCTGTTAGTTCAAGATAGCTTAAAATGTTACCACATAATAACAAAAATATAAAGCAAAAAAAATATCCAAGCAGAATGCGCGCTCTTTCATAGTTTCATGTACCGTACATGCGCCAAACAAGCTAGGTTAACATGCGTCTAACGCCAGTTGTCAGTCCATTTATTCAGTGGTCGTCGAAGAATCCTCAAATTGTTTGTTGGTGTGGAAGTTTCGCGCAAAAAAGCAAAAACAAACAAAGGCATGTTGAATTGTGGTTCGCAACTACTTTCGACGGTTTTCATCAATAAAGGTCATGTTCGAAAGAAAAAAAAAACTTGCGAGTAAATATGCAAGGACGTGAGCAAGAGCTATATTGCCCCCAATGCAAATTACGCAACAGAAGAATAAAATGGTCAAAAACAACAATTTCCAACACAACGATTTGCAGAAAAGGAAGGAAATAGCAAATCAGAAAACACGGGAAAGGCGCAATCACAGGGCACGACGTAGGGAAGCGTAGGAATCGCTTAGCACGTGTCCGCGTGCGTTTATGAAGCACCCGCCTAATATTTCACGAGCGCAACGCATAATTCAAAATTACGAGGCGACTGCTTCGTTTCTGGACGTTGCCAAAACTGAGCACAATTTCGGTTTAGCGAATGCACTTGCGCTAATCTATTACGTTTGTATCGCGATCTCCCTGAAGCAGACACCAGCTGCGCACTGCGGCAGTGAATTCCTAGAGCGAATAAAAAAAAGTGATTTTTTATTCCAAAAATTTAATAAAATGAAACTTATTTGATTTTTGTTGAAGGCACCTGTTCACAATTTTTGTTGAAGGCGTCTCGGGTGTAATCAGAACGTTAATTCTGATCAACAGGACTTCGATCGCAATTCTAAACGTATTATTGCTGCTCACTGCGCAACCAGAGTGCAGTTTTTCCAACGGAATCATGGGTAGCTTTGCTCACAAACTGCAAAAGTGTTCGCTTAAAATATAATAATAAATAAAACCAAAACTTTGAACTCGCATGTTTTAGCGCGTTCGAAAATTATGAACTGCCGATATGGTACTCGACAATAAAATTAATTTTGAACCCATTTTAATGGATGACACAATGTTTACCAACGTTTGCCAGTATACTTTGAACACTGGATAAGCGGTGGTAATCCTAGGCCAATATAGCCAGCTCCCGGAAATGGCATAGCCAATTCTGGCAAAGAGTGGAACAACACTGGCTAACATGGCCCATGATAGCCATGATTCGATGATGGCACAGCCAGCAATGGCAAACAGTGGGGCAATCCTGGCTAACCTGGCCCATGATAGCCAGGATCTAATGAGGGCTCAGCCAATACTGGTAAAGCGACGGACAACCAGGGCCATTGTTGGATGTGCTAAGGAGTGGCACAACCAATATCGGATGCTCACTGGCAACTCTGGGCCTAGTTAGGGCCACGCTTTGCCAGTGGATTTCCAATATTGGCCCGCCGTCGTGTGCTACCTGGGTACTGGCGCTTTCCTCCATGGGCAGGCACTTGAGAAGCTCTCGCACGGTGTCCTTGGAAAACCAGTACCGGGATAGGAGCTCCCCATCGTCGGTGTGCTCCAGCGGGTTTATTCTGTTCCTCAATGCCCGTCGTGGCACAACTGCAGGTTCCCTTTAATCGGCGCCGTCATGGAACAGTTCATCCACGCGTAGTACATGTTCAGCGAACTCGGCGAGCGAGCCGGCTGCCATGTTGACTTACACGGTTGAGGAGGGACGCTTCGGTCGAGTAGCTGTTCAAGGTAACAGTTGCGCCACCTCGAGATTTTGGAGGAAAGTTTGGAGGGTGTCCTCCGTTCAAGGGCTGCTAGGAGTGGAGGAAGGTTTAAGACGCATAAAAGAGGCTTCGAGGAGCAACTCGAGGGCAATTTCAAGTGGAGGTCTGTTTAAAAATATGAGGGTTAATCTCATCCGCCCATGTAACTTTCTGCTGCCCCGTCATATGCTTGCCTTCTCTTTGAATCGTTACCCCTGCCTTCGCATTACATGCTCTGCCCAAGCTCAAGATGTTTAGCCATGGTTGAGGCTGATATTCACAAGCCAGCATATCAGTATTCTTGCGGCCCGCTCTTCTGCTGCATAGATGCACAGGTATTCTCGTACAGATGGACTTCGCAAAACTGGCCCATGGGAAGCTGTCGTACTGCAGCGTTAAATTCGTGCTGAATGCAAGTGTTAACCATCACACCTTTCTCGTAATAAAATCTCACATGATGACATTGTGCCCGTTTTAATGTGTCATTGCTATTTTCTATACCTCATTACCCACTCCTGTTATAGCCTGTGATCAGGGCTGACAGTGTAAATAAATGAATGAATGAATGAACATGATATAGTACTGAGCCCCATCATTTGGGGCAGGACATTGATGCTGGTCTCGGCAAATTAAGTTCTTTTAGCCGCAGTTTCAAATTACTTTTTGGAGCTTGTTATGATGTCTGTATATCCCACAGTGTTGGAAAACGAAGAAAAGAAGCATCACAATCTAAAGTTTTTGCAAGAACACCATGTGCTTTCCGATCTTAGTGGAGGTGAAATAACCTCTGATGGTCCAGAATAATCCAGAACCCTTCACTATGATTTGTCGGATGGTTTCTGGACAAATTCGGGACATTTGCTCGTTCGCTACCGGTGACATGTGACCGAAGTTTTCAACAAGCCTCCCAAAAATTCAGTATGGCACTTAACGACAAGCTGCTCCATCTAGTTTGTCTCTATAGAACTAATATCTTGGTTGCTGTTTTATTTTTTAGCTTTTAACATGAGGGGGTGACGTGAAAATGAAGCTTTGACCGGCATAGTAGCGCCGATTGGTGATTATGGTGTCCACTTTGAATCACAATCCTAAAAAGCGAAAGCCCACACTGAGCGCTTGGCTGGTTCTTGTGCAGGTTTTTGCGATGAAACCAGCAGTGATGAGTCGGACAGTGACGTGCTGGTGTCTGATTTCAATTCGGACAGCGATGCTTCGTCTCAAAGTCCTGGGACTTCAGCCCATACTCACACGTATGTTTGTTTTCCGTTCATGCCTTGTTTTATGTAGTGCGTGAGGTTCATAGTTGATGACATTGGTTTATTTTTGTGCTTCAGGGTCTTCACAACATATGGCCAAGACAGTTTGCCAAAGTCTGCCAGTCGCATCGCGTTTTTGCCTAGACGAACGCCAGGTGTCCATATTGGTACACCGCTTCGAAGCGACTCTCGGGGGATTGCTGGACCTCTGGACTACTTCTTGATGTTTTTCATGATGGAAACGATCAAGACCCTATGCGAGAACACTAACAAGTATGCGCGGATGAAGAGCGTGGACAGACAGATGCACACTCAATGTGACGACTCTTGGGAAGAGGTCACTCCATCGGAGATGCTAAAGTTTATTGGAATTATCCTCTACATGGGCATTGTTGAAACGCCGCAACTAAATCTTTATTGGGATACAGGAAGCGTCTACTCCGGCCTTCTCCCACGAGATGTCATGCCACAAAATCGGTTTTTCGCTTTGCTCAACTTCTTGCACGTAGCGGACCCTGACGATTCAGCGGCTACAGCATCCATGGTCAAGACCTGGAAGATATCCTGGCTTTTGAAGGACATCAACCAAACATCAGCAAAGTTTTTCCAGCCAAAGCGTGACCTCTCCCTTGGTGAACGAGTGGTCAGCTCTAAAGGGAGATCAGGAATTTGGCAGTACAAACTCTGGGTATTGGCTGACTCGGAAACAGGGTACATCCTTCAGTTTTCTGTGTATACCGGCAAACATGAGGCGCCGGGACCGCATGAAGCTTCTGATGTAGTGAGTAAGCTGTGCTCGGAGTACCCCAGGCAGCACAACAACATTGGCCGAACGTCGCGCAAGTGTTGGCAAAACTTGGCACGAACATCGGTCCTACACTGGCATTTGGGCCGAGCGCTACCACTTCACACATTGGCCTTATTTTCATGCCAGTTTTGGGCCAACGCTCGGCCGATCAAGCGGCCAACGCAGTCCCGATGTTCGTTCTGCAGCATGGACCAGCAAAGGCCTCATACTGGCATCCAACTTTCAAACATTGGTAGCCAACTTTCGAACATTGGTAGCCAGCTTTCGAATAATGGTTTCCAGCTTTCGAATATTGGCATCCAGCTTTCGAATATTGGCATCCAGCTTTCGAATAATGGTTTCCAGCTTTCGAATAATGGTTTCCAGCTTTGGAATAATGGCATCCAGCTTTCGAACGCTGGCACATGCAATTAACCCACTCGCCAATGACCGGCACTGTGGATGGATGTACATACATACCATTCTACCTAGCAAATATTCATAAATGAGGTTGCGAAAGAATTCCAGAAAAAAGACCCGTTTATTGCTTTGAGTTACAAGAATCACGCTTCTCGCGCACACAGGATGGTTTGCGCTACCACCAGCCACCGTGGGGAGTAAAGAAAAGGGGCCCAAGAGCATGGTGGCAGAGGCTGTGGGAAAACAATTTATTTTCAAGTTTGGTGCGTGCCGATCAGGTTGGACAAAGCATCTCGGCAAGCTGCTGCGGCACGGCTAAGGCATCCATAAAGCGCTCAACGGAGCTGTCCTCCAGTGAACTGATCAGTCATATCCAAAGTAATCGTTGCACTCCACTTGCAAGGGGACTGCTGGACTGCATTCAAAGAAATTCCTCGTCCAGTTCTTGCACGATGGCCTCACGAAGCGCCAAGCCTGCAAAGAGATGCATGATGTCATGGTAAGTTGAATTATGGCCATCACAGAACAAAAACAAAAATAATTAAATAACACAGAATTTTGTGAAACACAGTCATCGTGAAGACACTAGCAACATATTTTACAGGATAATTTTTAATTTATTCTTAAGAACCAGCACCACATTAGTTGCACAAAGTGGAATTCAATTTACTAAACTTCCCTTATACCAAATGGTTTAATTTAGTTTAATGCGTCGTGTCGCACTCCCAGGAAATATATTCAATGCGAGATAAGCAAATTAATGTGATATTGAAAACAGATTAATGTATTATTTTGTTTTAATATAACTCGTATCTCTAAATTGCGAGGTAATTTTTTATTCCAGTAAACATGCAGAGGTTGTAGCGTCTTTTCCACATGGACGTCAAAACAACATTTTTGATTAGTTTTATTTAATGGGGTTAAAAATGCGGCTTGCGATTTTTGACGAAATACGCTGAACGCAAGGAACTCAGGGCACCTTTGTTTTACCTTAGTTGCTTCGCATGCATGCTATAGTTGGATTCGAAACTGCAAGTTGAAAACCACACAAAAATACTAGTCTGATAGTCCAGAGTAATGCCCTTTTTCATTGCGAGAGAACTTGGGCAAAAGCTTTAACCAGAAATTGCGGATTTTCTATTGAGTCTGCAAGTGTAGACTGCAAAAAGAAACACTACGGAAGTATTACACATATTCTTACCAACTAGTCTGCAGTGGAAAATTAATTAAGCGGTTCTGATTTCCGTCGTGCATAAGCGGTAAAGGACATATTCCCGAATGCATCCTATCTCAAGTCATATGAGTTCAAACCCGCTGTTAGCCAAAGTAGTGAATCTTTAGTGAGTTCATCTCACCAAAGACGAAAAATTAAATTCTCACCATTAGGCCACAATTCCACTGCGTACGACGTCAAGCAAGCCATTTCGCAATGAGAGTGGGTACACAGAAGTCGTCCTCGTGCTTTTTGGCTCGCTCTCTTCTCCTGCCTAAAAAATAAAGGCGCATGTAGTCAAAGCAACATTTACTACAAAAACCACTTTAACTTCCAGACGTATATCAAGGTAAAATAGTTTTAGTACTTACAAAAGATCTTGCAGGCGGTACGAACAGCGTCGGAGCTCTCCTAATATATGAGTGTGGCTTTTCGCGTGCACAGACTATGAACGGTGCTAGCTCGAGTGTGCATGCATTTTCCTCGCGTTGGTTGTGCACGTGGTTGAGCTCCGCCCTGCAGTCAAGAATGTCTTATTCCAAGACGAGCAGTGGAGACGATGGTGTGTGTGTGTGTGTGGGGGGGGGGGGGGGGTTGGCTGGAGGGGAGAGAGTAATTTTCCTTTACACAGGTTTTGTGGTTCCGAGAAAAGTCCTCGAGCTGAAAGGTGGAGACAGGGAGGTGGAAGAAAAGCGAAGCGCGTAGCTGCGTGCGAGGGAAAACAGGTTTGAGAAAGTGACAACCAAAAAGAAAAAATAGCGCTTCGCGGGGTGGGGGGTTAGCCCGCTCCCTGGAAAAGGGCACGGCCGGGAGAACAGGTGGGGAGATATTGGACTTGAAGACTTGAAAGAGAGAGGGAAAAAGGCCAAAACACGTGAAAAGGGTTTGGAATTTTTGGAGAATGAGTCACATGGCCACAGGCAGTACAGAAAGCAATATCTACAAGAGAGAAGTGGATGGGAAACACAGAGGCGTCAAAGTATTGCTACAAAGCTGCAGCAAAAGCCTGAAAATTTTGAAGTGAAAAACTTGGAGCTTCAAGATGCATTTCGCCAAAACGACTTGAGACACTCGCGTATTTTGTGGGGCCGTATGATGTGGCTTCTGTTAGTTCAAGATAGCTTAAAATGTTACCACATAACAAAAATATAAAGCAAAAAAAAAATATCCAAGCAGAATGCGCGCTCTTTCATAGTTTCATGTACTGTACATGCGCCAAACAAGCTAGGTTAACATGCGTCTCACGCCAGTTGTCAGTCGATTTATTCAGTGGTCGTCGAAGAATCCTCAAATTGTTTGTTGGGGTGGAAGTTTCGCGCAAAAATAGCAAAAACAAACAAAGGCATGTTGAATTGTGGTTCGCAACTACTTTCGATGGTTTTCATCAATAAAGGTGATGTTCGAAAGAAAAAAAAACCTGCGAGTAAATATGCAAAGACGTGAGCAAGAGCTGTATAGCCCCCAATGCAAATTACGCAACAGAAGAATAAAATGGTCAAAAACAACAATTTCCAACACAACGATTTGCAGAAAAGGAAGGAAATAGCAAATCAGAAAACACGGGAAAGGCGCGATCAATGGGAAGACGTAGGGAAGCGTAGGAATCGCTTAGCACGTGTCCGCGTGCGTTTATGAAGCACCCGCCTAATATTTCACGAGCGCAACGCATAATTCGAAATTACGAGGCGACTGCTTCGTTTCTGGACGTTGCCAAAACTGAGCACAATTTCGGTTTAGCGAATGCACTTGCGCTAATCTATTACGTTTGTATCGCGATCTCCCTGAAGCAGACACCAGCTGCGTACAGCGGCTGTGAATTCCTAGAGCGAATAAAAAAAAAGTGATTTTTTTATTCCAAAAATGTAATCAAATGAAACTTATTTGATTTTTGTTGAAGGCACCTCCCAGGTAGCACACGGCAGCGGGCCAATATTGGAAATCCACTGGCAAAGCGTGGCCCTAACTAGGCCCAGAGTTGCCAGTGAGCATCCGATATTGGTTGTGCCACTCCTTAGCACATCCAACAATGGCCCTGGTTGTCCAACGCTTTACCAGTATTGGCTGAGCCATAATTAGATCCTGGCTATCATGGGCCAGGTTAGCCAGGATTGCCCCACTGTTTGCCATTGCTGGCTGTGCCATCATCGAATCCTGGCTATCATGGGCCATGTTAGCCAGTGTTGTTCCACTCTTTGCCAGAATTGGCTATGCCATTTCCGGGAGCTGGCTATATTGGCCTAGGATTGCCACCGCTTATCCACTGTTCAAAGTATACTGGCAAACGTTGGTAAACATTGTGTCATCCATTAAAATGGGTTCAAAATTATTTTTATTGTCGAGTACCATATCGGCAGTTCATAACTTTCGAACGCGCTAAAACATGCGAGTTCAAAGATGTGGTTTTATTTATTATTATATTTTAACCGAACACTTTTGCAGTTTGTGAGCAAAGCTACCCATGATTCCGTTGGAAAAGCTGCACTCTGGTTTTGCAGTGAGCAGCAATAATACGTTTAGGAGAATTGCGATCGAAGTCCTGTTGATCAGAATTAACGTTCTGATTACACCCGACACGCCTTCAACAAAAATTGTCAACAGCTCCCAAGCAGCACAAATTGATTGGTCCAACAGTGGCAAAAGAGTGGCGGAAATTGGCATGAATATTGGTCCTACACTGGCATTTGAGCAATCCGAGACTTTTTCCAACAATGGCCCTTCATTCATGCCAAGATTGTGCCTATACTCAGCCAGTCTAGCTGCCAGCATTGACCCAACATTCAGCCAGTCTATCCACAAATGGCCAACGTTCGTGCCAAGACTATGCCCATGTTCAGCCAATCTATTAATTATGGCCCGACATTCGTGTCAATACTATGCCCATATTCAGCCAATCTCACGCCAATAGTATGCCCACATTCAGTCGATCTGTCAATAATGGCCCGAAATTCGCGCCAATAGTATGCCCACATTCCGCCAGTATCAATAATAGCCCCAGGTTTGCTCCGACTTGTGCCCACTTTTCCACCCTTGATCTAACTTTTATAGGTGGCATATCAATTGCAAGGCCAGTGGGAAATTGTACGCGATCGGGGGTCCCACCTAGTTTTGTACCAAACCTCTTGCTGGCCAGCAACAATGCAGACATATACCGCTTGTTTTCCACCAGCCGGAGCTTGTATGTGTAACATTTTACATATGAGCAGTCAGCAGACATACAAAAAAGAAAGAACGGATTCAAAGAACAAAATTTATTGCATCTACGGTGCCAGTACATCGTGAAATGCATTGTGCCGGAGCCGCTGAATCGATGAGTCATATCGGCACTAATCGTTGCACTCCTCTTGTAAGAGAACTTTTGCAGTGTCTTGAAACAAATTCCTCGCCAAGCTCTTGCACGATGACCTGGCTGTACATCGCAGCTGCAAAGAGGTGCATGATGTGATCATGAGTGTAAGTACAACCATCGCAGAAAAAAGACAAGAAATAAAATAACACATTGATCTTAGTGGCGCGCAGTGTGCGAGAAGGTACTCGCAACGTATGTTGAAAGTATAATTTCTAAATGACTCTTAATATAAATCCCCACACTAATAGCAAAATGTTGAATTGAATTTAACAATTTTTTCCCACCGTATTGCTAATTTCTAATCCCAATTTGCCGTGTCACACCCTCAAATGCATATTGAAAGTCACAAAAAGAGATAAATATAGTGTTTAATACAAATCAATCTATTTTTATATTTCCTATCAAAGTTATATGTCTATTGCGAGCTGGTTGTTTGCCTTTTTGTTCCAGCAAAGTATGGCACAGGTGGTAGCAGCTCCTCCCTATTGAACAGCTGTGAGCAATTTTTTTTTTCGCTATGAAATATAATATTCCATGCAAAGACGGCTTGCACAGTTTTGCGAAATGCGCTGAACGCAGGAGACCGAATACACTTTTTTTAAAGTAAGCAGATTATCGATGCCGCTTGGCATGCATGTAACGGGGCAGACGGAAATCTTACTTGAAAACCACACGAAATCACTCTTCCGTTAGTCCATGGGTGATTAATTCCGAGACAACATGGATAAAGTTCGCTGGGACCAGGAATTCCGCTTTTCTCGTACGCCTGCAACTGGCCAAGACAAGGGCACCCGGCACGGGTATATTACACGCGGCCAGAAAACTGCTGCAGTGAAAGAATAAGCGCTTCTGGTACTCATCTTGCACAAACGATAGACGACCAATGTCGTAATGAACGCAACATGAGTCGGGCCACACGACACTCCGCCACGGTGATTGAAGAGATAGTCAACGTTCGGTAAATCCATTTTTTCAAAGCTGAAAAATAAAGTTCTCACCATTCTGTGCATGCCTTTGCGCTAGACATTTCGCTGTGAAAGTTGCCATTCAGAAGTTGGCGCCAGTGCTTTGTCGCTTTCTCGTTTCCTGCCGGAGAAAAAAAAGGTCGGCGCTGATTCAAAGCGGCAATTACGCCAAGAACCATATTCATTTCCGAACACATTTCAATATAAAAGTATGGTGGTACTCACAAATAGAATCTTGCAGGCCAGGCTACTGAATTCCGTCATAATTGTCAAATCGTATCGGGTGCGGATTCTCGACAACGAACGGCGTCAGCTTGTGCGCGCATGCTTCGTCGGCACGCTGGTTGTGTGGCTTTTCGCCGCCTTGCTAGCTACAGGCGATACTCGTTGGGCGAGTGTTCGGGAAAGGAGGAGACGACGATGGGACAGGTTTCTTATATTTTTCGGAGAATTTGCTGCAGCAAGAGAAACGGCAGCTGGAAAAGGGGTAGAAGAAAATCTAGGGAGGGTGGATGAGCGGCGTTGCGCTTAGTTGGGCGCGAGGGGAAAACAGGTTAGAGAAGGTCAGTGTACCTAAAATCACAAAGAAAAAAAAAACTCCTAGCATGGTGAGGGCCAGCGCTCTTCCAACAAAGAGGCTCGGCCCGGCAAAAGGCGGCTGTATGGGACTTCAAAAAGGGGGTGGAGAGGGGGGGGGGGGGGTGAAATGAGTGAAAGAATTCCGGAATGTCCGGAGGGTGCGCCATAGGCGTTGAGCACGTGAAAAGCGGCAAGGAAACGACAATGCGGAGATGTTGGAAGTGGAAACGTGGAGCTTGGGCATGAATTTCGTCAAAACGGCTCCAAACATTAGCGTAGTCTCTGCGGTCGTGTGCCTCTTTGGTTGAAGCTGAGATAAACGTGTTACTATGAAAATACCGGAAATATAAAACAATAAATAAAATTAGCGGGAACAATGCGTGTTCTTTGAGTGTTTTATATATGATACTTGTGGCGGACTAAGTAGGATGACATACGTCCAAGCAACACCATTCACCAATATAATCCAATGATTCCCTTCTAGAGCGACGAATACTCTACATTTTATACACACCAGTGTAGGCAGGTCGGTCTAAGCCGTCATGCGGCCCACCCGTGCGTGTCTGCGCTAGCTCGAAATGACGCGGCGCGCTAATCAGCAATGCACCTGTTATGGCTCATTGGTATTAAGGATACGCGCAAAGAAAAGGCAAAAAAAAAAACTAGTGGAAATGCGACCGGGAAAAAGTTCCGATCTTTAATTTGATAAACGTGATAATTTAAAGCAAAAACGTATGCTAGAGCCGTCGTTATAGAATACCCAAAAATCACAGCAGAATAACAAAACAATTTGCGACATTAAAAAAACCTAGCCACCTTAGCTTCGCGGCTTCAGGAAGCAGAGCCGTTTGTTCGCTTATTATTATTTTTTTAATTTAACATACATCTACATTTTCTTTCTCGTCTGCTGCTTCTTCACGCAGTAAATGCGCAGCAAGTTGTTCACGTCAGCTGTTTATTTGCGATAAAACCAAAATCCCGTTTTACTCACATCGTTTCTTCTCTCAAAATGCGCCACGCAATAATTTGTGACCAAGTGGAAAAAGCGATTTATTTGTTTTTTTCTAGGGTGAGCATCCTGTGGGTGAGGCATTGTATTCCGGATTGTGTAATACGATTCAGCGTTTCGTGCAGCATAAACTTATTAGTTAAGTTGAGCCTATATCTTGAGACACGAATTTGAACCGGCAACCTATAATCGGGGGCTGTGGTATGCGAGGTATGCGAGAGATATGCGAGGCAGTACGTTAATTAGTGCGTTATTATACCATTCCTCGAATCGAAATTTCATTTTCTTGATTGTGGCACCTCTTTCTCTCTTTCTTTTTTTTGCATACCATAATTACAAAAGACGCCGCTTTTCAAAATTCGTACCTTCGTGAATGAATATGACCTCTGCTCACTTTCGCGCAATCAATTACATCGCGCTTTTTATTGTAATTTCGCGTCAGAGTTCGACGCTAGCGCTGTTGTTGGTCATAAAAAAAATAAATAAATAAACAAGTCCGAATATTAAAAAAAAACGGATTGAGAGAAATAACCACATATAATCACAGGGACATCATTTGGTGTGTCGTGGAGCGGCACTGCCAATACAGGGAAAACAGCGGACAAGTAGAGCCATCATAGCGGGTGTAATGAGGCGGCACTGCCAATATGGGGACGACAGCAGGAATTTAGGGCCATCGTTGGAGGTGTAACTAAGCGGCATTGCCAATATGGGGAAAACATCGGACAAGTAGGGCCAATGTTGGAAATGGCACATTGTGGCAGTGCCAATATGGGGACAATGAAGGCAACATTGGTCCTGTATAGGGCCACACATAGCCAACAGACTCCCAATATTGGGCCAACGGTTTGTGCTGCCTGGGCTGTATATAGACGTGTTCTTCATCATCGCTCATCTTTGTCTTCAGGGCAGTGGCCGCCATTATTGCGAGTATGAATAAACATCGCTCCGTCCTGTCTCACAAGTGGGGGAGGCTGATGTCGATTATTGCGTCCTTTCTTTCGCCGGTGGCAACCGGAACCTACGTTCCGGTTGCCACCTGCACAGACCAACCCCCTCCAAGGGCATCCGCAGAACTTTTTCCAGGGGGGGGGGGACATCCAATGCCCGGGGGATGGGGGCGGCGGTAGGTTAGCACCAAAAAGGAACTAGTGCATAAATAATATCCGTAATTACATGGGGGGCAACGCCCCCCCCCCCTTGCCCCCCCTTCCGGACGCCCATGACCCCCTCATATGGCAACCGTCGAACAACATCCCACTGGCACTTCCGCTGGATCTTCTGCTGCCTCTGCAGGTGTGCTTCCGCTCAATTCTAATCACTCCGCCGGCACCACTGACTCCACTCCACCCGCTGCTCCGCAGTCCCCTGGACACCCCACGTGGACCATCACCACCCCTCAGCGTGCGCCTCCGACCTTTGTGGGCTTTCGTGGCGACGACGTGGAGGACTGGCTCGACCAGTCCAATCAAGTGAGGGTCTATAATCATTGGGACTCAGCTATGAAGCTTCTCAACGTGTCCTTGTATCTGACTGACATGGCCAAGGCTTGTTTCGTGAACCATAAAGTTGCCATCCCGGACATGAACCACTTCACCTGCCACATTCGTCAAATTTTTGGAACCGTTGGAGCCAGCTTCAACGTTGGAGCCAGCCTTAAGAAAAAGTGAAATACATGTGTTCAGCCATCGGATGAATCCTATACATCCTACATTGAGAGAGAGAAAAACTTTATTATGGCAAGAGTGTTTAAACCCCCCTTGGGTCCCTGGACCACCGCATGGTCCCACTCTACGTCGGAACGTTCACGTGGTGCTTGTTCATGACGTCGGAACCCCGAAGCACCGCAGCAAGCTGTGATGGTGGGTCCAGAGACGAGAGCACGACCTCCCAGTCCTCCCAACTTGATAACGTGGGCTGTCCCTGCGGTGGAGGATCAGCAGGGCAGCCGAAAAGGATGTGGGAGTGTGTGGCGTGAGGGTCGCCGCACAGGGTGCATGCAGGGGAGGTGCCACAGTAGAGAGATAGCAGCTGAGGGGATGAGAGAGAGCGGGTCTGGAGGCGTCTCCAGAGGATCTGTTGGGAATGGGTAAGGGAGGGGTGTGGAGGAGGGTAAGTCCGACGGTCCAAGCGGGGCATTTGCGTGACCTCTGCAAAGCTGTGCGCCCGTTCTCTCGAGAAACCTGGACCAAGGCCGTCCTGAGCCCGGCAAATTAAACCTCGGGCCAATTTATTGGCAGCCTCGTTTCCTGGATTCCCAGAGTGAGCTGGCACCCACTGGAGCTCTACCCTGTGCGGTAAGTTTTTGGAGGGGGTGTTCAACAACTCCCAAGCAGGGGCGTGAATCCTGCCTCTCGCGAAGTTGAACAGAGCCATTTTGGAGTCGCTAAAGATGTAGTTTGCATTGGAATGTACAAGGGCTAGGGCGATGGCGGTTTCCTCTGCCTCCTCAGGCGTACAGCCCGAGGGAAGGCGGTGTGTGAGGGGCTGTGCTAGGGCTGGATTGTAACCAACTGCTACAGCTTCATGAGTTGTGCACGCGGCGGCTACCCAAATGGCATCCTGGGCTTGTCCGTAATACTTGTGTAGGGCCTTAGCACGAGCCATGCGGCGAGGGATGTGGTACTGGGGATGAACGTTCCGGGGAAGGGGTTTCACAACGAGGGGGTTATGAATGTGTTGAGGAATGGCTATAAGAAATGTCTGATTAGCGGGAATGTTGATGCGAAGGGAAGCGAGGATATGCCTGCGAGTTGCGCTCGCGGCAAGTCTTAGATACTGTGTCTGAAGGTGCGCGACTACCAGTTCCTGAAAGGTGTTATGCATGCCAAGTTCAAGGAGCTTGGCTGTGCTAGTGCTGCGGGGTAGGTTTAAGGCTGCCTTGGTTGCTAGACGAATCATGGCGTTCACTCGCTCTGTTTCCATTGCGGTTCAGCTTAAGATATGGGGTGGCGTATAAAATGCGGCTAAGTGTAAAAGCATGCACTACTTTCATGCTGTCCGCTTCATCTAAACCGTTGTGCAGGGAGGATACGCGGCATAGAAGTTGCAACACGGATTGCGTGGAGGTCTTGAGTGTTTTAAGGGTATGATCGTTGCGTCCGGAATCCTGCAAGTAAAGGCCTAGGATACGGAGGGTGGGGGTGACGGGGATAGGGGTTCCTTGTAAAGTGATTTGAATGGGCGAGGTAGCTACAGATTTCGGTCTTATGAGGAGAAGCGCGGATTTAGAGGGGGAGCATTCGAGCCCAATAGATGACGCATGAGCGGAGATGGTGTCAGCTGCTAATTGAAGAGTTTCCTCAATTTCTCCATCAGATCCATGAGTGGTCCATGCGGTAATATCATCAGCGTACAAGGTATGCCTTAGGTGTGGGATGAGAGCGAGTTTATGAGCTAGGGGGATGAGAGCAATATTAAAGAGAAGAGGGGAGAGGACCGCGCCTTGGGGGGTTCCAAGCTCGCCGAGTGTATAAGGTGGTGTGCTCAGCTCAGCTATGTGCAGGGAGGCAGTGCAGCCCGAGAGAAAGGCGCGAACGTAGTTGTAGGTATTTGAGCCTACCTGTAGTGCCTGCAGTTCTCGCAAAATGGCATCGTGTCGAATCCTGTCAAATGCCATTGTGAGGTCAACCGCCAGAATAGCTTTAGTGAGGTGGGGGATCGTGTCATCAAGCACGTCATGTGTAATTTGTAGTAGGGCATCCTGTGCAGATAGATGCGCACGAAAGCCCACCATGCTGTGCGGAAAAAGGTTGTTGTCTTCCATGTACGTGGTTAGTTGGGCAAGAATTATGTGTTCGAAGGCCTTGCCGAGAAGATGTCAAAGAAATTGGTCGAATATTCTCTATGTTGATGGGTTTGTGGGGTTTAGGAATAAATATGATTTTTCCATGCTTCCAGATGGCAGGGAGGGTACCTGACTTCCAGCGCTCGTTAAAGTGGGTGACTAGAGATATGGAGGCATCGTCAAGGTTTCGGATGGCAGCATTGGCAATTTGATCTTCCCCGGTTGCAGTATTGCGTAATTTCAAAAGGGCTGTCCGAAATTCTGCCTCTGTAATAGGGGCGTCAAGCTGGGGTTGAGGTGGACCCGTGTACTCGGGGTGCTTGCAAGGGTCACCTGGGGTGGTATATGTTGATTTCACCTGCGCGAGGAAGGCGTTCGTGTCCTGCCTGTGGTTATGTGTAAGGCGATGAATGCTAAGGCGTGTCTGGGTTTTAGATTGCGTGGGGTCTAGCATGTGGCGTAAGAGGTGCCAGGCACGGGTTGTGGAGAGGTTGCCGCGGAGACTGTCACAAATCTGATTCCAGTTAGCTTTGCAAAGAGTGCCACTGTGGTGTTCTATTTGGGTCTGAAGCTGTGCGAGTTTGAGTTTTAGTTTCCTATTGTGTTTTTGAGTTTTCCATCTGTGTGTTATGCGTTCTTGAGCTTGAAGGAGGTACACGAGCTTACTGTCAATTACGGGGGTGTCTGGGGTAGTGTCTAGCGTTTGGGTATGTTGGCGAATGGCCTCCTGTAACTTGGTAGTCCAGGTGTCTAGGTCGAAGGGCACCTGTGTTGACTGTACGTGTTCCTGGCGAAATTTTCGTATCTGGTCCCAATTAGTTTGCCTAATGGTAAATTTGCGCTGAGGGCGGCGATAGCTTAGTGTTATGCGAATTAGGTGGTGGTCGCTGCCTAGTGTGGTTTGCGTTCGTTCCCACTGCAGGTGGGCCACATTTCTTCCAAGCGTGAGATCTGGGCTGGTGTCTGTAGTAACACTGTTACCAACCCGCCTAAGCAGGCTAAAATTATTAAAGATGGACAAGTGGAGCACCATCATTTCATTGCAGAGAACTGTGCCTCTGTGGTTTGTGCGCCGATAGCCCCAGTCCACGTGTGCGCAGTTGAAGTCACCGGCAATGAGTAGGGGATTTGATCCAGCCAATTTGCGTCACGGATTTGAGGAGTGGAGGGAGTAGATTAACTAGCTGTCGTGGTAGAAGATAGCAGTTAAGAACGAACAAGGGAGATTGTGCAGAGGTTGGAGGTAAAATTTCGATGAAGGTGTGAGCGATAGGTGTGGTAATTGGGTGTTCCATGTAATGCAAAGAGTTGCAGACGTATGTGACCACCCGAGGAAGATCAGTAGAGTCCGAGGGGATAAGAGCGTATCCGGGAAGTTGTTTGCAAACGTTTGCGTCCTGAATTGCGATGATGTCTGGTGGGGATGAGGAAGTAGCGATAATTTGCAGCAGAGGATCGCGCTTACGCCGAAAGCCCCTGCAGTTCCGTTGAATAATGTGTAAAGAATTATGGTCCGTCGGAGGAGCCATGCTGTAGCGTGGAGGGGCGAAGGAGGGGTGTGGAGGGTGGCACTGTGGGAAGAGAGGCCGGTGAGAGGCTAGGAGAACAAGGTGAGGTAAACGCTCCTTTACCTTGGCCATGATGCTAGTTATGACAGTATCCATTAAACGGGTAATGGTAGTTTCAATCAAAATTTGGCACTGTGCAGTTACCTGTGCAGTAATTCGCTCTGCGAGCCTAGCTTCTAAGTTTTTGGCGAAGTCCTGAAATTTTGCTTCCAAGTCTATGGGTTGTGCTGGCGTCTCATCAGGCCTCCTCTTTTTCGAAGGAGGTTCGACAGGTGGCGAGGTGGGTGGAGAGGATGGGGGTGGAGGATTTGGGGGTACAGCGGGGGTGGAGGTAGAGATGGCTGCCTTGAGCTGCCTTACCTCTTCCCGCAGAGCAGACACTTCGTGGTCCTGGGAGGTCGGCGTAGGAGTCCTGGCGGCCTTGGAGGCCCACGTAGAGGTAGTGGGAAGGGTCGTTTGCAGCGGGGGAAAGTCCTTCTTACTAAAGGGCTTTGTTTCCTGTGGCGGCGGGCTGCGTTGTTTCGGAGTTGTATGTCTTGCCTTGCATGAGCCGGTACCCGTGAGGTGCTCGGCGCCACACAGAATGCAGATAGGGATGCAGGAAGGAACAGCTTGCGGGTCATGCTTGTCCCCGCACCGCGTGCAGAGACCAGTCTTGGGGTGGGGGCAGACGTCATATCTGTGGCCCGGTCGGCGACAGTTGGTGCAGGCATCTGGACTGCCCTTGTACGCCGTGCATCTATAAACCACACTCATGTAGCTTATGGTATGAGGGACTGGTCTATGCGCAAAAGTGATTAATATGGAGAACGTCCTCCCCATTCTGCGTGCTGCGATAATATCAGCGTCCGGGTTGCGGGTCTGGAGGTCTCGTAGCATCTGCTTCGAGGTTTCCGCCCAGTAGGCCTGCGGGATGACTCCACGTACAGCTGCGGGCGGCGGTGCGATGTAGGCGGCGACAGGGTAACTGGTCCCTTGGAGTACCACTTCCTTGAGTTGGACGAGGTGCAGGGCGGTTGTCTCCTGGTGGGTAGTGACGGTGAATGTGTTATTCGTAGGATGGATCCGGAGGTGAAAGTCCCCTAGGTCCCGGCCATCGGCGGTGACTTGCAGGGCTTGCATAAGGGGCTGCGCCATGGCTCCATTCAAAGCGAGCCCGCCTCTCGGCAGAAAAACTACCCGTATAGTGCCGGGCGGGAGTGAAGCAAGGTGTTTACTTCGCTGCGAGACTGCGTGCGACACGCGCAGCTGTTGCTGTTGAGCACGGTACGTCGGCTTAAAGGGCGCAGGGGCAGCCCCGGCCTGAGCACCGACGGCGGACACGGCTGTTTGTGGGGGTCCAACCAGGGTATTCGGGCTTGGTTCTCGAACCTGGTGTGCGCGGAGTACTGAGGTCCACTCACTGGGTCTGGACGTGTCAGGGTCGAGGTTGTCGCCCTGCGCTTGCACCTCCATAGCTGTTGGGGTAGGTGCGCTGCCGGTGATAGGCCTAGCCTCCAGCGAGGCGAGGCCCAGCGCGGCGGCTGGCGAGGAGCGAACTTTACCACGTCGGTGCGGTCAGAAGAGAGGACTGGATCGAATAATGGCTGCACTTGTGACCGTCGATGTTCGCAAGGCCTTTGACGGTGTTTGCCACGATCACATCCTTTCTCAACTCGCCTCTTTGGATTGTGGCTCCCGCATCCCAACAAACACAAAACCTCCTCAGAAACTCCAAAAAAGGATGGAATGTCCC
Organism: Amblyomma mixtum; assembly: GCF_055824585.1. NCBI lineage: Eukaryota > Metazoa > Arthropoda > Arachnida > Ixodida > Ixodidae > Amblyomma > Amblyomma mixtum. The sequence goes on from NC_143018.1 coordinate 104,887,348, forward strand.
AGTCCCAGTACAACGTTTATCAAACGTTTCCAGACCATAGAGGCACGACATAGAAACACAAGCAAAAAGGCAGTGCTCCCACTAAAGGTCCAGAAACGTTTTTTCTGGAGTGTTAAGCAGCAACAAAAACGAGGTAATGCATTTTCGTCCCAGAAATGTAACTGGGCATAACGTTTTGGGACCAATGATTTTCAACAAGAAATAAAAATCGACTGCTCGCGCTCTCTTTTCTCTCTCCTTCGCGCCACAAGCTGCGGGGAGAGAAGGTTTTGCTCTTGCACTCGTCGTTTTGAGAGATGAAACGGCAGTTTCATTCGAACAGCCGAAGGAAGCGGTTAACCCCGCATCTCTCTCGGTGCATGCGTTTCTCGCACGTGGGCCGTCGGCTCCATGCTGGAGGCAGGCGGCGACGGTCTGCATTTTCATCGCGCCGCCGGCAGCGGCGGTCAACATCTTTCCCGTCTTCTAGCGTTTTCCCAGCTTGCGCCCAACTTCAAAATTGTGTGGTGGTCCCTCCAGGCGTCTCCGACTATCGGCACTCCTCGCTGCGCCGCTGTCTAGCAGAAGTGCGGTAATGGCCTCCCGTCGCTCGCCCGGCTTCCTCGCTGGACGGACGCCATTTTGCGCACGCTTATTCGCGCTGCCCCAGAAGTTCGAGCACAAGCCCCAGCGCGCGGCAGTTCTTGCTCTCGTCACTGCGCCAACTGGGCTGTCGTGGACTTCGTAGCTACGGATTCACGGAAGTTTTCCCGCGCACCTCGGCGTGCCCACACCATTCCTTTTGGAACTGATGCCGCGGCTGCGCATCGCAAGTCCTTTGCGCAGCTCCACGGCCCTACTGATGCCGCTGTTCGAGGCGGCGTTCGTGGCAGCGGAGTTCGTGGCAATAGGTGACTCCTCGCACGCACCCTGCATTCCTCAGCGCCTCCGACGACTGCAGCACGTTGGTGGTGGCAGCGTGGCCGTCTACTACGGTCTGAGGCGGGAAGGACCTTCCGAGACCCACCACTCTCTTTCTGCGAGTGCCCATGGATTAGCCTGCTCTACCAACTTCGCCACCGCGCAGCCATCCTGCCGCAGCGGTATAGTTTGTGCAGTGTTCGCGTGGTTATATTGACTCTCTCCCACTGGATTAATCGTGCCTTGATCTCGACTCCCACGCTGGACTGTGCCGCATGCGCGGTCTGCCGCACCATGGATGCAGCGCACCATCGCACGTACCTGAGCACGTTCACCTTCCCGCCTAGCTCCAAGCAGTCTTACGAGGGTGTAACGCGTAGTTTGAGCGCTCGCTGTGCTGTGAGAAGGCGCAGGACAGAAGCCTGCGTTTAATTTATGGTTTCAGCTGTTGCAGCCTTGTATTTCATCCCTGGGTTTCCGTAGGCAACGTCGTCAAGGTATGTTGGTTTATTTTAATTATTTATTTAATTTATTTATTTAAGCATACTGCAGGCCCTTTTCGCATTTTTTTTTATTTTCGCCTAGTAGAACTAATATTTTTTTCTGTTTTGATAACACGTCGCTGAAGCTTGCTACGAGTCTCTAAGCGTGAGTGGGGTTTCAACTTGAAGAAAATCCGTGACCTGAAACTGCGTGTCTGCAGCGTACGCCCATCTCGTCTTTTCTTTTGTCACCGAAGTTGCTCTTTACATACGTTTGCTTTTGCATGTGCATATCTGCTTTTGAAGACCTTAGAATGCTCGTTTAAGGTGCATCAACTTTCAGCCTGTATTCTGTTTTACTTGCTTCATATTGCAGATTTCTCAGGGCTGGAGAAAAAAGTGGCCATCATATGCATGGCGCCGTAGTGTTATGTACACTGTGTATTAAATGGTGCATACGTTTGCGTCTGCTGTTTGTATTCATTCAGATTTGCGCCGTTGAACGTAAGTTTTTCGGCACGGACTTTCAATTCGGTCTGTATTGTTTTTCTTTGACTGAAACATGAATGCATTTTGATTGTGGTGGTGTATGGTGCGGTCGCCGGCATGGACGACAGGATGCAATTCGTGCTAAGAGCACACCTAGTAAACTGAAATTACTTCTGTATGGCGCTGCTATTTGCTCTTATATGAGCCAAATCGGGTGACTTTTTGAGTTCATATTTCCTTTGTGTGCAAAATGCTAGGACATTTCACGTAAACGGATAAGTGCAGAACGGCCGAGCCAGCACGCATTCAGACGAGTGGAAAGGTGGATTACACCACCTGTAACGTAAGTATGCACCTGAAATTTGGCACATATGTGCGCTTGGATGCCTGCAGGCTGCACAAAAAATGAGGAATAATTTTATTGAACCAGAGCCGAGAAATCGAGCATTAACCTTTTGGGGCTTTCCATGGGACGCACAACTTTTTGGACATTGCTAGTTGTGGGGACGTTTTTTAGATGTGTTCGGGAAAAATGAGCACCTCCTGGGGAGATTCCAGATGTCCCGATGGGTCATTTTTGGGAGATTTTGAGGAGGTTTTGTGTTTGTTGGGATGTACTCCTATATCCGCTCATTCCTCTCTAAACGTGTGGCTCGCTTTCGAGTAGATACCCACTTGTCTAACCCACACCACCTCACCCGTGGCACTCCTCAAGGTGCTGTTCTCTCTCCTACCCTTTTCAATCTCGCTATGGCCCCTCTCGCCTCCCAGCTAGCTGAAATTCCCGACCTGCATCATATATTTTACGCCGATGACATCACTCTCTGGTGTTCATCTGGCTCTCCCGGTCACGTACAGGACACCCTGCAACGTGGCCTAGATCTCATCGACTCCTTTCTCACCACCGCTGGCCTCTCTCCTGCTCCTGAGAAATCCGAGCTTCTTCTCAACCATTCCTCCTACCAGCGCTCACACAACCACTTCGTCTCTCTCCACCTTTCTGGCTCTCCCATTCCTGTCGTCACACAGTGCAAAGTTCTTGGCTCCCCTTTGCATGCGGCTAAGAATGGGCAATCCCTCCACCACACTGTCACCACCTGCCACTCTGTAACTCACCTCCTGTCCTGCGGCGCGTGGTCACTCGACGCTCAGGTCTCCACGAGGCTCACGCGTGCCGAGTTGCCCACGCGCTGGCCCTCAACAAGGTCTTGTACTTTGCACCCTACGCTTCCTTCACTCAGACTCAACTTAACGCTCTCGAGACTGCCCTTGTGGGCCTCTACAAGGCAGCTCTCAACCTCCCTATCACTACCTCTACCACTAAGCTCTTTGCCACAGGCCTCTTCCATCCTCTTCGTTCTCTTCTCAGTCTCCATCGTGACTCGCAGCTTGCCCGGCTTTCCCTTACCCGTCAGGGTCAGTGGTTATTGACTCAAGCGGGTATCTCGCCCATTCCAATCTCCCCGTTTACCTCTCCTATTCCCACCCCCGCCCCCAATCTTCATATCCTTCCCCTCCCGACCAACATGTCCCCCGTCCTGCACGCCGGACGTCGTCATGCGGCCGCACAGCACCATTCCCCTCTCTTTGATACCCAGGGTGTAGCTTACACGGATGCCTCCTTCGTGGCTCCTCGAGGTTCCTGCGGCTACGCCCTGTACCATCCACACCTCCCTGCTCCTGAAACTCACACCAGCGGGCCGTATCTACACCCTCCAGACGCATTGTCCCTCGAGGTCCTCGCCATATTGCGCATGCCCTCCAGTCATTTTCCCTCCTTCCCTCTCTCCAAGAGTACACAGTCTATTCGGACTCACAAGCCGCTATACACCACATACAGAAACGCACCCTGACCCTTCTCTCCAACAGGAGGTCGAACGAGCGGTCTCCGCACTGCAGCCTTCCATCGTTTTCCTCCGCTGGGTCCCTGGGCATTCAGGGATTGACGGCAATGAGCTGGCCCATCAGCTCGCCCGCGACACACTTTTCCGGGCACCGTTGATCCCCTGGCCCAAGCCCTCGGAGGGCGGTGGGAGACTCACCCTTCGCCGCACCATAAAAGAGGTCTACCTTGAGCTCCGCCTCGACAAACGCCTTTACCCTCCCCCTCATCCATCACTCACGGTGCCGGAGTCTCGCCTTCTTCGGCACATTCAGATGAATGCAGTTATCACCCCGTCCCGCCTCTTCCTCTATCGCTATCGATCGGACCCTTCCTGTCCCAACTGCCCCTGTATCTATGCGGACCTGGCCCATTGCCTCTTCTATTGCAAGGCTGCTCAGCAGTCGGGTTCCTTCCCCCCACCCTCTCTATCCATCACCACCTGGCTCGACTGGCTTGGCGCTGAAGGGGAAGAAGAACAGCGGCTTCTGGTCGCCCAGGCGGTCGAAATGCTCGGCCTGTAAATTATGGTCGATTAAAAGTCTTTACTACTACTATTACTACTACTACTATGGCTGTAGCGGTTGGAAAGCGCTCACCTTTAGGAAACGTTGGACATAAGAGGTGAGCTCTTGAGCGTTTGTTGCGTATGAAAAGAAGCCGAGAAGCGGTGAGAGTACCGAAAGGCGGCCGGAGCCATATCCTACATTGAAGATATACTCGGCCGGTGTCGACGTGTCAACGCGATGTCCGAGCAGCACGATCGAGTTCGCCATGTTCCTAGAGGACTCAGATCATTTGCTTTCAGTACACTTGCTGCCCAGAATCGCACCTCAGTGCAAGATATCCGCACTACTTGTCACCGCTTAGACGACCTTCAATCACTTCGTCTGCAAGACACCTGGGATCGTGGTCTTTCAGCTGACGTGGACTTACGCTCCCTCATTTGCTCCATCATCTGAGTGGAGCTACACGGCTCCACCTTACCGCCACTGGAAGCCCATTCACCCCCCCCTCCCCCCCCATCCAGTCAAAGCTTAAAGAAACGTTGCTTTCTCGGTACGCTGAGGAGACAACAAGATTTTTAAATAAAAGCTGTTGCCCGTGTGTACACCGGTTAGAGAAAATACTATTGAAACTATTGGTGCAGAATACGTCATGTGCGCGAAGAGACGAGATAAATGCTTTAGACACTTCAGGTTGACACCGTCTGCGTATGCCGTGTACAAAGGGCGTTATCTTTGATTGCAGTAACCATACACAGTATTGGTCAGGATACATTACACGCACAACAAGACATGGAAAATGTTGTTTCAGACACTTTAAGTTGGCACCATCTCCGTACGCCCCCTACAAAAGGTGATATCATTGATTACAGTAACTATAGAAAGTAATGGTGCAGGATGCATCACACTCACAAGAAGACAGAGAAATGTGTATTTAGACACTTGAGGTTGAAGCTATCTGTACATGTCGTCTACAAAGGCTGTTAACATTGGTTTCTGTTAGGGGTGTGCGAATATTCGAAATTTTCGAATATATTTCGAATATTATATTTTCAGTACTCGAATTCGATTCGAAATCCAAGTATTCGTGTTGTTTCGAATATTCGACCCGACGCGAATATTCGTATCTAGCCGAATATTCATTGTGAGCACCAGCGTGCATTTCGGTCCGCAAGCCCTATCGACAGATATATAACAACATGGCGGCACCTGCACGGAAGGAAAATTCTTTCTTCCTCCAAGGTCCATGCCGTAGCTGACTGCGCTGGTGAGCTTTTTTGTGGCTATACCTGCGAAGCTGGTATAGTCAGAGCTGTGCAAGAAGTACCTCGCAATGCGTGCCAGGTCAGTGCCAAGTGAGAGGGCATTTTCTGAAGCTGGTATAGTCAGAGCTGTGCACGAAGTACCTCGCAATGCGTGCCAGGTCAGTGCCAAGTGAGAGGGCATTTTCTGAAGCTGGTATAGTCAGAGCTGTGCACGAAGTACCTCGGAATACGTGTCAGGTCAGTGCCAAGTGAGAGGGCATTTTCTGTGGCTGGAGGAGTCGTTTCAGTTAGAAGGGAACTACTTCTGTCTGACCATGTGGTGCAGCTGGTTTTCCTTCACGACAACCTTTTACGTCATCCCAGCAACGCGCTTTTGTGCTGATGGCAAGCTAGCCTTAATCAATGCTGTGTACTAGCCATCTTCTCTGATATTTCCACTCTTCTAATAATAATGTTCGAGACTTTGATCCTATTTGTGCAGCCACACACACCTTTTGTGTTCATTTAGTCATCGACAGTTGAACTGTGATGTTCTTGGGTGCCCAAATAAATGTTTAGTAGTGATTAAATGCGTCTGTCCTTGATTATTCGATATTCGATTCGATATTCGGAACTAAGTATTCGTATTCGATTCGTATTCGAAAAATTTGATATTCGCACACCCCTAGTTTCTGTAAATTTCAAGCAATTTGAGGAAACATTTGCACGAAAAATGACGCACGAAGCATGCGCGCTTTCAATGTTTCTCGATGAACGGTTTTTCTTCCACTGGTATCGGCTATTTTCTATCACACATTGCATTCAGCATGCTGAAAAATTGCATCTTAGGACAGTGAAAATTTTTAAAGCGTTCTAGTCATAAAAGTAGCAGTGCAATCCGATATGAAATCAGGGTCCAACAGTGCTCATCAGAAGTTAGGGGCAAGTGACCCAACTTGATGGCAGTGTGCTTATGTCTAAAATTGCTCCCGCTGTGACCGAACGAGCACTGAAACGAACCATGCGGGTTCAAATAAGCTCACTGACTAGAGCACACAGTATGTGGAGCGCTCATCAACGTGAGCATTCAGACAGCAGTGGTAGGTTAGCGCATTATAAGCATGCGCCTCGTATACGGGAGCTGCGAAGGTCGATGCTGAATGCCGATGAAAAGCCATCTGTTCTTTGGATAGCAGCCTTTTCCTCTCCTGTTCCTCTGCTTTGTCTCAACAAGACTGCCCTCTGACACTACTAAGAGGACCGCGTCTCTTGTTCCTCACGCGGCGTCAATACGTCCGCACTGATGGGCAGAGCAGAGAAAAACTGAAAAAAATCTGCAGGCGCTTGCGCGCAAGGTACGCGTGAGCATATTTGTATTCCAGCTATGAGGCGTGTATTTGCTTTCGCGTCGCTGAGGCCGATTTCTGCTCACAGGGTCTGTGAACCAGGCAAGTTCTTTGCTGCTGACGTTCCACTTTACCCACGAATTTCACCTGTCGTGCAAGAGACAACGCACGCTTTGCTGTGCGGTTTCCCAGGAGCTCACTACACACAGCATTTCCCTTGGAACGGCTCCATCTCAAAAACCGTAGGAATTTGTATGAAGCCGGCCGAAAGGAAAAGAAACGTACCAAATACTGGAACGTTTTGGTACACAGTGATTGGTACACAGAGCAGCACGGCCTTCTCCTTTTTACCCACCTGTCGATAAAGAACACAACTTGTCGTATGTGTGCAGCGCATGCTAAAGCGCATAGTATTCACCAGCGTTGCTTGCAGAGTGGCCATTTGGTACACGAAGCGCTTTCGACTTCACGAAAGATGTGGCGAAAACTCGCATGCCTGTTATTCGGGTTCTACTGCGGCGCTGGCCGGTACAATAGAGTTAGTGCATAGTTCTTTCTAAAAGGGCATCGCTGATAAGTTAGCCTGTCGAGCGCGTGAAGGCCTTGCTCTTTTGTGTGGTGCAGTCCCTACACATTCCCTAGGGCGGTGTTTCTGAAGGTACCCCCTTAATTCGCAACCAATTTCTTTTTGCACACAACGACGAATTATCATCATTGTCATTAGTGTCGGAGTCAAAAGCATATGCTAGTCCTACGCGACACGATGTTTAGACAACCTTTGTAATTAATTTCCTGGGGAAACCCATGGCAGGGAGCGTTATGAGCCACTTTACTAATTCTCTGCACTACTTGAGGAGGCTGCCGCGAAGAAATTCTGGCTCGGTCGCAGCCCGTAAAAAATATGCTTACGTATTTACGATTTTTTATGCTTCCCAGTACCATTTAGAGAAGCTTCCTTCGTAGGTACTGAAATGTCCTTGTGAGTAGGAGGAATGTAAGTTTGAAATGGCTGTTAAGTTCCTTTTAAATCAATCAGTGGTGCCACGTACAAGTTTGTTTCAGGGGGTTTATCATCCTGAAGATGGATATAGGCTATGAGGAATGCCTTAGCTGTGGGCTCTACATTATTCTGACCTCCTGGCGTTCTTTAATGCGTGGTTCTTCTAAGTGTACTTCCGCTCGTAAAGAAGACGCTGCACTGATCGAAAAATGCGATCTGACGCATAAAAGTCATGTGCGTGCTAATTTAACTTTCGCCTACTGCGCAGAGAATGTTTTACTAATGGTAAAGTCTATTCCTTAGAGAGCGAGTGATAAAAAGTCACAGACATTCAAAAACGAGAAGTAGAGGCCTGCCTGATCATTTATAATTGCGAGCCAAAGGTCATGTTTATGATTTCAGATCTTTTTTCTTTTTTTGCAGCTTCTTTCATAGCAATACGAGCCAGCAAAGATTATGTCAAGTTGAACTCGGATTTCGAAAAGCAAGTGGAAATCACTAAGGCGAATGTCGTCGAAGGTAATCTCGACTTGCTCCCATCAAGCGCCAGGCATGAGGTCACGGTGTCGCTGCCCCGCACATTATCCAGTCCACGAGCCGATGGCGCCTTTGACTGGAGCGCCTACCTGGCGGCTCGAGCTGTAAACAGCGATGGTGTGAAATCCAAGACATCCAATGTCGTGCCAGTGCCTTACAAGGCACCACCTGTGACGACCACCGTAGCTACTACTACAGTACCTACGACAACACAGGTGACCACGACTGTAGCAACCAGCACAACGGGGACGGGACCGCCTGTGAAGACCAGCACGGCTACTACTGCATTGCCTAAAACAACACAGGCGACCACGACTGCCGCAAACACGACAGCGGGAAGCACCACTACGAGCGCTCCCGCTACCATTCCAACCTTTAAGCCTCCGGGAACCGAGCAGGGCCGAGGGACGAAAATTCCCCTGCTACCGCTGTGGGTGTGAATTCAGATTGGCGGTTTTGCAATGGTTATTTTTATTGCCATTTTTGTTGGAGCGCTAATGAAAATGAGTTCGAGAAACCGCAGGATACATGATCTCCTTGTCGGCCGCTTACATCGAAAGCGACAAGTTGCTGCTTAGTAGTGGACGCGATGAAATGTACGAAAGATAAGTATGACCATTCGTAGGGTCGCAATAGATCACGCTGCGACTTTCCTTCTTTGAGGATTAAGCAAACAAGGGAAGGGAAATGAGGGGCTCGTTATAAATATGAAAGAAGCCAACAGCCACAGAAACCAAGGTGCACAGGGGATTTTTTTTAATGTATTTATTTATTTTCTGGTGTTGATCAATTTAGAATAGTACTGAATAGGTTATCGCTTAAAGCTAATTGATTAGAAAAGCAGAAGAAAAAACAACCACATGCCGCCGGTGGGATCGGATCCCACCGGCGGCATGTGGTTGTTTTTTCTTCTGCTTTTCTAATCAGTTAGCTTTAAGCGATAACCTATTCAGTACTATTCTAAATTGATCAACACCAGAAAATAAATAAATACATTAAAAAAAAATCCCCTGTGCACCTTGGTTTCTGTGGCTGTTGGCTTCTTTCTTCTTTGAGGAAATTATTGGCCGGGGAGACATGTTTAGTATGTTGGCAAAATAAAACTACTTGCGAGCAGAAAAGAGGAGGATCACTTTGTGCTATTCATTTCTGCACTAAAGTAGAGATGACGGTTTTGTCCTTGTAACGCGATAGTTAAGTAGCCCGTGTCGCATAAAATTCGGCGTCGTCGGCGTCGTCGACCGTGAGCAAGAAATCCACGAAAAAACCCAAGAGAAGCAACCTAGGAGGCAGCTGGGCCACCTAGGTCACGTGACCTTGCCCCGTCATCACAACCTGCCCACCGGACTGTGAGCAAACTGAGCACCGTGGCAGGTGGCAGTTCAATTAATACCCGTGCCACCCGCGCACGAGAAATGGCAGTAAAGGCTTAAGGCCTTAAGTTTGTTAATGCCATTACTTTTGGAGTTGGTGCTACACGTCTACATTTAATGCCATTGTCGAAAGTGACGATTACGATAACGCTTGCAGTGTAGTAAAAAGTTTCATCTGAATATAAACATTCCTAATGAACACAATATACCGGGAATGTTGTTCAAATGCAATGTAGAAACGAGTTTCCAGAAAATACGGCTGTTCTTGCTTTACAAGCTGAAAAAGTAGCCATAAACTCGCATGTCGGCACGTAAGTCGAGAGCACCTGTCAATCAGGGTGTCGAACCGGAACCGAACCTGAACCCGAACCCGGAACCGAACCCAAATTTTTGCCCGGAACCGTAACTGAACCGAACCCGAATTTTTTTCGCCATATTGGAACTGAACCCGAACCGGAACGATTCAAAGGAACCGTTCCGAACCGGTTCGGAACTGGGTTCAATCGCACATTTTTTGCAACACGGCATACTTATTTTTTTTTTTTCAGACAAAATAACATGTGCCAGCGCGTACATTTACCCACCGAAAGCCGTCTGCGCTATGGAGTGCGAAAGTGGCATCCAGTCGGAATGGCATCCAGTTCGACAAAAAAACATAAGGGAGTTTCGTGTCTAGGAACAAAGCTAATTGGCGCTTCTGCAATGTGCTTTCGGTACTCATAAAGTACTTTACACCAGGTTGATGTGAAATGTTGGACTTAATATTATTCCCCTTTCGCATGCTTACGTACAGCTTTAATCGAATTGTTAGCACTGCATTAGCCCGTAAAGAACTGAGTGAGAATGGTTTCTCAGGCTTTCTTTGGGTCGTGTACCATAAATATGTGAAGCATAGGCGCAATGGCTCAATCAAGTTGCGCAACATATACTTGTGGAGGCATTCCTTGTCTCTGACAGCAGACACTGAAAAAGACCCCTCACGATGGCTCAGTGGCTGTGGCGCTCGACTCTTGATGCCAAGGTCGCGGGTTCGATACCGGTGGTGATTCGGAATTTGGTGGCTGCAAAATGCAAAAATGCGCGTGTGCTGCGTGATGTGCACTCAGAGGAACTCAAGCTGGTCTACGTTAATCTGGAGTCCTCCACTACAGCGTTCCTGATGAACTTCGCGTCTCTTTGACGCGTTAAAACAAATATTAATACTGAAAAACAAAGAAATATAAATTGATGTTTTTTTAAAGAATCCCACTTTCTTTGTGGCAGGCGATGGAAATGAGCAACAAAATGCGGGCATGTAGCAGCGTTACGATGCTTAGAAAAAAAATAGCGATTACACAAAGAGGAAATGCGGAATATACATGCGCTCGCTGGGATGCGATAAACAATTAGAAATATGCTACTGAAATAAAATGTAAGTGCGTTGAAGTTATCTTGAGTTATGCCGATGCTCTGAAATTGTTCGGCTTATATAACAAAAAATAAATGCCATTGGCTAGCGGCCAGCTTCGTCACGCTGTTCTCGGACTACTGTATCTCGAATTCCCGTACGGACGGTTTATACCTGCCTCACGCTGCCGCACATGACGGAAGTCAACACTCACCGTAACCGAGGAGCATAGGAGATATACTTTTTTAAATACAATTTGTGGTGTTCATCATTTTTTTTATATTAGCTTAATAGGGTATTTATTTTTAAAGATAATGGATTAAAGAGAAAAGAAACCATGCGACCGGTAGGATCCGAACCCACTACCTCAGAATTTTGCATCCGGTGCTCTACAAACGGGGCTACACCGATTTTTTTTTTTATTTTATGGAAATAGTGCCGAAAAGCCGATGTGTGCAGTGTCGATGTGTGCAGTTTAAAGAATAAAGTTTTTGCAGCAGAAGAAAAAAAAAGCCCATTCGCCTAACACGTTTTAAAACACTGGTGTCAAGGAACTCCAGAAAAGGCTGCCGATACAATGGTACAGGAAACAAATACCCTGTAAGTACCTGAGTCATCTTCTGGAGAGGCTATGCAGGTAGTCTAAAGAAAAGCGCACAGGAAGGAAATTGATGGGGTCCGCTACTTCCGAGGTACAGCGAAGGCTGTCCAATCTTTTGCTTCCGGGGGTACTCATGTGTAATGTAACCGAACCATGAGAGTGTTCACCAGCGCCACCCTCGTCAGTAGCGGCGAACGTAATTGATCTTCTTTTACCAAGAGTGTCATGTAGCAACGTGGTCGAACGGTGAGGGCGGAAGTTGTGCCAGAACCCTCACTTCTTGTTGTTTGTGTCTGAGACGAGAAGCTTAAGGCTGGTTCAATTGCCAGCGATTGAGCGGCGCGTCGCTACGGAAATTGCCAAATTGCTGGAACCTCGCCGCTCAAAGAAGGTTTTTCCGCCGCGGCGTCTAGATTCGCTAGCGTTTTCGCTTGCACGTGAAACAGGCTTCATGCTTGTTGGCGTTCTTTTGTAGAACACCTTGACGACAGCATATGCGCATCATTCACAGCAATCCTCCTCACGTACACCGGCTGCAGCTGGATGGGGCATTTTAGAGCGCAGCTCTTATGCGCACGTTCCCTCGTTTCGTGTCGTAGTCGGCGTAACCAACTGTCCAAGTAGCAGAGCGAATTGAACGCCACCTGAAACGTGGCTGCCACGAGAAGACCCGAGTTGCTCTAAAACTTCGCATTCCCGACAATCGACACCGTCTATCGACACGCACGCGGCACGCACGCACGCGTGCACACACAGGCGCACACACGCACACACACCACGGATTTTTTTTTTAATTTTTGAGAAAGGAGGCTAAACTGCTAACGCAGTAAAAAAAACAACTACACCACTAACCCTCAGTTCCCGGGAATCGAGCCAGTGGCGGCGGGAGCAACAGAGAAGCTTCGTTTACTGATGCCATAGCTTACTCGACCGTGTATGAAAATTCTTTTTATTGTCGCATGGAATATCGGAACCTCCCGGACCCTCCTCCTGTCTTAGTTGACCGGATCGAATTCGGCGATCTCGGCATACGGCTTCACGCCACCATCACTCCCTTACTCCACCCGCGCATAAGAATTCTGGAAGAAAGGGCAACCAGTCAGGAGGTTGAAGCATATACGTTCTGAGCTAGCATGCACTGTTCGCTGAACGCGGCGATCGTGTGTGTTTCTCCATCATGCGGCTTTCCCACACGCTAAGCATTCTTATTAACAGGAAAAGCTCACACGGAATTCCGGCGTTCTTCATCACAGGCAGATATCTTACAGTGCAAGGCGTGACCTCAGTGCCCTTTTAAGAGACTGGTGAAGCAGGCTATGTCCCATACGAACATAGCATCTAAAATAATTTTGTTGTCCAATAGTTTCTAGGTGCTCGCAGATGTAGCCAGTCATTGACCTCGGCACAAACTTCCCTTGGCTCGATGGCACGTCCTAACACGTAAGGGCCACGTTTGGTCTAAGATCTAGAAAGGTTTTTGCGGCCTGTTGAATGTACATCCGCTTAACTCGCCTCTGTGCACTGGAATAAAGAAAGGCTAGGTAAGGCTGCAGGTATACTAGGCGTAGAGGAAGTAATAATCAATCAGAACCTTTGTCAGCTGCCTTGTGGAGAGGTCATAGAGGTATTCTAAGGAAAAGGGGATATTGCGGAAATCGAATGTATCGTTACAAAATTCTCTCACGACTATATACAGAAAAGTCAAATGAGCATTTAGTCACCTAATAAGCACAGCTGCCAGGAAGCGGTGATGTTCGGTTATGAAAAATAAAAATCCTGAAACAGATTAGTGCAATAAAGTGCGCGATTCACCACACTGTATAAAGGTAGAAAGAAATTCTGCCAACGCATAGGCTCTCTTAGCGCCCCAGAATAGTAAAAAAAATTCTATGTAACGAATTTACGCTCTTCCACGCACATTGCAGCAATTGCAACAAGTGTCACAACGCAACGCGGCAACGAAGACGTCGCAAGTTTGTGTCCATACAGAGACGAAGGGCTCCCAACCAACCCAAGCCTGCTTTTTTTATATTTGTTTCATCAGAGCAAGAGATGACGACGTCATCATAAGTAAGAATCTTAATTTTACACTGTACTAACGAGAAGCCACGATTAGCTGTGTTTTTGAAGGAACTGAGCAATAGGTTGTCGAGATATATAACGCGAGTTACAAAGGCGATGTAGAGCTGGTAAAGAAAACAAAATATTTTTGTTAAGCTCTCTACATGTACGTTGCACGTGTCCAGGGGGGAGCGGTGACTGGCAAGTCGGTTTGTGCGTGACGTAAAGATGTCTTGGCTGTATATACCAGCCGATTGAGGGCAGCTTTCGCTCATAGTGGACGCATGCAGCGGTCCTGATAGCGCCGGCGTAAGAAATCTGCGCAGGTAAAATTCCCGACTGACACGAACTTCAAGAGAGAACTAGTACTCGCGTGGCGGGGTCTCTGAAACTGGTGCAGCTGAAGGGATTTGTAGATGAAAAATCCACCAGCTTTTCTTCTTATGTACATCATCTGATAGAGTCTAGTACACATAGCCGATGTAGACAAATTTTGAGTTCATTTGATTTTTGGGGTCTTGCGCAGATTTATACCTTTTTGCCGCGGACAGTAGATTAAAGCCCGTAAAGTCAAAACATCTCGCATTAAGCAAATTTTGCAGTTTTGTTTTATATGCTGATGTCACAAAGAAAAGAAACAACAAAATAAGGTTGAATAAAAACAATCTACCTTAAGAATTTTTACAGCCTGAACCCGTTTGAACCCGTTTGAACCGGTTCGACGTGATCCGAACCGGTTCGAACCGGAACAGAATGTCGCTCCGGAGCCGAACCCGGAAGTGAACCCGAAAGGCGTGAACCCGAACCCGAACCGTACCCGAAAAAATTCCGGTTCGACACCCTGCTGTCAATAAGGCTGGTTAAAATGGCGCGCTTCGCATCGAAAAGGTGGTATAGATGCCTCATCTGACTGAAAGTTAAGAATTAACCATTTCGTACTGGTTAGGAAGTTATTACTAACAAAGCTGCATGCTTTTCTGCGCGTGGATTGGGAACGAGAGTACACATAGCACGGGCGAATCAGTTGTGGCGAACTCACTAGGTCGCGAATGGCAGTGAGGCTAATGCCATTAAATTTATGCGTGTGGCACCGCACGAGTGCTATTAAAACATAAGGCAGTAAGCACTTAATGGCATTAAATCTGTCAGTGTGGCACGGGTATAAGGATTGGTCCAGAGCTTGTTCGGAAGGGTAACCGTCTCACCGGCGGGAGCACCTGCCATCGCAGGGCAGTGGCCCATCGCTTAAACACTGCACCACTGCGCCATTAGTAGTGTGACGACCTCCAAGGAAACAATGAACGTGAAGTAGAGAATGCCGAATTCTGCATATCCTGCATATGGTCATTAACGCAGTAGCTCTCGGGCCATACCTTTAAGGTGGAACTTAAATGTCCCCTTGAGATTTTTTTTTTCTTTAGCGGCATGAATAGCAGACAATCGAACAGTTGGCTCGGTACTTCAGACGCTTCCTCCGTCCAAAATCTTTGCCGGTGTTAATCGTACCTAGTATTGCCTTTCGCACGTGTCCATATGCGTTTTGGATTGCTTACTTCGCCCGCCCATATGCAACGCAGGTTCTTTACTGAGCATTCATTCTTTCAAATAATTAGTTGTTTTAAATTAGTGCTTCTCGCGCAGCAGTGATGTCTGAAGTAAATCGGACAATCCCCTAATTTCAAGTGTTCAAGCAGCATCTGCAACTACGCATCTGTGACAGCTGAAACGCTCGATTTGCTGAATATTTTTTTAGCATCGATGTGAAGGAAGATTTTTTTAATAAAGCATGGCGAAGACGTTCAGGTGAAGAGGCCACTCTATATCAGGATGAATAAAACATCTTGCATGCATTCACAAGTCGCTAATTTGTTGCATGCGTATTCAACATATGTTAAGAATGTTTTCTGATCAAAGTCCCTGCATCAAAGTGTCCTGCATTAACTCATCACAACCCCAGTCATAACTGCGCCGCCGCGGTGGCTGAGTGTCTTGAAAGAATGTCGTACGCCAAAAAAGGACGAAACAGGAAGGAAACATAGAACAGGAAAGAGGCGCAACAGAGTGTATTTGTCGTTCGGCTGCTGATTCTAAGGTGATGAGTTCAATCCTGGTCGCGGAGACTGTACGGAGGTGCAGAAAAGTAGAGCTCTAATCCATTTAACTTCAGCCTTGGGCTCTCCCAGCTCGGTGTCTACCTGGCGCTGCCGTCGCATGCGCTCAGCGTTCTTCTCATCTGCTGTGGGATCGCACTGTCGAGCTTGGCGCTTTGCTGCTGTACTCGGAGACAGGGGTCTGTGGCTATGCAAGGGACTCTGTCAGCCAGCTCACAGGCCTGTAGTTTTTGGCAGCGCTTGTGGATGCCGGCGTCTCGCTCTCGTAGCTTCCACTGCATGACCACAGACAGCTGTCCCAGGGCACGTTCATGTACTGCAGGATTCTGACGAGACCGTCGATTCCGTTGAGCAGCTGCGGAACGGTTGTTATTCGCTGGTGTGAGATCCCGCTACATAGTTGGATCTGGTTCCATGACACGTCCGGACGCACCGATCAGAAGACGACTGGCAAGAGTATGCGCTCATTGTTTTCGAGTGGCTCCGAGTATGCTCCTAATGGCTCCAAGTGATGACGTTTCTTGACGTAACACCTTATTATATGGAGTCTGCGTTTTCCTTGTGCAGAGTGGGGAAACAGTGCGTACAAATCAGTAATATAAGAAATTACAGAGCAGCTAATGGCTTTCGGGCAATTCGTTTGTGCCTACATGCAGTGTAGGACTCTGCACCTCTACTGTCGCTCGAACGTGTCCTCAGAAAGCTTCGGGTGGAGCGAAATGGTCGCTTTGTTTAGAGGGCAGTGCGCTGCTCATGCGCTCTACTCAAGGATGACACTGACTGAACATGATGTCAGACGCTTCGATTTGAGATTTTGAATTTTCTTAACCAGCAGCAATTGCCTTTGACCAAATATGCACTGAAATACATTTGTACCTTCTGCATCTTAAGTCAGATAATTTTGTACTGTGCGGCTTTAAAATCGTCATAATTCTTCGTACTCTAATGTGGCGTGACCTCGATCGGATTTTGGGCGTCCGGTTTCCAGCGTTTGGTGAGGCTCTTCGGATTCGCATAAAAACGTGCAGTTGGTTGAGAGCGGCCTTGCCATGCAATTGAGTCGATGCTTCGGAACCGGAAGCGTAACAAAATGGCAGAAAGGGTGAAAGACACCAACGTCCACACCAATCTAGGCCTTCGAAGAAGAAGGTGAGCAGTGGCATGCTTATGCAGGTCAGAGAATTGTTTGTTGGCAACGAAGATGCACCCGAGAAGAAAAGGGCCATCTTCAGTCGTTGCGATTCGAGGGCCTACCCGTTGTTGCAGAATCTTGTCAAACTCAAGGCGCCGCAAGATCACTGTTTGAAAAAAATTCTCGACAATCTGGGCAACGACTATACTCCAAAGCCGGCCGCCAAGGTCTAGCGTTTTCGGTTCAACACTCGCATTTGTTCTGAAACTGATGCCGTCAGTGGCCACATTGCAGCCTTAAATTTGTGAGAGCATTGCGGCTACGGACAGAATCGTCACCAGTATCAGCGATGCTGACATTCAGACCCGACTACTCCAGGTGCCGGACCTCTTATTCGAGCGTGCTGCGAAGAACGACGCTGCAGAAATATTTCAATCGGGAGCAAACGCAGGCGTTCTACTGACGCAAAGGTACTCCACGCGACCACGAGAGCGAGTTATCGGTGTGGAAACAGAAATCACGGGGCGTCTTAATGCTGGAATTTAAACTGGTTGTTGAGAAATGGAAATGCCGCAGTAATTCTCTCAGACCTCGGTGGACACACGAACCGCGCCGTAAGTGCAAGAGTGAAAGAGGTGGCGTAGTGGAGGGCTCCGGAATATTTCAACCACCTGGGTATCTTTAAGGACCGTTCATACTTGCTCATAAATTCGGTGAGTTAAGTGGATTCAGGTACTTTTGACGCCGACCGGGTAGGAAGGCGGCGGGGCGAGGCCGATCGGTCCAGTCCGATTTCCTTCATGGGAAGAATTCTGCTGCGTCAAACATGGCGGCGCCCTTTCAAGCCGGACCCTTCGCTTGGGACTGGATTCTCGTTCTTGCTGCCTTTTTCAGTGCGTTCACTGGCCATAAATGGGGCACTGTCTGGTCTTTCGCTTCCTCTCACCTCGCCTATATTAAAACGTATAAGTGATAAAGTTGCTTTGTTTTTTATTTAAAGTGACGATTCTGTCGCATCTAGGCTTAAGAAGATTGTCGGTTTGTTGACAGTAATGGTTCCTGTCATGACAAGCAGATGACGCCACTAGGTTGAGTTTATTGTTGTGTCTCTTTTAGCATACGCTGAACTAAAAAGGGGAAATGCACCTGCGTTTAGCGTACGTAAGCATGTCTACGCTTATGGTATGTAGACAGCGTTGATTTATGCTCTTTTCTTATTATATCTGTGTGCGCCGCGAGCGGCGACATGGTATGTGAAAGCGAGAAAGAGCATCGACGCGGTGGTTCCGCCTCGGCCGGGGGTCAACAGATGAGAACAGGACCTATGTTTTCCGGTGAGCGATTCCTCTTCGCTCGCCAGATTTTTGGACAAGTGTGAATGCGCACTGACATCGCACAGCACAAGGGTGCCTTTGCGTTTCGCCTCCACTAGAGCGGCCGACGCGGCCGAGTTCGAACCCGGGAACTACGGCTCAGTAGCCTAGTGCCCTAACCACTGAGCCACCGCGACGGGGACATTCTATTTGTTTTTGCTGCAAGAAGAAGGGACACCGACAGTGTGTGCAACTCCCGGAAGCGCGGAACGCTGATATATATATGCTGCAAAGAACAGACGGAACAGCCGGACGAAGCTGCTGACTTGAGCCGTTAGCAACGACGCTGTAGATCGGACGCCGTACGCCATTTGCGACGAAAGCGTTATGAAGGAACCGAGCCGCCAGCAGGGAGTTTCCACGGACGCATTGTGTAACCTCAACAGGCCATCTCTGGTTCCAGCGTTGAAGATCACTGTGGACACCTTTGAAAAACCGACAGCGACGGACTTGCGACACAGGACTTAGCGCTTCAGTAATGTCCGTTGGCACGTTTCAAGCAGCCTTCTCAGACGTGAGTCTCGAACCATTTAGCGTTCTTTTGAAAACCTGTCTGGGCGATTTGGAGTCAGTTAAAGGAAATTAAAACTCCGCAGTATAATAGGGAGGCGGCGAAGAAGTTCTGCCATTCTCATTACTCAGGGAGCTACGCCACGACTTTCTGGGCGCAATTAATTTCATGCGTTGGGCATGCACGTCAAAGCAATGGAACCACTAAACAAAGTAACTGTTGTAGGAAGCCTCTTAGCCAGTATTATTCAGTTTTAGGAAAAGGCCCGGGAATCTTCAAGGGTGCAGCTGCTAAGATTTGTTTTCTGGCAAATGCTGTACTAAAGTACTTCAGGCCTCTTCTATTCCCTCTGCAAGGTAGTCACTCAAGAGCTCCAAAGGCTGCAACCTGACGGCGTACTTGAGGCTCTCAAGACATCGGACTGGGCATCACCTATTGTGCAGTCCAGAAGAACGACGTGCGAGTGCGCATGTGTTGAGACTGGAGGTGACAATGAATACCGTTGCCCTAATAACGACTTATAGAGTTCCACGTGCTGAAGAGCCATGAGTGACTTTATCAGGGGAAGAAAGGTTCACGAAGTTGGATTTGCGAGATCCCTACCCGCAAATTCCTCTGGATGTAAGATCCCCAAGTTTCTAGCAATTAATTCGCACATGGGCCATTTTCACCACGCAAGGCTACCTTTTGGAGTTTCTGCTCCTGCCCGAAAGACTACACCGGCTTGCACGAAATGCGGAGCGGTCGAGTGAGTGACTGAAAACTTTATTAGCTCTAGATTCGGTTGTGTTCGGCGGTTTTGAGATGGCTTCGTCCATCTTGCTCAAAGGTTGGTTGCCCTTAGTCCAGGGCTCCGGTGGATGCTGCTGCCAGTTTTGCTCGCCGAATAAGACCTTCTTGGTCGACCCGGCGATCGCTGGAGAGCACTCCCTCCCATTGCTCCGCACTCGGGTTTGTTATCACTGGTACCACGCTTATCCTCTGGCATGCCCACGTTATGTGGTACAGCGTGGGGGGTTCTTGGCACCAAGGGCATTTGTCATTGTATTGTGTTGGATATATTTTGTTGAGTACGTGTAGGTTCGGGTAGGAGCCCGTCTGTAGCTGCCTCCACGCGACAGAGTCCTCTCTGCTAAGGGAGTTGTCCGGTGGTGGATACCGCTTTCTGCAGCCCTTGTAATAATTTAGTATCGCCGAATAATCTTGGGGTACAGGTTCGTTCCCCTCGAGGTCGCCTACGTTGGATGCTCGGTAATAAGTGCACCCTCGAACTATCCTGTCCGCCTCTTGGTTCCCTGTTACTCCCGTATGTCCCGGCGTCCTATCGTATGCCTGATTGGTTCTTCGTTTGTTTGTCGTTGTGTTATGTGGCCCCCAGAGCGGAGTATGCGGAGCGCTCTGTGCCCTATTCTGCCGCGTAGGTAGTTGCGGCATGCTGTTTGTGAGTCTGTAAGGATTTTTAGAGACCGTTTAGACCGATAGCCCTCCGCTGCCGCTAGAGCGACGGCCGCTTCCTCAGCCTCGACTATCGTACAGTCTTGTAGTGATGCGCTGGTGATCTCGCGTAGGGTTGAGTCAATCACCGTTGTTACCGCATTGCTGTTGTGCTGCCCCGCTGTTCTGGTGTATGTGGCTGCGTCCACGTATACCGTCGTTTCTTGGGGTGCTAATGTCTTTTGTAGGTATTCAGCCCTTGCCTCTCTGCGTGCTTTGTGTAGGTTGGGATCCATGTTCCGGGGTATTGGCGTTACTTTTAGTGTGTTGCGATATTCGTCCGGAATTGTTTCTGTCCTCTGTATTTCTTGAATTTGATCGGCGCGGCCCAGTTTCTTTAGGAGCTCCCTGCCAGATGGGGTCTGTTGTAGTCTGCGCAGTTGGGAGACTAGTTGTGCCTCTCTCAATTCATCGAAAGTGTTGTGTAGTCCTAGGGCTAGGAACTTTTCGGTTGATGTGCTGTGAGGAAGGTGGAGTGCGGTTTTGTAGGCTTTGCGTAGAATCACGTCCGCCTGTTGTACCTCACTCTTGATGGGATTATAGTAGGGGAGGCTGTATGTCACTCGGCTGACTACCAGGCTTCTGACCAACTTGAGTGTGTCCTCCTCTCGCATGCCATGACGTCTGTGTGAGATGCGCGTGATCATGCGGGCCACTTGTAGAGTGGATGCTTTGAGTAGGGCGAGAGTGTGAGTGCAGCGTTGGTTTGACTGTATCCACATCCCCAAGATTCTGATGAGTGTTTTTTCCGGTATCGACTTCCCCTCGAGGTAGACGGTCAACTTTAAGTCGTCGCTAGTGGGGACTGTGCGATTTTGTTTTCCTCTCCAAACTCTTAGGAGCTCTGATTTCTCGGTGGAGCATGCTAGCCCTCTTGCTCTGACGTAGTTCTCTACGCAGGTGGCTGCCTTTTGTAATTTCTATTCTTTCTCTCCGAGCGAGCCTGTGTTGACCCAGATGGTGATGTCGTCGGCATACATGGCATGGTGTATGCCGTCGATTGCTTTTAACTGTTTTGCCAAGCCAATCATGGCTATGTTGAAGAGCGCAGGGGAGATGACCGATCCTTGAGGTGTTCCTTTATTTGGAGTAAGAAATTTGTCTGATCTGAGCTCCCCCAGGCCAATCGTTGCCGTTCTGTTTGAGAGGAAGGCTTTGACGTAGCCGTAGATTCTCCTTCCGCAGTTCAGGTCGTTCATGCCCGTAAGGATAGCCTCGTGACTGACATTGTCAAAAGCCCCCTTGATGTCTAATGCCAGTATTATGTTTTCTCCGCTCTTGGGGACGTTCCCAAGTACTTCTTCTTTGATTAGAAGTAGTACATCTTGGGTCGATAGTTTTGCTCTGAAACCGAACATGCTGTGGGGATACAGTTCGTTGTCCTCCATGTACTGTTGTAATCTCAGCGTCACCACTCGTTCGTACAGTTTTCCTAGCACGATGTGAGCGAGATCGGTCTGATGTTCTCAATTTGTAGTTTCTTGCCTGGTTTAGGAATCATGACAACCTCCGCATGCTTCCACTCCTCGGGGACGGTCTCCGCTTCCCAGTGTTTGTTGAGAAAGTCCGTTAATTCTGCGACTAGCTCATCACTGAGGTTGCGGATGAGTGCGTTATTGATCTTATCTGCACCCGCGGCCGTGTTTCTGGTTGTGTTTCGAATCGCTGCGTAGACCTCGTCTCGCGTGATGGGTCTGTCCAAGGTGTC
Source organism: Amblyomma mixtum (assembly GCF_055824585.1). NCBI lineage: Eukaryota > Metazoa > Arthropoda > Arachnida > Ixodida > Ixodidae > Amblyomma > Amblyomma mixtum. The sequence continues at coordinate 104,909,485 of NC_143018.1, forward strand.
GTTTTCGCTTCCTCGATAGCGCTCTGCGTAAGCTGCTGGGTGTGTGTCCCCGAAGCACTTAACGCGTACTTTTTCCAGGAGTGCTGAATCTGGTCCCTTGAACTGGTGGATTAACCGGTAGATGGCTTTGTTGTTTTCTGCCTTGGTTTTTGTTGGATCTATGAGAGCCTTGAGTATATGCCACGTCCTCGATGTGCTCAAAGTTCCGTTGAGGGAGTCACTGAATTGTTGCCAGTTTTGCCTTGCCAATTGCGCCGCGTACTCTTCTGCTTTCGCTGTGACTTCTGCGATCTTAAGTTTCAGTTTTCTGTTGTACTTTTGTTTCTTCCACCTCTTGGTGAGCCCGCATCTAGCTTCCCATAGCTTGAGCAGCCTGGCGTCCACCTCGGGTGTCTGCGTCGTTCGCGCGATTTCTTTATTGTACTTGCGCTGTTTTTCTTTCAGCATGTTTCCCCACTCTTCTATCGATTGGATCCCTTTCGCGGCGAGATCCCCGTCGCATGCCTCTCGAAAAGCGCTCCAATCCGTAATTTTTGCCGATCCCAGCTGGCGCTTTAGCCTGTCTGAGGTTACTTGTGTTTTAAGTATATAGTGGTCACTGCCCAGATTTTCTAACAGGTTCTCCCACACTGCCTGTTCCGCTCCCCGTATGAATGTGAGGTCGGGGCAGGTGTCGGTACTGACGCTGTTTCCGATTCTGGTTGGAGTGTCTGAGTCTGTGAGGAGGGTGCAGTCAGTGTTTTCTGCTGCCGCTGCTAGTGCTTTACCTTTTGGGTTAGCTGTTTGGTATCCCCAGCTGTTGTCCATGGCATTGAAGTCTCCTAGTATGATTAGCGTGTTGTTTTTTGCTAGTTTGCGTGCGCCATGGAAAAGTTCATGGAATTTTGCTTTCCTCTGTTTTGGAGGACTGTATGCGTTCACAAGGAAGATGCTGCCCCTCTTTCTTTTCTTCTTTGGTATAATTTCTACTATCACGTGTTCTACGTCGGTGTCGGCAATCTTGTCATGGTTTATGGCGATGAGCGCCTTACTGACTAGGGTTGCCGTTCTTCCTTTCTCTTGAGTATCGTAGCACGTATATCCTGCGAGTGTTGGCGTAGTGCCCGTCTCTTGAAGCGCTATGATGTCGGGTGGTGCTTGTTGTGTATGAATGTGTTGTTGGAGGAGGCCCTGCTTCTTGCGGTAGCCTCTGCAGTTCCATTGCCATATGTATAGGGTTTCTTTGTTGCCTAAGGTTTTGTTGGCCATATTTAAGCTTCAGTGTTGTTTGTGGCCGAGTTGGCGAGGGCTGCTAGCGCGGGGCGGTGGTAGGCCTTTTCTCTAATGTTATCGGCGAATTGCTGCTTGCGGATGCTGCTCCGGAGTTCTGTGACTTGTAGTTGCACTTGTTGCATCATCTGCTGCATCATCTGCTGCATCATCTGCTGCATCATCTGCTGCATCATCTGCTGCATCATCTGCTGCATCATCTGCTGCATCATTTGCTGGATTTCTGCCTTAAATTTAGTGAGATCCTCGTTGCCTGTTTGCGACTGGGCTTGGGTTTGTAATGTTTGTGGCTGCGGAGGGCTGTTCGATTTAAGGTCTCGTACTGCCTTCGTGAGCTCTGCTATTTGGCGCTCTAGCTCTGTCTGCCTAGCGCGTGATAGTTCTAATTCGCGTCTCAGCGCTGTTTTCTCCGCGTCCTCCTGTCTAGGTTGTTCGCGGTTGCTGTTTGTGTTCTGTTTGTTAGTTATCCCTCCCGAGTGCGGGGCAAACCAGGGGTTTTCGGCTCCCCAGCTCACCTTGACGCCGCCGCTCTTTCGGGTTTGCTTCTGCTTGTTCTGCTGCTGCTGCTGCTGGCTCCCTCCCTTGATGGCCGGGGGTGGCAGGGGCGGAAAGGACCGTGACCGGCTCCTTGAACTGCTCAGTGACGCCCGGGATCTCAAGCGGCTCTGGGAGGACTCCCCCTCCGAGCTGAACCACCTCGGTTTCTCGCCACGGTCGTTCCGGCTGCGGCGTCTGCTCTCGCGTCCGCCGCCGTTGTTGCCGCTGTTGGCCTTGCCTCGCGGCTCCCTGGCTTTCTTTAATCGGTCTTGACACTCCCTCGATCCGGTAGCGTGGTCGCCTCCGCAGATCATCTCGGGGTACACTGGTGGTCTTTTGGCGGGTTTTGCATCCCGCACTGTTTGCAAGCCTTGGCGTCCGGTGTGGGGCACACGTCGGAGCGGTGACCTGGCTGGCAGCAAACGTAGCAGATTTGTCTTGTGGGCCGATACGGGTAGCACTTGTACTCGGCTCCGCAGTAGATGACATGTTTCGGTGTGATGGATCTGTCAAAAGTGATGACAGCTGTCTTGGTCTTGCCTAGTCTTCGAGCGCTGTGGATGGTAACACCCTGTGTGCGCGTCCACAAATCGGCTTTCAGTTCTTCCGGTGTCGCTCCGGGGTCACCTCCGTGTATCACGCCACGCCGGGTGTCTTCCGGTGCGGCCACGTAAGCGTTCACGTCGTATGAGCGTCCTTCGATCTTGAGGCTAGTGATGCGTCTCGCGAGCTGGGCGGCCTCTTCGTTCGGCGTGCTCACGATTATAATATTCGATCCTGTACGGAGCCTGGTGATCAGGTCTCTTCCTTCGAACTTGTTGCTGCATGCCGCGGCTACGGCCCGGGCCACTTGGAATTGCTGGAGCGACTTGACTACAAGTCCCTTCGGTCGCAAAATAATCTTAAAATCGTCCCTGGAGAGCGGGGGCAGCCTTCGCCTGGGCTGCCGTTGCGTTCCTTTCCCGTCTTTTTTCAGCGCGCCGGCAGCTGGAACGCCAGCTGTGGGCGTAGACGCCGGGGACACCCCTCCGAGGTCACCTTGAGCGGCCGGGGAAATTGCGGCGTTTGCCGCGGCGTTCCGTCCGTTTTTTCTCTGTCGCTTCTTTTGGCGTTTGGTCAGGGCCAATTCCAAATTTGCCTCGTCTTCTTTTTGGGTGTCTTGCTGCTCCTGCATGGCGGATTCCTCGATTCCCCCGCCTGCCGAATTCTCGGAGTCGGAGATGTCGAGGAACGCGTCGTCCATCTCTTGTGCTTCTAGCAAATTCGGGGCTATTCTGCTCGTTGAGGGCTCAAAATTTTTTGTATTCTGCGGTGCGGGAGGCGGTTCCAGGCTGCATCGCGGTTGCTCAGCGGGCCTGGCTGCCCGCGAACGCCCGTAGTCGTGCTAAGCCTAAGTAGGCTCAGCGGCGAGCGTTTCCCGCAAAAAAGTCGCCCGAGCCACGCGGGGCTTCAAAGTCCGGTAATATTGCCAAAAATGGTCCTACCGTCTTGAAACCGGTGTCCGGGTGATCCAGCTTGTGAGTTCTTTCAGATCCAACAAATAGTTGGTGGCCCAGTGGGTCGAGATAGTCCGTGGGGATTGAAATCTGCGGAGCCCATGCGACGCACGTCCGCACTCCTCCGCTACCACAGGAAAGCCCCGGAGCGGTCGACCATCGAATGGACGTCTGCCCCAATCCAGACCTAGAGCGAATCCCGGCGTGCGGGGATACCAAATCAGGGGATGAGCACGAATGCGCAACCATCTGCTTCATCTGCGGAGAAACCCATCCCACGGGATCAGCGCAGTGCTTCGGAGAATACAGACATCGGAAGCTCGGCGCCCCTTGCGGCCACGGGGCGGCCGCCGGCGGCGGCTACAGCAGAAGGGGTAATAATTCGGGAGGATCCAGGAATGACCAATCGAAGGGTGGGCAGCAGCAACACAAGTAACAACGCGGCGGAGGAGGCGAAGGAGGCAGAAGTGCGCAGGGGGGGCTTGGCAGCGGAAATGGTAAAACGAACGCTGCTCCATCTGCCGGCGCTCATAACAAGGTCAGCAGTTCGGCAAGGTTCACTAGTTCCACCTCCCCCCCCCGCCCCCCGCCGCCCTCCTTCGCTGGCTGCAGTCGCTAAAAGCGGAGAATATTAAACATAAACAATAAATAGAGCAACTAAGGGAAGAAATTAAAGGCATAAGAACTCAGTGTAGCTTTTTGGAGTCTTCGTTACAAGAGTAAGGCGACACTAGTGGCGAAGAGCCCATGTCATCGAACGAGGCAAGTCGCAATCAATACGGAGCGCGTCAACGCCTAACGGAGCAGGATATAGGGACATAGTACGAGAACAAATGAAAGCGCTAGAAGCAACACTGCTTAGGAAAGTAGAAAATACTTTTGAGAACATAATGGAAAGTATGATAAAACCTCTGATGGAGGCGTTACAGGGCCAGCTGAGCGCCTGCGAGGTCAAAATTTACAGGAAGCTGGGGGAGCGTAGCGACAGACCTGTGCCCTATACGGCACGCCAATGGAGTACCAAGCTAGAGGAAAACTTATAGAAATGGCGTCTAAATCTCAGAGAAATAAGCACAGGCCACAAATTATACAGTTGAATTGCAGGGGTTTCAAAAAGAAAAAGGATACTCAATATCAATATCTAAAAACCTTTGAAAAGATTCCGGAAGTCATTGCGATACCAGCCGCTGGCACAGAAGTCAAAATTAGATCGTATGACACCCATAAAGTAGATCCATGCACCTGCAGCCTCGTACATAAACAATGTACGGCCAATAGTATATGTTTAGAATTAGAAAAAAGAAATCGAGCATACATTCATGCAAATCCTTTTGAAAAAGCGTCTCCAGGAAGGAGCCTTTCTGTTAAAAATGGGTACGTGCCTGCGCACTCGGGAAATCTAGGCAACGAGGTCGCCGACTCCTATCCCGAGGGTCTAGAAGCCGGCCATCGATGGACCTCGTGGGGTATTTCTCGAAGCAGCGTATGCATTCTTTTGCTGGCTCACCGCAAACTCCCACGTGAAGCGCCTCATCAGCCGGACACACCACCCATCCCTCATCACCAGAGAACAGCCAATCTGGCGTCGCCTGCAGACGCAAACTCTGCCTGCGCTAGCCCATCTCTCCAGATTTCCGCCGGTACCCTCCATATATGCACCTTGAGCTCCCACCCTAAGGCCACTATTACCCACATCCTCCTGTCATGTCCGGCGCCCCTACACCCCGCCGGGCAGTTGCCTTTCTGAACCATGGAGCATTGGGAGACCTCACCACTTTCAATGGACCTGGCAAGACAGATCATCGTGAACAGGCCAAATGCGCCAAGAACCAACATAACCTGAACTTCTTGACCGGCATTGGAGTCGAGCGGACACCCGGGAGGCCTGCTTGCCTCGAATTCTCTCGCGAAATAAATCTTTTTGTCTGTTTGCTTGTCTAGACTCCTGTTTGGCTGGGTGGATGGCTGTCTGTCTGGCTGTCTGCCGTGCTTGGAAGAAAACTGGTGTGAACTAAAAATAAAAAAAAATACAAGGAAAATTAAAGCTCAACGTGTTTCTAAGGGCAATGGAGAGGGGGAGCCAATCGTCGCCCAGCCAGGTGAGAGAGAATCCGGTACACGCGCAAGGAGGATGATGGGCGAGGAGGCGAGGAAGTCCCGTGGTGGAGCCAGAGTTCGAAGCGCTCTGTACCATGGTCTCTCGACTTTGGTTCATGCCTGTACATACAAGGACTAAGTGAAGGCATTAGCACTTTCAGTGAGAGGTCTCGCGAAGCTGCACGTACCGCTACGGCTTCCTGCCTTGTTCGTGGTGTGAAGTGTTTCATTATGGGAGCCATTATTATAAACGGCTTTCCAAACTCAACCGTTATCGATTTTCGGTAGAGCTTCCTTAGCATTTAGAAGTGTTTCGGCTCAACTTAAATTATATGAATGGGCGTGCCAGAACAATCGAGATATTGCGAGAATCTATAGCTCAACATCTGTGAATAGGAGGCGGCGCCGTCCAGCCCACATCCGGAAGACTAGATTTGCCTGGTGAACCAGGCTGGAGCGGAGCAGAAGTCAGTGGACTCCTGTGGCCACCTAGCGCGGGCCGTCTGCATCTGCATTTTTGACGGAATAAATGTTTTCCAATCCAATCCTGTGTATTAAAGGTTTTTTTTCGCTCACACGCCACTCGCTTGCACCGTCAAAATTTTGCTGCGCGATGAACAGAACCACGCATCAAAGTGGAAGAAGATGAAGTAGACGGCAGCGAGAACGCACCGGAAACCGTGAGTTCGTTGAAATTTCTCGCCCTTTTTTGCTTTTTGCTGAGCTGTAAGTGCTGACGAATTTTGTCAGCATTTCAGTGTGCCTTGGTGCGCTAAGCACCGACAAGAAACGTGCGGTGGCCAGCGTGATTGCCAGTTAAGTGAGATACTGTTCACTAGCGAATTTATGAAATGCTTGACAAGGCTTACCCGCTAGATGTGAATGGTGGCGTTGCAGCTGCCTACGCTTGAGATGGCTGGTAATACAGCGAAATAAATGTAATATCAGCAGCAATGTCTGTCAGCTCGTGTTCTCGAAAAAAAAAATTATAGTAGTGCTGGTTCACAGCGGGTTAATTTGAGAGGCATAGGAAAGGCCTTTGCCCTGCAGTGGGTGTAGTGAAGCTGGTGGCGAATATGAGAGGTGGCTGGCGACCCAGACCCCTGGTAATATTACCAGTGGATGGAACACGCAAGTACCCCTATACCTTCGGACATTTCGAGTGATTTGCAGTCATCATTGTGCCGAAATTGTTCTCCGAACACCCGCATCACAAACTTTTACTGGCCATAGTACACGGCTGTAGCTCACTAGCTCGAAACCATGTGTCCCTCTAGGCAATGAACGGCCAGTTAGCGATTATAGTGGTCTGCAGTTGTACAGAAGCAACCCAAATGCCGGCTCGGCTCACCTTACGGACATAATGCTTGTCGCTAGATTCCTCTCTTATTACGGCAGACGCCGCTGCTGCGGCAGCCTTCCCGAATTGTCTTGTTGCAGCCAGGCTGACTGGCCACCCTCCTGCCGTCATAGGGCTATAGTGTTCAGTACGAATTCTCTTACGTAAGGTTAGGTTGCATGCACCCTGCTAAGCAAAAGGCTGATAATTACTCTGCAGAATGTCAGCTTCAGCAAGCGTGTTCCTCATACAAAGCGCAAGAAGCAAACCGTCAATCCCAGATGGGACTTTATATATATACGCACGAACCGTCTTTGTGACGTCCCGATGAAGTAATTTTAACATCTTAAGTACCTTTGAGACCACGTGAGGCATGCAAAAATGTGTAATGTAATCGCTGATTCCCTCTTTTCTTAGATTAAACTGTTATGCTAGCCTGCCCCAGGGCCCGTAATGGCAGTGACTTAACAAAAGCTATAATACTGTTGTTTCTATATCCTTCACGTGACCGCGATCTCTTCACAGACACCCTTGGGCAGCTGAAACCGATACTCAGCTACTTTAGAGAGGGATTTAAATGGTCAATTACGTAGTGGACGCAAGGAAATTATTAGTAGTGGCATTGTTCAGTAATGTATTTTGCACGATTTAAAAAAAAGTTGATTTTCTACCGTCTCAGATTGCATGTTGATATGAAATCTTGACTCTTAGTACAAAAAGCCTATGGATGTGTAATACACAATATACCAGTAAAAACACATATCTTGCTCAACAACAATAGACTGATACATTGGAACAAACCTCACTAGGTGAACCGCTATGTGAGCAGTACTTGGAAAATTTTGGCTGAAGTTGGAGATGCACATAGACTGAGCGCCGCTAGGTATGCTTTTGACCGAGTTCCCCTTTTGTTTTCGGTTAACTAGCCCTACAATTACTTTCAGAGCTCTGTCCTGCCGAAAAAGACGCTGCCATGTGCATTTGCGAGACACCGTTCGAGGTCGTCTGCCTGTCTCTGTCCTGCCTGGTGAGTGCTTCTCTGTCAACTGTGACTTCTTCGCGTGGAGGCGGCAGCCCGACGTGAAAACTGGATACAAAAACAAGTGAAAGATTTTGTAGGAAGAAGCCTTATATGCACAGTCAGCATATAGGCCTGTAGCTCTACATGCAAAGTGTACAGTGATCGCAGATGGCACTCCAACTTGAACGAATGCTGGTGTGGTACTAGTACTTGAAAAGCGTGATGCTGGGTTAGAAAATATAAACCAGTTAGCTCAGTTACGAAAAATTCGCTAACGCAATTGCTGGAAGAATTAGAACACAACATCAGCTCGTCGAGAAAGCGCAGAAATACGGCGGAGTTGGGTTACACAAACGCATAGCGCATGAACTGAGAGAGAGGGCGAGGCCGCTTGCAAGCAGAGACGGAGGCGATCTGCCCGGGCTGGGCAGGGGCGTCTTCTTTTCGGCTCACCCTGTCCGCAGCAGGCTAGACTTTGTTCGACAAAAAGGCTAAATCAGGATCAGTACCTGATATCATTGTGATATGTGGCATGTCCACGCCATCTATCGGGATGTAGAGAAGTTTGAGAGATGCTCATACTGTGCGATGTTTCTCTACAGGATGGCCAAACTGAAATGCCCGAATTTTCAGTCTTAAAATTGCATTATTTTGGAGCACCACAGATTTCTCCCCTTTTGTCCTAAACTTCGGGTGTATATAATTAGGAGTTGGAATTTGGCTTAAAGCGAAAAAAAAAACGATAAATACGGCGCATGCAATTTTCCGAATCCGGTTTTAACCGGAAAGTGTCAGTATCCTTAACACGCACGCCGCAGCTATCTGACCATTGAGTATAGAGGTGCACTCAGAAAAAAATAGAATTAAGAAAGTACAGAAGCCAGGGACATGAAGAGATAGTTGTACTGTTAGTTTAGTAGCGTGGTTGTGCGTTTTGGACTGAAAAACTCCAAATTCCCCACAGTCTGCTAGTGAATCTTTGTTTTCTCACTGACATCACCTGCTTAGCGCAGTTGCATGGATAACAAGGTTTTTCCACTGCACGTAAGGACACTGACGTAAAACTATGTATGAGGGTATCAAACAATCTAGCTCACTGTCTACCGCGGCTGTTCAGCGACAGTTCCATCAGTGCCGTCGAAAACGGAGACCACGTCAGGCTCCGTCCTGTCGCTCAACCCACCTCAGCAACCCAACGCTTATATCATCAGGGTGGAAATTTGGGCAAGTCGGTATTGATCCATAAGAGTAGCGCCTGCGTTGTTGGTATGTGTTCTCTCCCCTTTTGTCCGTCGTCCTGGTTTTGCGCTACTCTTATGGCTTATATCATAGCCCAGTTGTTATAGGTAAATTTGCACTTGAGTTTTTGCGTGAGGGATCAATTACGCAACGTTTGTTGCATTCGTGCAATGCTGTCATGACTTCCATTTATAAGAACACTCATTTGTGCATTCATTATTAGTAAATTGACTTCACGTGCTGACAAAAATATCAATCACCAAAGTAATTTTTCACCACACAGAAATACAACATTTTATGGTAATTAAGAACCTCTGGTTCAGCGATATAGAATAATTCTCGACTATTAAAATAGAAAACTGGGTTGTGAGGTAAACACTGAAAAAAAAGTCCCCCGAATTTAAACAAATAAAAACCGAGATGTCCAATCCTTACGTTAATTTGGAAAGATGCGTTAGGCCTCAGCATACATACAGTTCACGAAGTTTCTGAAAAAAAAAATGCATTCGTACGGATATGCAGTTGCAAATGAATATATCCATGAAGGACTCTGCGCGCACCAGGTATCTTTCAAGACTTGTGATGGAGGTTTTGAAAGATGTCTGATGCACTCGGCGCCATTCGTGTGTAGCGTGATCTTAATAATGGTAGAGATGGGCAGTGGATCCTAATTTCGGTCTTTGCCCATCTTAAGAATAGTAGAGAGGAGCATTGAACACTAATTTCAATCTCTGCGCACTGGAGGTTTCATCACCATGCCAGTGGACATGTGTACTCTTTAGAACATTGTAGGTTCCATGTACAGGCACAGAATTCGAACCCGGTCCTTTAGTGGATGCGAGATGGCTGCTTCTACACAAAACTGCTCGGCTGTGGGCGTTTTCGTTTCGCACCTCACGGTCGGTCATATCGCTTTGTCCATGCTAAAAATCTTCTGTTTCATTTTCTGTGCAGGTAACGAACGGTATGGAATGCCTGGCTTACTTGACACACGGTGAGCATTAAGCTCTTCGTATGGCCACTGTCATGGCTGAGCTTTCAGAAACATATCTTTTTTTTCAATTGAATTCAATTCAAGTTTATTTGCATCTATACATGTACAGATGACGGGAGTGCAGACAAAAAGCCAAATGGATTTGGCTTGACGGGGTCTGTACCCCCTACAGAAATGGCACTATGCACAATAAAGAGAACGCAAAGATACAATAATGGATAAACGAAAAAAAAGCATTAGTGAACATTCTATAACAGAAATACATACGGGCAAAAAGAAAAATCAATGATAGATTGCTGAAAGGATTTAAATAGCAGAAAGCGAATAGCATAAAATTACACAAATAAATAGCTTTGAAATTCACAAGCATAAATAATAAGTTACTAACAAGCAATGAAAATTGGTAAGGCATTCATGGCGTCAGTGTATACTACAGCAAAGCAAAGAAAACAAAAAAAGGAATACACAATGAGCCCATAAAAGGAGAGATACGTTGTTATCAAGTTTCTAACGAGTTTAACAAAGATGGCAGTGTGTGGCGTAACATTTGTTGACCGTAGTTAGTGCACGCTTTAGGAACGTACCATGTTTCTCTGTGACGTGTGTTGTAAATGTTAGAACTCATTGTCAATAGAGATAAATGCTCGAAGAATTTGGTGTTCTGTTTTTTGGCAGTAGTGAAACGCTTGAGTAAAATACTACGATATATGGAGGTGACCGGCTGTAAGTTAAGGGCACTGAAAAGAGGCTGCGTATGAGCGTCATATGAGGAATTAGCGATAGCGCGCACTGCTTTCTTCTGGAAAAGATAAAGTTTTGTGATTTTAGACATCGTGGTGTTTCCCCACACTAAATGGCAGTAATTCAGATGGGACAGGAAGAGACAGTTGTAAAGCAGCTTTTTCACGCTCAAGGGAAGAAAAAATCGAAGTTTCGTTAGTATTCCCACAACACGAGCGATTTTGTTAGCAACTGAGTCTGTACAAAGATTCCAAAGTAAGTTCTCTTGAAATACGACCCCGAGGCACTTAATGGATGGCACAATGTTGATAACCGAGGAACCCATTTGCAAATGGCTGTCAATGTGGACATTTTTGTTTTTAGGCTGAAAAAGTACAGCCTTTGTCTTGCTTTTATTTATAGACAGTGAATTCAATGAACTCCATCGATTGAGTTCGCTTAAAGCAGCGTTCGCAAGAGCCAACAGGTCCCTTGCACAAGCAGATGTAAAAAACAGACTAGTGTCGTCAGCGTATCTGATGAATTGGGCAGTGGAGTCAATATTTATTATGTCGTTAATGTAAATATTAAATAACAAAGGTCCAAGAATGCTTCCTTGAGGTACACCAGAATGAATGGGTAAGTTATCTGAAAGACAGTTATTTATTGAAACCCTCTGACACCTGAACTGATCTAAAACGTGTTTTACGGGGCGTATTTGCAGGTCATCAATATCGCAGCTTTTACTGTTTCGCAGAGCGGAGAACGTGAGACAAATTTCTTCGGCGCTAGTTGGATGCAGAAAAGCACTATCGCAAGTTTTGGAATTGAGGTACTCTGCGGAGCGAGGATCGTGCAAACTATTCACTAGGGACACAAAATAATTATTAAAAGCGTTTGCTAAATGCGCGCCTGATGAAAGTTCCCCATTAACGATCAATTCTCGTACGCCCTCTGGATGCTGACGTCCAATGTTAAGCACTGCGCTAAGGTTTCTCCACGTGATGTCCGTCCGCTTTATAGCTTCAGGATTAAACAACCTATGAAGGTAATCTTTCTTAGCTTGTCTAAGGATTGCAGTTAACTTATTCCGAAATTACTTAAATCCGGATAGATGGCACGTGTCTCTTGTGTCCAAAAAACGTTTGAATAGAGCATATTTTTGCTTGATTAGTTTCAGAAGTGCATTGGTTATCCAAGGTTTTCTAGCTTTTTTAGGCTTCAGTGTTTTAGGGTGAAAAGATTCCGAGTAAGCCTTTTTGAAAAGACATAGAAATGACTCTTTCGCTTTAAAAATGTACCTGTATGCTGCCCTCGAACGCAGCACTGAAATAAATCTCTGAGATGGCGTGATGAACTCTAAAGCATGTTTTGTGGGCCTAAATTAGCCATGGCTCATTCCATCTGAAACGTCTGAGTTATGATGCTCGCAATGATGAAACCATCTTTAAAAAGCTGATGTTTCATTGGTGCATACATTACCAAAATAATTTGCCGAAAAAAATGTTCGATCGCTTTAGCAGCAAAAGCTTGCAATGGGGCAGTAAACAAGGTACCGGAAAAAATATAAAATATCGAGTGCGTAGCGTTAATCTCATATTTAATTTTTATAGCGATAGCTCTACTATATGCAAAAGTCGATCTCCGAGTCTGTGCTGTCCTTGTCCCTGGCTGACCTTCATGAGAAAGCATAGCAGCAACATCAGTTCACCAAACCGCGCATAACAGGGAGTATACGACGGCCACCACGATTCAGCATGGTGGCCATGTCCATCATGGTGCCATTGCTTTTCACCTTGACCTTGGCCCGGGTCAATTCTAAAAGCAGTGCCAGTGTGGTGTCTCAGTGGTTATGGCACTCGGCTGCTGACCCGAACGAAGCGGGTTATATCCCGGCTGCGGCGGTCGATTCTAGAGGGTCGTGCCCTGTGCGATGTCAGCGCGCGTTAAAAACCCGAGGTGGTCGACATTTCCGGAGCCCTTCGCTACGGCGTCCCTCATAGCCTAAGTCGCTTTGGGACGTTAAACCCACATACACCACAAACCATTTACACATAGTCTTTACATTTCCACACACATAGCCTTCATTGACTACGAGAAAGCATTTCACTTAGTAGTAACCTCAGCAGTCATGCAGGAATTGCGGAATCAGGGTGTAGAAGAGCCTTATGTTAAAATACCGGAAGATTGGTATATATAACGACTGCGCAGCTGCCGTACTCCTTCATGAAGTCAGCAATAAAATTCCAATGAGGAAAGGTGTCATGCAGGGAGACGGGAAGGAGGCATCAGAGGCCTGGATTGAGAACAGTTGGGGATAAGAGTTACAAAAGCGTACTTAAGTAATCTGCGATGCGCTGATAACGTTGCCTTGCTAAGTCATTCAGGAGATAAGCGCAGAACATGATCAATAAATGATTGTAGCGCTGATATTATTGCCTTAACAGAGACATGGCTGTCTGATAACGTGTCCAACAGTGAACTATTTTTTTGTGAAAAAAATTACAACATATTTCGATGTGACAGATATGAAAGGCAAGGTGGCGGTGTTTTACTTGCTGTCAACGACCGAATTGAATGCTTTCGTGTTGCCATAGTGACTAGTTTAGAAATTGTGTGGTGCTGTATAACTTTCCGTTTTAAGAAAATTGTTATTGGTGTCTGCTATCGACCACCGTCAAGCCCCATTAGTTTCTGTGAAGATCTACACGACTGCCTCAATACAATTTCTGTGCGCTTTCCGGATGTGAGCATTTTTCTTTTAGGAGATTTCAACTTCCCAGACATTGAGTGGAATCATGATAGTCCAGTTTTTTTTTCTGCGTGTTCCAATTCTAACCACTTCCTTCACATATGTTCCGATTTCGGATTACCGCAACTTATTGAGCTCCCCACACGTGTCACTGCCACTGCCTCATCCATTCTTGATCTCATCCTCACATCATCTCCAGACACCGTGTCTTCTATCATTCATTTGCCTGGGTTAAGCGATCACATGATAATCAACTTCAACCTCTCTCTACCCCTATCACGCTCACGTAAGCAGTTCAAATACATCAGAGATTACAGCAAGGCTGACTTCCAGGCTATTAATAACAATATGTCTTTATTTTTAGATGAATTTTTGAGTGTTTATCTCGACCGTAGCGTACATCGTAACTGGGTGATCTTCAAATCTAAAGTTTCTGACCTCGTAAATAAATATATACCCATCAAAAAGGTATATAGCAACAGTGCTGCACCCTGGTACAACAGGTATCTTAATAGGCTTTCCAATAAGAAAAAAAGACTTTTCAGGACAGCTCGCTTCACACACTCTGCTGTCAGGTGGACCGCGTATAAAGCCGCTGCAGTGGCTTATTCAAAGGCATTAAAATCAACCAAATTTACCTTCTTTAATCAGACTCTTCCAGCTATGCTAAGCAATGACCCGAAGCAGTTTTGGAACACAGTGAAAGGCAAACGAAATACCACCATACAACTATTTACCCTGGAAGGGGATCCAGTTCCTGACCACCTGTGCGCATCGCTTCTCAACAGCACTTTTATCAAAGCCTTCTCTAGCCCCACCGGCACTTCCGTCCTACCTTCGCTCATAGAATATCACTTTTTACCAATGGATTCCATCTTCATCTCCTCAGAAGGAATTCGTGGCATTATTAACCAACTTAAAATGTCATCCTCTTGTGGTATCGATGGCCTCAGTACTAAATTCTTGAAAAATACCGTAGAATATTCTTCCATTATACTACATTGTATTTTTTCGCAGTCTATAAACCATCACACCCTTCCTAATGACTGGCTCACCGGCAAAGTAATCCCAGTGCACAAATCAGGGGAAACGCAAGATCCACATAATTATCGTCCCATCACTTACTTCCGTTCCATGTAAAGTTCTAGAGCACATCATATTTAGTCATCTTGTTAATTTCCTAGAATCAAACAAGTTCTTTACTCCGAAACAGCATGGTTTTCGCAAATTCTTCTCGTGTGAAACGCAGTTAATGATTTTCACTAACGACTTGCATGTTTCTTTAGACTCTGGACTCATTACTGATTGCTTATTCTTAGATTTTTCAAAAGCCTTCGATAAAGTCAGTCATTCTCTTTTACTTTTAAAACTGAGCCAACTTAATATTGACCCTAATGTACTCAATTGGATTCGTGCCTTTCTTAGTAACCGTACTCAGTTCGTCTTCGCCAATAACCACGACTCATCACCAGAGCCAGTCATTCAGGTGTGCCCCAGGGGTCGGTTCTTGGCCCGTTATTATTTCTAATATACATCAGTGACTTACCTTAAAAGATTTCATCTAACATGTGCTTGTTTGCCGACGACTGCGTAATTTACAGAGTAATTAATAACACTGATGATATTATTCAGCTACAGACAGACTTAAATAAAACTTATGACTGGTGTCAATCGTGGAAAATGGAATTAAACATATCTAAATGCAAATGCATGCGCGTAACCCGTAACCAGCAAACGAGCCTAGATTATTTTATTAACGACACTCAGCTGAATCCAGTCTCGTCTTACAAGTATCCTGGCGTTAATGTTTGTTCTAACCTTTCTTGGAAAGCTCATATCAGGTTCATTACTTCAAAGGCTAACCGCATGCTAGGGTATGTCCGCAGGAATTTTTCATCCTCTCCACCTTCATTGAAAATGCTACTGTATACTACACTCATTCGTCCGCAACTAGAGTACGCATGTTCAATTTGGGATCCTGACACCATCACGTTAACAAATGAACTCGAGGCCGTGCAGAACCGAAGCGTCCGTTTCATCGTTGGAAACTACCATCGCACTGTCAGTGTAACAGAAATGAAATCTAATCTTAAACTCCCCTTAGTCTCCACTCGCCGTAAGCTTTCACGCATTTGCCTCTTCCATAAAATTTACTATCACAATCCTTGCCTGAAAGCCACCTGTGTAAAGGCACCATCTTTCATCCCGCGTCGCATTCACCACAATCAAAAAGTAGCTGTTCCACACTGCCGCACAGTGACCTGCTCTAATTCCTTCCTCCCTAAAACATGTCGTGACTGGAATAATCTTTCACCCACAGCCACCTGTGTTAGCGACACTGCGCGTTTTAAAAGCAAATTACTCGCACTGTTAGAATCAGACCAATTGTGATATGTTGTTTACTCATATATAGACTATATAAGGTTTCTTTTTTTGTAATCCTTTTATTTCTTTTTACTCCTGTACTTTTGTTCTCAATGTTTTCGTCCTCTGTCTAGGATCTTTCAATATTGTTCGTATATATAGCCCTGTTTTTGATCTATGTATTGTTTTCTTCACTGTCCCACCCCCTCTGTAATGCGAAAACCCTGAGGGTAAAATAAATTAAATGAAATGAAATTTGTTTGACAGGCAGAGCAGTGCTGTCGTTCTAGTGATAATACTCAGGAAACAAAAGTTAATGTTCAACAGTCTCGGAGGGGCACAGCATTCACATTTGGTAGCGAGATGTCGGAAGTGGTAAGGGAATACGTCTACTTAGGAAGGGTAGTGACCGCAGATCCGGATCATGAGAGGGAAATAACTAGAAGAATAAGAATGGGGTTGAGCGCCTTTGTCATTTTCTCTTATATCATGAACGGCAGCTTATCAATATCCCTCTTGAGAAAAGTATATAACAGCAGTATCTTACCGGTGCTCACCTGTGGCACAATTGTGAGACATTCCAGCGGCGAAAAAGACACGGACGAAGCTAGAGGAGACAGTACGGACGCCTGTCCTGGTCCGGCGTTCGTCCTGCCTCCTCTAGCTTCGTCCGTGTCTTTTCTCGCCGCTGGAATGTCTCACAATCGTACTAGCAACCAACTAGCTCAGTTTTCTAAGCTTAATGGCTCACCTATGGTACAGAAACGTGGCGGCTAACGAAAAGGGTTTAACTTAAGGACAGCTCAGCGAGGTGTGGAAATAATAAATTATCGCTGTGGCGTTAAGAGACAAGATGAACCAGAGTCGGTCACGGATCAAACACGGGTCAACGACATCGTAGTCGAAATCGAGAGGAAGAAGTGGGCTTGGGCAGGGCATTTAATGCAAAGGCAAGATAACTAGATGTCCTTGAGACTAACAGACTAGACTCCAAGGAAAGGAAGGCGTAGCAGGGCGGCAGAAAGTTAGATGGTAGGATGAGATTAAGAAGTTTTGCGGGGACAAGGTGGCCGCAGCTGGCTGAGGACAGGGTTAATTGGAATGATGTGGGACAGGCCTTTGTCCACCACGTTAAATGGGAGAACCACCCATTTAACGTTTACTGCCGTGTTATGGCAGCCGCACGAAACCTCCTGTCAGAAAAACTTAGCAGCGAGGTGCTAAAGACGTGACAAGACTGGATGCAGGGCTACCAAAGCTTCGTATTCAAGGGACTGGTCACTTGAACCGTGCTTGCTATGGCTGTAAAGCACTGAAGACCGACTGGCAAGTTGAGGCTAAAGCAATGTGGAGAAAGTTATGGGATGCAGTCGTGCATAGATGTGCTGGGCCCACATAACGCGGGTTCGTGCCAGCCCACAGGAGAAGGCACAACGGGCATTCACGGTACGTGCGCGCTGTCGTCCCAAAGGAAGGAACGCGCTTAGCTAAAAGCGCAGATGTCCATTAGAAAGAAAGCTTCATTATAAAATACTGCACTAATACCCATATTTGAGCACAACCCCCTGCCCGGGCAATGAAAAAAATTATGGCTGAGGCTTTGTAAATTAACGACAAAATTACTGCCTCGCCCACACCCACGGTGTGCGCACCATGGACTTATCATGGGCTTAAAGTCCATTTTAATGAATAATTTTGTAACCTGCCGCGGTGGTGGAGTGTTTAGGGCGCTTGGCTACTGAGCTGGAGTTCCCGGGATTGAACCCGACCGTGGTGGCCGCGTTTCGATGGAGGCGAAACGCAAGAGGCGCCCGCATGCTGTGCGATGTAAGTGCGCGTTAAAGATCCCCAGGTTGTTGAAATTATTCCGGAGCCCTACACTACGGCACCTCGTTCTTCCTTCTTGAACTCCCTCCTTTATCCATCTCTTACGGCGCGGTTCGGGTGTCCACCGAGATGGGAGACAGTTACTGCGCCTTTTCTTTTCTTCAAAAACCAATTTGTAATATTCGACAATTTTGTCTAAGAGCGGAAGCGATTGCATCTGCAAGCGGGCCAGTAAAGCCACGCGCGCAAGGGAACGACTCTACGCGTGTCGTCGGAGCTAAGGGCGCCGCACGACGCCTTCGTCATGTCGCAACACGGCGGAATCGACGGCTCTGTGCACGTCACCACTGGTAATGCAAAGGGCGGAATCAGGCTGATTGCGATATTTGCGTCCATGTGTATGTATTTGTACGTGCGTGGTACCGAAATAAGCTATCCTCGTCGCAGATGAAGCACGGTTGCTCCATTTGCTGGGTATTTCCCTTTTGCACCCGCAACACTTTTTGTGTCAGAGTGTCAAAGGTCACTTTCCTCCGCCCACTATTATAATGAGGAGCCGCTCTTTAATGACCTACCACAGTTAGGAGGAGTAAAGTTTCACGGGTTCCCTATCTTCCTTGCTTGCACCAGAGGTGCCCCGCCAGAGACGGTTGGTAACTCGAAGACTGAAGCGTTCCTTCGCACCAGAGGTGCCCCGTCAGAGACGGTCTTACGATGAGTTCACACGCAGGGATCAAGGGAAACTTAAAGATTTATATACAGATATTTACAGCATATACAAGTTAAGGCACTTGAGACATATTAAGCAGCAAAAGGACAAAACAACAAAAAGGCGGAACTGGCTAATACTAGGGGAGGCCCCTACTCGGCGTAGCCGAAGATGCGTAGCATCTCACCTTAGCGCAGAACCTCGCTTCCAGCTCCGGGACCCGGTTTTAAAGCCCTAAAGGCCCAGCCCACATTCGGTAACTTCCAATCATGTTGCACTATTAACATGTTTGGCTCTTCAAGGGCATGGCCAGCCCTCCGGCTTTTACAAGGTAGACGACCCTCTCTACCACAAAATAAAATAAAAAAACGAACACATATATACATTCGTGCCAGCACGTGCGCGAGTCGGTACCGCGGGGCGGGGGACACCCGTACTTCCCGGCGCGTTCGCGAGCGGCCGCGTTCCAAGAAAGGAGACGCTTCGCTTTGAGCGCCCCAAGCCGCGTTCCGATGACCCCGCGTACACTACCGATCCCTTACACGCCCTTCCCAAGATTCTACAAAGGGCTCAAATGCCACTTTTAGAATTACAAACAGAAGGGATAGGTGTCTGACACGAAACCACCCTTCAGGTGACATAACATAAACAAAACTTACACATTCAAATGCGCGTTTCACACATTTAAATCCAGCGCATTGACCGAAGTCCAAGCTGTCGCGCTGCGACCAGTTGCACCAACAAAACCAAAAGAAAAATGCACACTCCAATACACACAGTGGCATGCCTGCCGTGCGCCGTAACACGGCGTCCAAGTTGGTGGGTTGCACCCAGTTCACCACCTCCAAGTACACACCCTCGTCCTGCTCGCGAACGAGCACACACAAACACACACACACACACACACACACACACACACACACACACACACACACACACACACACACACACACACACACACACACACACACACACACACACACACACACACACACACACACACACACACACACACACACACACACACACACACACACACACACACACACACACACACACACACACACACACACACACACACACACACACACACACACACACACACACACACAGGCACTCGCAACTGGAGCGTTCAGTAGCACTCGCACGACCTCCGTAAGTGGCCACGTGAGCCTCCTTAGTCGCGCCGAGCGTCCCTGTGTGCGTTTCGAGCCAACACGTGTCTCGATCGACACGATTAACGCCTAATGTCCGCTACGCTCATTAGACTGATGCCACAGCGGGGCAAGAGCTCAAGAGCTGGTGTCCTCCAGGATCAAACACGTCCTGATCCTCTATAGGTCCAAATCTTTGGCCATGCGACGCCCCTAAGGGCACGCTCTCGTCGGCGCGCCCGTACGGACCGCGTGCTGCGTAAGGAACATATCTCTTGCCTAGTTCAACTGTAACAGTGCGGCCGGCCTTGCTGAACATAATTTGGCGTACCGCAGCACGGAACGTACTGTTCCACGCGCCGACATTCACTGTGAAGGCTATGCGCCTGTCCCCTGGTACTTTAAAGCGTTTGGAGCTATTTGCACCTTTCCTGCACGGGCAAACATTTAAATCGCCGCTCCCTGCTTGATAGACGCTGGCCGGCTTAGTGGCATCGTCTGTTGCACGAGCTGACTCGCCGTCGCTTGACCCGAGCTTGCCTTGCGGCAAGTCGCCACTCATTTCCGGGTACTCAAATGACCTGGCCGGACACACATCAGGTGCGTTCCACAACTGTGCGGCGCTCTGCCCGGTCGGCCCAGCAGGCCCACCTCCGCTCTTTGCCTCGGATGAAGGGCTCTTGCCACCAGAAACGCTACGGGGCACTTCATGCCCTATGGCGGACACAGTGTGGGTTTGCAGCAACGCCAGATTTTCATCTGTTACTAGCTCCGCGTCAGAGGTCACAATCTTAGTCATACAGCCTGCAGGAATTCCACCGCTGTCCTGTTTGTTATCGGACACCTTGGTCTCGATTGGCCCTAGATCATGAGAATTGGGCTGCTCCTGTTCTTTGCTAGCCGCCCGCGGTGGCGGAAAAGCTGTGATATTTCCGCGTCTTTCAGGAATCCTGTTTTCACTTCCTGAACCTTTTGCGGCCTTTCCTAACAAAGATGCGTTCCCGCATACCGGCTGATTGCTTTCAGCGTCCTCACTGCTGTTTCCCTGACCTGTGCATGACAAGCATAATTCTTTGTCTTCCAGCACAGGCGGCTCACCTCTCGGGACTCGGAGCAGTTCTCCCTGGCTGATTGACTGGCTCTTCTACTCTCCTTGATCTGAGAGATCTCGAGCTCTACCTGCTGGCGTCTTGCTTCTATAACCTTCAAGACATACTTAACATCCTGAGGTTCTTCCTCGCGAAGCATCGCCTTCCCGCCATTTACTTTCGCAAGCTGAGCCTGACGGTCCGCTAACCGCGCCTTCGCTAACTCAACCTGGTACCTCACATCGAGTGAGGGCCGGCATAGATAACTCTCCATACCACCCTCTGTACCCTTAAACTGTCCTACCGGCTCGAACACATGCACAGGGACGCGAACAATGCGACGAAGGAAGCTCACAGTTTCGATGCGTCGATCCGCATTGCCAGCTCCTTGGCGTCGCAGTCCGCCGCCACTTTCCCCCGGACGCTGCGATGAGCTGTCGCACGCCGCTGGTGCTGTGCCCGTTGTCGTCACTTGCTGCGACCCGCCGGTGACCGTCGAGTTCTCGACGCACTGCTTTCCTTCACCGGACGCAGTCCCGCGTCGCTGGACTACTGCCATCGTCCTTGCGTACTTGCCGCCGTCTCTCCGCAGGTCCTTTCTCGAACGCTGCTGTTGCCTGACCGTCACCTTTCTCCCTGTCTTCAGTCTTCTTCCTGCGCTTTCTTCCGATGGCCGCAGGATCCTGTCGACTGCGCCAGTAAAGTTTCACGGGTTCCCTATCTTCCTTGCTTGCACCAGAGGTGCCCCGCCAGAAACGGTTGGTAACTCGGACTGAAGCGTTCCTTCGCACCAGAGGTGCCCCGTCAGAGACGGTCTTACGATGAGTTCACACGCAGGGATCAAGGGAAACTTAAAGATTTATATACAGATATTTACAGCATATACAAGTTAAGGCACTTGAGACATATTAAGCAGCAAAAGGACAAAACAACAAAAAGGCGGAACTGGCTAATACTAGGGGAGGCCCCTACTCGGCGTAGCCGAAGATGCGTAGCATCTCACCTTAGCGCAGAACCTCGCTTCCAGCTCCGGGGCCCGGTTTTAAAGCCCTAAAGGCCCAGCCCACATTCGGTAACTTCCAATCATGTTGCACTATTAACATGTTTGGCTCTTCAAGGGCATGGCCAGCCCTCCGGCTTTTACAAGGTAGACGACCCTCTCTACCACAAAATAAAATAAAAAAACGAACACAAATATACATTCGTGCCAGCACGTGCGCGAGTCGGTACCGCGGGGCGGGGGACACCCGTACTTCCCGGCGCGTTCGCGAGCGGCCGCGTTCCAAGAAAGGAGACGCTTCGCTTTGAGCGCCCCAAGCCACGTTCCGATGACCCCGCGTACACTACCGATCCCTTACAGGAGGCATTACCACGAAATATTGCGACGGATATTCTGAACGAAGACGAGGTGAACGAAGTGTCTCGGTGGTGCGCGTGTTCTCGGCTTTGTGTGCCCTTTTTTTGCTCTCTGCGGGCTGTGGGCTCCCGCCCTGTGCGCTGTGCCCGGGTCGTTCTTGCGTCGTCCTCGCCTTGGGTCACGTAACAATAAGCTTAAATGAAAGTCTTCGAAATGATAAATTGTGTTCTAGGGTTCACAAATTGATGCCCTGTCTTCTTTATTACAGCCGCTTCTGCGCCATGCAGATATTGCGACGGCCATTTCCAGTTCACGCAAACAATTACAATCAGGCTAAATAAACAGTTAAATTGCGGTTAAGCAAATGTCGCTCCTGTTCCACTTTAAGTGGTAGCACTTTTCCTGGCCATATCGTTGCCACTGCGTTAGGCAAAGCAAATTCATGCATACCTGGTGCTTCTGGAGAGATGTCAATCTTTGAAGAGGTGCTCGAGACGCATGGAGGAAGACGAAAGAAATTATGGCTTGTTCAGCACGTGTGCCTTCCGCACACCTGGAAGCAGGTGCCTGAAAGCCTTTGCTGAATTTTCATTGCTATTCAGCTCGTAGTTGGACGATATTGCCCTGCGCTTTCCATGCTGCCGAATCTGTCTTCGCGCACTCGTGACTAAAGTTTTAGATCGTTTTTGCGCTTTCTTGGTGCATTTTATGTGACTCTCTTCCCTCTTCAATACGTGGGCCGTGAGAGTAAATAATCAGATATACCGTGTTCTGCAACTTTATCGGCATAGGTTTGAAAAATTCTCCCGCTACAACCGTTGGCTCGTTTGTGGTGAAACCGCGCACAAAGCTTCCTTATTGTTGTCCGTTTTAAGGCATAGTAAGTATAAAAGTGGTACTTACTAGGTTTGGTCACGCGAGATGCGAAACAAGAAGCACCCGTGTTGAGATCGAGCCGCCGTCATCGAATTTCTGCCGAAAGACTTGTGGCGTCATCTGGCATCGCTGAATGAAAGCGCCGCGAAAGCAGACGGCAGAAATACGACGAGACAATGGAGAACATATCTTTTATTGGTAAATCACCGTCAACTCATTTAATTTGTTTACGATAGTTTTAAAAATGCGTTGGCCGAAAAATATTTCACGCGCTTAAGCAGACGACTTGGCCCGAACGACGCATTCAAAGCAAGCCGCCGCGCTCGTTGCAGCGCTCGCCTGGGCGCTTCCGTCGCGGCGCTTTCCTTCAGCGATGCCAGATGGCGCCACAAGTATCTTTCGGCAGAAATTCGATGACGGCGGCACGATTTCAAATGGAAAGACTTAAAAGAACAGCCGCTGGCCGCGCACTACTGGTCAAGCTAGGATACCCGGCAGAAGACGAGGGCGAAGACAAGACAGACATTGACAGCCAAATTAGGAGCACTTTCTTGGTTAAACCAGTGCCCAGAAACATGGACCCCAAGAACCACGAAGGAAGACGGGCGGCGAGATCATTGGAGTTGGACAGGTTCCTAAAGAAAAAACAGATGGTTCTGTATGTTGACGCGTCCAAGTACAGAACGAAGGAAAACGCTAGGGCGGTAGCAGTAGTGAACGCCAATGGGAATATAGTTACTGGTGCATCAGTGCGCACAAGGACAACACAAGCAGCGGAAGAGATCGCCATAGCTCTAGCCCTGACTGAAGCCAATCGGCAGGGACTGAGTTACTGGATAGCGACGGATTCTCAGGCTGCAGCAAGGGCATACAGAGATGGAAGGATCGGCCGAAAAGCCGCGAGTATCCTCTTCGAACAAAAACAACACAGACATGGATCAAACAACACAAGCATTCAACACACCATCATTTGGGTCCCTGACACTGGGGTTGAGGGAAATCTCATGGCAGACACCGTTGTCCGAGGGTTCACGAACCGGAGGGCGGGTTTGCCGGTCGAACCCTTCAGCACGCCAGAATCT
Organism: Amblyomma mixtum; assembly: GCF_055824585.1. NCBI lineage: Eukaryota > Metazoa > Arthropoda > Arachnida > Ixodida > Ixodidae > Amblyomma > Amblyomma mixtum. Next base: position 104,933,406 of record NC_143018.1, read on the forward strand.
TACGGGGAGGCAATGAAGGCGTTGTTGGGAGCGCGCAAGAAGTACTCGGCTCCGGCGGATATCCTCGACAGAGAGCAGGCCACCACGCTCAGACGACTACAAACAGACACCTACCCAAGCAGAGCCATGTATCACAAAATGTGGCCGAACAGATACGCGAAAGAGTGCGTGTGGTGTGGGGGCTACGCCACAACGTACCACGCCACCTGGGGCTGCGAAAAAAGCCCTTTACTACCAAAGGTAAATAGCCCTAGTCTAGAGCAGTGGGAGGCCCTCCTGGCTGACTCCGACCCGAGCACACAGCTTATGCTGGTGACGAGGGCCAAGGCAGCGGCGGAGGCCAACGGGATCCTGGACTAGGGAATACCGACCACTGAAGCTCCACATCTATCTAACCCCATCCCCCTACTCCCTAACTCTTCCTTTAAAAAAAAAAAAAAAGAAAATAAATGTTTTCACTACTACTACTACTACTCAACACGGGTGCTTCTTGTTTCGCATCTCGCGTGACCAAACCTGGCAAGTACCACTTTTATACTTACTATGCCTTAAAACGGACAACACTAAGGAAGCTTTGTGCGCGGTTTCACCACAAACGAGCCAACGGTTGTGGCGGGAGAATTTTTCAAACCTGTGCCGATAAAGTTGCAGAACACGGTATGACTGGAGTCTAATACACGCAGTCAGTCAGAGCAGAATGCAGGACTTATCTCCTTCCATTCGCCGAAAACTGTACCGGCTTCCGCTTCTTGAGTATTACCATCGAAGCGACCAAACCGTACAAAGCGACTTTGACCGGGTGGATCTGGTTACTGTTGCTAGCTATCCCGATTTGGGACTCTCGCAAGCCCCAGCACTCGCTATTTTTATATTATTGTTAAATTGACTTTTTTTGAGGAAAGAAAATGGCGCATATGTCGGTGGACACCTGAACCACGCCGTAAGGGAAGGGAGGAAGGTGGGAGTGAACGAAGAGAGAGAAAGAGGTGCCGTAGTGGAGGGCTCCGGAATAATTTCGACGACCTGGGGATCTTGCACTTACATCGTGTGCTGTGCACCGTGTCCTGTGCACCGTGTGCTGTGGACTGATATCGCGCCGCATATGGGCGCCTTTTCACTCCATGTTTTCGGGGTCGGTTAAGCAGCTGGGATTACAGTGTGCATTGCAGTGCCTCTCTGGCTGCTGAAAGATCTGCAGGAGATGAGCCAAATCATTTTCTTCTTCAGAACTGAACGTCCTCACCATCCTGCTGGCAGTCTTCCATGGAACATCGGCAGTCGCTTCTCTGATTCTATTTCTGGGCGCCACTAACGTAAGGATTTCTCACCTTGTTTTTATCGGGAAGGCGGAAAAAGTGCTCGCTCATACCTTCGTGGCGTCGCAGTATGGCCAGAAAGAACGCTAGGATTCACTTAACTCTTTCGCTACCGCGGAAAAATGCACGATTTGGAGCGTACTGAAAGAAAATTTTTTTTTCTCAAGAACTAATACACCCAGCACATATTGCAATGCATGAAATTGTAGCTTATTAGTTACACTTCTGAATGAAACAAACACCAGAGTTGTGTGTGCAAAAGTAAATGAACATTTATTTGTGAAATTTGCTAAAAACACAAAAAAAGTAAATAGCAAAAACAAAAATTACCGGCTGCACTAAGCCCGAACTTGATTAGAGGAAAACTGGAATATACAAACTGTTGCACATGTTTATAGCTGTCATTATTCACAGTTTCAGCTATGAGAAAAATTTACTGCACTTTCCATGGCTTGTCAAGTCAGGGGTCATGACTGTGGTGCCACTGTGAAGAGCAATCAGAGGTGAAGATGTGAAGTAGAGGTAGACTGACAAGTGCATCACATAAGGTTTTATCTTTGTTCCTCCCTTGTTCTCTGATAGCCGAGCTTGTAGTTTCTTCTTTTTTTCATTCTTTTCGGTTGGTGTTGAATAGATTCTATGAGAGGATTGGGGGCGTGGACTTCTTTTCCCTCATCATACCCGAAGATTTCTTGAATGAGCTGCTCCCTGAAAGCCAGCTGATAAAATTTGGCATTTTAGGCAAGCTCTAAAACATCAGGATCGATGAAATAAGTTTTATCGATGTGGTTGAAAAGCCAGGACACTTTTCAAGTGTTGCCAATAGAAGCTGCCGCCACTGAATCATCCGGGTCTGTTACGCGCAAAAAAAAACAAGAACAAAAAAAGCGAAAAACCAATTTTGAGAAATGATTTTTGATGGCAGAGGGCCAGAATAGATTATTCTGGTATTTCAGTAGAGATACAGTCGTGGCAGGTCAACAATTCCAATGTATATGATGATTCCAATGAACATCAGAATCTCCAACAGATTCACGTCTTCCCATGAGCCGTCACGCCGAATTTGCTGAAAATCGTCATCCATGCATACTTATTAGTGTTTCCGCACACGATCTTCATCATTTCCGCCGTGAAGAGCATCAAAAAAAATGTCGAGAAGTCGAGCGAATCTCCGAGCGCCGATCCGCAGCGATGTGCCGATATGGACACCTAGCTGTCGTCTTGGTTGAAAAACGCGACGCGACCTTGAGCATTTGGCAAACTGTCTTCGCCATACGTTGTCAAGACCCTGAAGCACAAAAATAAACCACTGTCATCAATTACAAACCGTATGCACCGCAGAAAACACTCAGCGAACGAAAACAGAACTTACATGCAAGTACGCGCTGACGTTCCAGGCTCCCGAGGCGAAGTCTCGCTGCCGAAACCGAAATCCAACGTTTGTACATTGTTGCCCGACTAATAACCGCTGCTTTCGTCGCAAAAAACGAAACCGAAACCGGCCTACGTGCTCGGTGTCAGCTTTCGCTTCCGAGGAGCGCGCGGCGACGCGGACGCCATTTTCTCCGGCTGACGCTGCTGCGGCCGTTCAAAGTTTTATTTTTCACGGCGCCCCCTCATGTCAAAACACTGAAACCAAGACTGCAATCGAAAGAGCAGTTGTTGAGCTCGCTAACTAGATGGCGGAGCACGTCCACAACGCTCCAAAATTAGCTTTTTTGCGCGGGCGATTTGAATCGATCATATGCGAACGATCGCCTATGGCGCGGTAGCGAAAGAGTTAAGCGCTTGCATTGGGCTCCTTGGTTAGGCCTATCTGTTAAATTCTCCCTGCTATCCTTCCAAGTCTTTTTAAAAGCACTCTGCAGTTATACACCGTATTTGTGGCCCACAACCGACCAACCGACTGCTTCGAACTACGACTAATAATCAACTGAACGGCCGAAATCGCTAATCTCTGTCATGCAGGGAAGAGCCACTAAGGATAACGGAGTGGTTCCAAGAGAATGCAAACGTAGAAGGGGCCGGCAATTAATTAGGTGGGCGGAGGAGATTAAAAAGTTTGCGAGGACAACGTGGCCGCGGCTGTCACAGGACATAGTTAATTGAAGAGATACGGGAGAGGTATTTGTCCTGAAAATTCCCTAGTCGGGGTGATGATGATGATGACTGAAGTGTAAGTACTGAAGCGTTCTTCCTTATGCGACAGATTAAGTGGGGCCATCCCTGAAGCCTTGACCTTGACCTTGATATTACCTCACTTGGATTCGAACCCGTGCCGGCCCAAACAGATCAGCTTCTCTGGCCACTGCACGAGAACACTATGCTATCGGCACCTCGTAATAAACGGCAACACACTTTCACGTTGTGCATCGCACGTCACTCTCTTCATCAACTTCCATCTGCTGTGCGAACAGATCAGACCACCTTAATCTCGATCAGAGCTTAGCCTGAGAGTAATATCGGCGCCAGACGCGGTGACGACTTAGCAAAGCAACACCATGAACCAGCTAGGCTAAAAACGTGCTTTCGCAAGTCCACTCGGCTTAACTACGTTAAAACCCTGCAATTTTAAGCATGAAATGCTCTTAGCTCCCGTTGTCGGCAGTTTGGTGACGTCACGCCGAGACCGAGAGCCAACATCCGGGCACTGAATTCCACACATCCGGGGGCTGAAACGAAAGCATCCGGGCACCGTACGAGATTTAACGAGACTCTCTAAGAGAGAGGGCTGCTTAGAGCAAGAGGGGAGCTCCAGGGCGAGAAGGGCTTTGGGCGGAAAAAGTGCTTCCACGCCGTCCCCAAGGATGGCGCCGCGGTCCCACACTCGCGTATGTAAAAGACCGGCTGCTGCAGTTTCAGCTCATGACGTTTCCCCCTTTCGCAGGCAGGTGTATACACGCTCGCGGAGTATTCGAACGCGCTACATATACATTCTTGTCAGGCCTGCGTCTCGTCGTGTCCGCGTACGCTTCTGCATCGTCCTGCATTGCAATGCCGCCACCGTCACAACTGCTTAAGCCGAGCAATGGAGCCTGACGAGGCAGGGGGGAAGAGATTCCCCAGGCACCCACAGGAAGCGACTGCGTCCACATGGACCAGTGCACAGTATGTATGGTGTGGCGTGTTGAACACTAGACCCATTTCAAGATTTTGACCAGTACCATCTGCAACCAATGTGTTATGCCCGTAAACATTTCATGCTTACTCCACTCTCGGTTACGGGAGAGACAGAGATTTTTTTTAACCAAACCTCGCAAACACTACGCTATCCTTCCGTCGTTGAACGTACCTAGCAAGGCTCATGCCCTATATGTACGGGCTGTTGTGTGAGAGTTACTTTTGTAGATTTCTTTCTGAACGTCTACACAAAATCTCCCATGATAGCACGTACAGTGAAACGCCTGTTCTCTTAACGTTTTCTTTTGGATGTGAGAACAAAGTCTGCCTACATGTAATTTTACGGCTTGTGTCACGGAACTGTGAACGGCTAAAAGCACCGACTAGAACTTATACGTAATCATCTGCTCTAAATCATTGATTCTGCAGTATCAGCGCTGTCTTGATTTTAGATCAGAACGAAGTCGTTAACGCCTACCGGAATTGTCGTCCGGAGCCTATGGATTAGTCTGCGTCCCTCTCCTGTACAGGAATAAATAAAGCCTGTCAGGTGACTGAAATTATTAACAATTTTCTAAACAAGACAATTCCATGCTGCCTCTTAAATGAAGGAAAAGTGCTGCCTTTGTTTATTAAATAATTCGACAGCCATTAACCTGCGCATGATGTGATTTCGCATTCTACTTGAGCCACAAAATTGTGACTAATAAGAGTTGAGAACGTTTGATTGCAGCACTGTTAACTTCAGTACACTGATCTCTCTTAGTCACTGCCGCGCGCACACATATTGAAATAATGCATGCCTATAAGGAGTGATAAAGCTCATTATAGGACACCTGTGTTTTATTGCCTCACTTTACCGAGGCACTGATTTCAGGAATACGTATTCAGTTCAATGGACCGAAATTACCCTTTGTTGTGAGGACTACAGCTAGTATAAACTTCTGTGACGCAATGTGCTGATCAAACCACGCGTTGCCCCTATGGTAACAGAAAGCTCTCTTTTTCATGGAAGAACAAGAAAGCTGGAACCTTGTACTTTAACTTTATTTTTTTTTCTCCGCAATCTTCCTGTATATGCGAACATTCGGATCTGGAATTTTTAAACTGCACAGTACATGGAGTACACACATTCTCGTAATTTGTAAATCCCTTGCCACTTTCTTTACAGGGGAACAGGGGCCAAGTGGAAACGTTTATACTCTTCGCTAAAGTGCGAGTTCTGCTGCTCGCACTTGAAATCGGACTTATGGTTTTTCTAGTGAGTACAGACCATTGCAGTGTCATCTTCTTCTACTGGGTCTTATAGACCTACTTGTTGTTTCTTTTTTTTTGCTCGAGTAGACAGCGAGAAGTCAGGGATGGCCACTGGCGCCGTCACTGTCAGAATCGCTGTCAGAATCGCCAGCGCTGAAACCAGCTGTCGGCATTTCTAATGAGTAAAGAAAAATTCTTCGATGAAGACTTCGTAGCACTTGGTATAATTGCTTTACACACCCTCAACACCAGCCCTCGTTGATGCAGATTGCCGTGTCTTGCATGCGAACAACTTCACAATTGCTTAGCCGTGCGTTGTTTTCTCGGCCGTCGACCAGGGGAATCACACCGTGCCCGGCGTACGGGCCCATCAATTCGGCTTTCAATTCGGTCTTCACTGTCAACTGCTGAACGAAACTGGATATGACCTGCAGCCTGTTTTATGTCTGCTTAACGCCCTACCAGGACCGGATCACACGTCCGTTATAACTGCCTGAAATAATTAGTTTCGAATTCTTTCGATCGTGTTTTGTAATTACCTGTCCACGTTGTCAATTAAGCCGCAAAGGGTAATGTCAGATGCTGACGCCGAATTCAGTGTATTCAGCATTCGTTGTACTGAGCCTCTTGCGCATACGTAGCCCATATCGCCCGCTGACCGTCGTGATGCTTTCAAACAGTCCAGCTAATTAGACTGCAAGGAGGAGACGCGTAATTTTTGTCCCCGATTCCTTGGTCCTGCTGCAGTGGTAGTTGCTCTACCGGCGCTGATTACCTAACCCCGTAACATTACAGACCTGATGCTCCGCCGCGCAAGTCGGCGTCCCCCTTCCTTTGCTATCCACTTAGTCAACCAAACAGACCACTGCATCTGTGTGTCAAAAACAACCTTATAATCATGTTATATGAACTGAAATAACAGATCCCGGCACTGAATGAATGCTGCTATCTATCTCAGCGCTGCAGCTATCGGATTTCACTTCACTTCTCGTTGTGCTCTCCTCGGTGTAGCCAGCGACGATGTTTGGCTCGTTCAATGCTTTTCAGCTCATCTTGTTTACACTGCGACGTTATTGTGGTTTGGTTTGGTTTACCAGGTTTAACGTCCCAAAGCGACTAAGGCTATGAGGGACGCCGTAGTGGAGGTCTCTGGATAATTTCGTCCACCTGTTAACTTCCACTGTCATCGCACAGTACATGGGCCTCTAGCATTTCGCCTCCATAGAAATGTGACCGCCGCTGAAGTAATCGTCCCCACGTCCTTACGGTCAGCAACCGATCATCACAAGAGCGATGTGGCGGGTTAGTTGCTAATGCATATCTGTAAGAACAGTGTAGGTAACAGGACAGAACGAAGAAGCTGGTTGGTTTATGGGGTTTAACGTCCCAAAGCGACTGAGGCTATGAGAGACGCCGTAGTGGAGGGCTCCGGAAATTTCGACCACCTGGGGTTCTTTAACGTGCACTGACATCGCACAGTACACGGGCCTCGACTTTCTCCTCCAAAGAAATTCGACCGCCGCGGCCGGGATCGAACCCGCGTCTTTCGGGCCAGCAGCCGAGCACCATAACCACTGAGCCACCGCGGCGGCAGAACGAAGAAGCAGCAGCGCCCGTGTGTGTGTCCTTCTTCGTTCTGTTCTGTTACCTGCGCTGTTCCTACAGACAAGCGGAGCATCGCAACCATTAAGCCACCTTAGCGGCTGCGGCTGTAGTGTTTGTTTGTTTGTTTGTTTTATTGGGGTTCAACGTCCCAAAGCAACTTAGGCTATGAGGGACGCCGCAGGCAAGGCCTCCGGAAATTTCGACCACCTGGGGTTCTTCAACGTGCACTGACATCGCACAGTACACGGGCCTCTAGAATTTCGCCTCCATCGAAATTCGGGCGCCGCGGCCAGGATCGAACCCACGTCTTTTGGGTCAGCAACCGAGAGCCGTAACCACTTAGCCACCGCGGCAGGGGGCTGTATTCTGATTATACGATTCCGGCAAAGGGTGTCATGCACAAACCTGTTACCCTAAGGTCGTGAGTTGCGGTGCAGCGCAGACGTAGCGAAGAACTTTAAGGCGAAAGCGTGTCACACGTCTTTAACTCGGGAACTAAAAAAGATAGAAAAAAAGCAATGGTTGCTTGAGATAGAGGAGGAAAAATGAACCAAGAAGCCGGGTTTGATGACTGTAGATTAATTAGTTAATTATAGGCAGAAACGTCGAAATTGGCCGTAATTGCGCGGACGTCGACAGCCACGGGTCGGTGTGACGTCACATCCACCGGAAGTCGTCACGGAATAGTGAAAATTGTCACAGAATGGTAGAAAAAACCTCGGATTTATGTCAAATTAGATCGAGAAATGTGTAGCTACGCGTAATTAACACTTAAGATCCCCGAAAGATGTACAATTTGGGTTAGATATAGCCACAGGAATGGTGTGACGTCACATCCACCGGAAGTCGTCACTGCGTAGTGTCCTCGGCTTGCGCCTCTCAATACTTTAGTAGCCGAAGTGTCCTCGCAATTGTTTCCTTAGTTTTTGGGAGCTGCAGGCGTTAAGTAGTTTGAGGTTTGCTGTACAGCCACACTACAGAAGAGTTAAGCAATTTTTTTAGTGCGCTTTTCAGGTAACTTCAGCAGCGGCTACACTGAGATTGAGGCGAAATGCGAAAACCCTCTCTCTCGTGTGTTGACCTTCCTGTGCAGGTTAATGAACCCTACTTGGCAGAAATTAACAGGACAATCTTAAATGGAGGGCTGGTGCAAGCATTGCACCAGCCCTCTTTGCTGTTTCAAAAAAAAAAAGAAAAGAAATGACTATATATTATTAGATCACGGAAAACGGCGAGTATTCACCGGTTTATGTTGCGGCTGTTAATGTTTTCCACCCTTTACGCAGTGATTAGGTAAATAAGTAAAATGCTTTTTTTTATTTTTCAGTTAAGCTCCTCGACTACAAAAATCGATCGTGTAAGTGCCTTTCTGCAGCCTAAAAAATATGGTCCAGAGTTAAGTAGGGATCTCCGATGCATTTTTATGCAATTTGTAAAAAGTTGGCTTGTTTATTGAATCACTTCTTCGTTTTTTTTCCACAGCAATGATGCTTCCTAAATGAGCTTCTTTCTTTGAGCGAGAACGCAAAATGCTGATTATACTCATAATCGCAAAGCTGTTGGCAATGATTAGGAGAAAAAGCGTTGTTTAGCTCCTTGAAAGCATGGGAGATATGATGTTGGCAGCATCTTGTGAATATAATTTATGTATTCCTTCATATGTGCAGAACAGAAGAGACAGTCTCAAGCTTTCGCTGAACCACTCGATGCTGCCTCGTGCAATAAAAAGCATCGATCGTAAAACTGCGTCTGCGCATAAACGTTTGGCTATTCGTTTTTCAGCCATGAAGCTAGGTACTGCAGTACTGTCGGCCTAATCAGTTCACTCAAAACAGAGCTGTAAATTTAAATGATGCCGTAATGGTGTTAAAATGCGTTTCCAGGCCTCCAAAAAACCAAACCATACCGACCTCATAATACGTATATAACGTCTTAGTTTTCGCACCTTTTGACGTTTAGATCGCTTTTCGGCTTAATGGCCTAGATCATTCACTGACATAACCATCAACAGATGAAAGTAGGGGTTGCGGCTTATCACATTCACTGTAGTGTATTCGCGATCTATGCACATCCTTTGATAAACGTTTGTAGCCTACGGGGCTACGAACTGCTGAGCGACACCATGCGGCTAGTAATGCATCCCCAGCGTTCTGAATCGCCTGAAGGAAAGCAGGTGTCCGGTTGACCACCTGCAACATGTACGACTTGCATCAGTAAGGCATGTTGACGGGCTAGTTGGTTTTGCATCTTGAAACTTGGAATAAACCACCTAGGCGGAAATAATTTCACAAGGACACAAAAAGAGACGAGGAGACAACGGAAAGGCGCCAACTTCCAACTGATTATTGCTCGAAAAAACATACATTTATAGCCTCAGGCAATGCCTATATTTACACACCACGTGCCTTATCGTAGCCGTTTTTTCTAAGCGATAAGTCACGGCTGCGATAAGGCACGTGGTGTGTAAATGTGGGCGTTGCCTCAGGCTATAAATGTGTGTGTTTTTTCGAGCAATAAACAGTTGGAAGTTGGTGCCTGTCCGTTGTATCCTCGTCTCTTTTTGTGTCCTTGTGAAATTATCTCCGCCTACGTGGTTTATTCCAAGTTTCAAGATACGAACTGCACGAATACTGCAGAAGCTCCACTAAACGGCTTAGAAGCAAACCTCCCGGGCTACAAACTTAAGACAAAAGTGACGTGTAACTTCTGACGCATGGCTCTAGCTTCCTCATCAGGCACAATCACAATGCCGCCAGTGGTTAGTTGCGGCTGAGGACGGTCAAGATAATTACTGGCGCGCAGCAAAAGTGGAAGCCATCCGTGTCTCTTCCTTCACCTGTTGGCTGTAGTGTACTAGTATCCACGGCTCAGCTCGTATACCTTGCCGGTATATTTGGCACAGCGCTTGCTGCTCGCTGTGAAGTGACGATGCGTGGCCACTATGGTCATGTATTTTCTCCAGAAGAGGTGGATGCCGTGCGTCACGCGGGCATACCGAGACGAAGATGTAGGAATTCTCACCAACGTCAGTTTTAGCCGTATTAACTAAGGTCACACTCGGCCATACCGAGAGCGATGACGGGTGCGCTTTCGTGCTACACCCAGGCGGAAGTGGATCAAGCTGCGCAGTGTGTGTCAGCGTCTTCTAGAGGAAAAACAGTGCCATAGGGTAGAAACTAATTTAGCATTACCTATCGATAAAAAAATGTGTTTTCCATTTAAGCACTAGTTTCACCAATCCGATGCGCAGAGTCATCAGCAATGAGATTCTCATTATAGATGCTAATTTGCGCCCAAGCTCTACTCCACTTGCTAGGTACGCGAGGAATTTTGAAAGTGCAGCCGAGGCTCTCAAACCACCGAGGCGGATTCAACCCATGCCTTCGTCTAGGGAAAGTGAAGGTCTAATGCTGTCTATTTCTTTATTTTTATGTAGGCTTGGAAAGAGCGAATATTTAAGAGATTTCTAACCGACTACTCACAACATAAGCCACCCGAATTCAAACTTTATGGCGGAAATTTTGTCCGTGGTCTCAGCATCATGATATAATTTACATGTTCAATGTTCTTGAAAAATTAAAGGGGAGCAGTTTTATCCTCTTAACCTTGATGTGGCCAAGCCATCTCAGTTCGCATTTCCTAGGGCCTAAAACGGGCCCACAACTGCTTGTAATGTGGCTATAGCGCACCTGCGGCAGACACGGCATTCTGTCAGTACACAGCTATCATAAACCGTGGGTTCGTAGCCGTGGGTCTCATTGCGTTGTCATTCTTTATATTATTTTTAGGGCCCCAAGTTCATAGAAGCCTCCTTTTTACGGGTAAGTGAGCTTCCCCGGCTATATTACCGGAAAAAAAGCACGATCTGCGACTAAACTCAGCTGTCTATGTACTATATACCTTACGGAGTTGTCCAAATTAGCGGCGCATCTATGGCAATATGAATAGAGCTTAACTGTGGACATTTAATGATGGCTATCTTAGAGGAGGGCTTCCTTGCAGAGTATGATCAGAAAGCACTTAATATAACGTTTCATTGACGATATTTTCTTAATTTGGATACGTGGTGAAGCAGCAGTTTTAAATTTGATTACAGAGTTGAACAGTGCTGACCCGTTCACCAAATTTTAGCACCACTAGTTTCACCACAGTTTCTCAAAATCGGTTCGTTGCCAGGCTCTACCGGAAACCTACGGATTCTCGGCAGTATTTGCATTTTGAGAGCAGCCAAATAGGGCACTGCAGAAAGGCCATCTCTTACAGCCAACCACATCGCTTTAGGCGCATCTGCTCAAGAAAAGACGACTTCAGCTCTAATCGTGCAAAACTAAAATGGCACTGCTGCGACAAAAATACCCTGAAAAAATAATTGATGACGCCATAGACAGAACGGGCAGACTGAACCGCGAAGAGATTGTCGGGAGTTCCATGGCTACCGAGAAATCTAGCCGCATGAATCTAGTTCTAACTCTGACTCTGTTCCAAATGAGTTCAATCAATCAATCAATCAATCAATCAATCAATCAATCAATCAATCAATCAATCAATCAATCAATCAATCAATCAATCAATCAATCAATCAATCAATCAATCAATCAATCAATCAATCAATCAATCAATCAATCAATCAATCAATCAATCAATCAATCAATCAATCAATCAATCAATCAATCAATCAATCAATCAATCAATCAATCAATCAATCAATCAATCAATCAATCAATCAATCAATCAATCAATCAATCAATCAATCAATCAATCAATCAATCAATCAATCAATCAATCAATCAATCAATCAGTCAGTTTATTCTGCACTGCAAAGACATTTTACAGATTCAGGCCTGCCGAAGCCTCATTGGGCTTGGCAGCGCCTGGCAGGTAGCGGCAAGTCGCGTGCGGCGCTTTACAAACTAAGATTAGCAGAAAGCAACAGAAAAATAGGAACAGCAAAACAAAACAACGTTGAAACACATCACACTTCACAGTTCACTGGAAAAAACGCTGAATCCACTAAACTACACGAACAACAAATGTATATCAGGCAATGTAGGCGACGAAAGTCCAGGGATATGACCATGAAAGGAACGACGAGACAAAACAGGCCATAAATAATACCAAAAAACGAAGTTAAAGGTCATATGAAAACAGATGCAATAGTTTTTTTAGTTTATAATTTGTACTCACAGAAAATGCGCTTGACGGCAACACATTTAGTGACGAAGGAACATAGAATGCACGAGTTCTTTTACCATTATAAGAAGTTGCACATTATAAGAAGACACTATAACATGCTGACTCTAAGTTAAAGCTGCAAATATACTTTTATAGAGCCTCCGCGGGTCATGTACCCACGAAACAGAAACATTCGTGACTTTTTAGCGTCGTCGAAAATTTTCATTCGTTTAAGCGCGGTCTGCGCACCCTGCAACAAACGTCGTTGTCAGGTCTGCGTCCAGAGGATTGCATCAACCACCGCTTTCATCACAGCCTCCTACTTTTATCATCAAAATAAAAGCAAACTTTAGTTGTGACAGCTCGAACGTCGTATACTTTATTGAGTGTTCGATGTTTGAGCTTCTTGACATTGGTGGTCACGAATTCAGTAACCTGAAAACAACCATCCTTGAATCAAACTTCCGCACGCATCATGAAAGTGAAGTGCGAGAATCGCATCTTATCTACAAATCGAAAACAGCCCCCTCAGGCCTTGAGAGCCCTCGGAAACTGAGCTGTCTACTGAAGAATCAAATTCATAATTAAATTCATAAATTAGTATGGAAAAGACGCTTTTCACTCTTCTCACCAACCTTGCGCGGCGCAGCACTCGACATTTATTTCTATTTCAGTATCATGTACTTGTACACAGTATATATTGCAGCCCTACCCCCTAACCTTTCTTCTAACGTTCCCCTCTTTCTTGCCTTCTCTATGTCCTCTCCCTGTCCTTTTATTGCCGCTAGCCGCAGTTCACGTGCGTCAGGTTTTGATAGCAGATGCCGCGACTAGCAACATCTGTTTCTTCCATTTTTATTTTTATTTTTCGTTGCCAATAAACAGCCACTAAAAACAATAACCTCTTCTTAGGCTTTCCCTCTTCGAAGCGTTGGATCTTTTACTACAAACTCAGCACCTGTCATGCCGCTTATTCTCTCAGTTTTTCAGAGCAATGGTCCGAGGACAAAAAGCGGGAAAAAATTCCCCAGATACCGGCGAAAAAGTAAGTGTTTCATTTTTTTTTTCATTGATGGCTGGCAACGCTACCAGCATTCTAGCGTGCTTACTAAGCATCTCAGGCTTTACATGTATGGCTGCGTGCATCTTATATGTACATCCGAATTTTTATTGAATGAACTGCGCATGAACTTAGTAGCAAAGAATCAGAAGGCAATTGAGGAAATAATGCCAGGGCTTGCACACTAGACTTTTTTCCCTTTTTGCCTGTGCACTTGACGGCAACGCTTTTGCGTCCGAACTAACAGAGTTGCCGGAGACGACCTAGGACGAGGTTGATTTGCAAGATTTGGGAGAGGCTTGTGACATGCTGTGGACACGATTAAGCGGATGATGATGACTACTGTATAAATTCTCACGTATAGCGCGCATGTAAGCTTATGTAAGAAGTTGTTCTATGCATATTACACAGGCGAGCGTGGAATAGCAGGAATGTGACAAAGGCGAAGTAGTAGCAGACGAAGAACTCAGTCTGGATAGAATACAGCGGCCTCTATGGTCAACCCGCTGGAATGCTTTGCTCCAGTATTCGCATGCAGTGCTTGTTTCATGTGTGTTCCTGCTAATTCTGATTCCGCTTAGGAGCCCTGAGATCAAGGAGCCTCAAGCTTATTCTTTGCATGGTAGGCTCTAGGCTCCAGAACAACAGAACACTGGCAACAACAAGCAATGAGACCTGGGGCAGGATGACATACCTATCGATGTGCACACAAGCTAAACAAGGAATGGCGCCCAACAAATGCTTTCGAGATCCGCCTCACAAGAAGGGGTTTTGCATTTATGCAACGTGATCTTGCGTCCTCTTTACTCCTATAATAAGGGAGTAATTACTCATTGGCATCCACCCAAGCGCAGCCATACGGCTACAAAGGAAAGCTATACAGCTTTCTCAGAAACTTCGTAGTTAAAGAAAAATTCGTCTTGGTCCGGGGTTTGAACCCGGGACCACCGCTTCACCGGAGCAGTCGCTCTACCAACTGAGCTAACCGGGACGGCAAGCTTATGGTAGGGTGAGAGCGAATTGATCAATAACTCGAAGTGGGAACAGTGTTGGTCAAATGTTTAGGGGAATCCCCCAAGGTGCAGTAAATTTGTAATAAGGGAGTAATTACTCATTGGCGTCCTCCCAAGCGCAGCGCATACTCCTATGTATGCGTGTCCGCCATGTTGTAATACATGTAAAGCGTATTTGCTCCACCTAAATGCAAACGGCTGCCTCCAATCGGCTTTGCTAGAATCCGTAACTAAGACCAGACTATGAAACGTAAGAAACTAAGCCACCTGAAGTTATGGTTTTTGCTTGTTGATCTTGTTGCTTGGCTAGAGAGAGCAGCGCGAAAACAGTGTGGGCTTCTGTGTTTGTTCTCGTCTTTTCGCTCTGCTACCCCTAGCCATTCAGCATAATGACTCGAAGAAGACTGATGTTTGAAGAGAGCATAATGTTACGTGTCCTACATTCGTCAACATGAACAGAACCGAAGAATAGACATGACTCTTCTGAAACACACTGACAGTGTCCACTTGACCTTTGGCCTTAAAATTAGAGTGACACCAATTCCATGCCGCAAATTAAGCTCCTCCAAGTTTATGCTATTTCACGAAATATGTAAATTAATCAAATTTTTCAAATTCTCAAGGTGCATAAATGCCTGGAGCTGCACAAAATTGCCATGTTTTCTTTTCTTTTTCTTCGATGCAGGAAGTCTTCGTCGCAATCCCGATAGCGCACTTAGTGCTCCTGTTCGTAGACGTAAGTGCGCGCACAACTATTTTCGCTAAGTGCGAATTCCGTACCTCTCGGTCATACTGAGGAGCTTGGAGCTGCGCATTTTTCTGTAGCATGCAAAGGTATAAACAGTTACCGAATTCACAATGACAGAAATGATTTTGCTTAGTGGTCTTATGTAGCACTAATGTGAGATGTTAAACATATGACGCCAATCACGCCGATAAAACGGGCAACCTTCAAAGAGCGTGTCGGAGGCAGTATTTTTTAATTGACTCCTTGATGGAAAGTTCGGAATTTCTTGGTCTTGCGTTAGACTAGCAACTACACAAGAAAACTACCAGCTATATCCAGGTCTTAGCACCATATTTTGCGAAACTAAGTCACTCAAATATTCATGCTTTTCCGTACCATATATGACTGGAGTTTACAGCCTGCAGCGATTACAATGTGATATAATCTTGAAAAGTCTCTAAGCAATGTGGCATAAAAAAGCCGCAATGCATTTTTAGTCACTTTTTGTTTCGTCTTTATCCCAGTTTGGTACCTTAAATTCTTTTGGTACCTCCCATTCCGAATGTTGGAAACGTATTTGCAAAAGCCATTCCTACATAGGGCCTGAGTGAAACCATCCTTCTGCAGTATGGGGCCTATTGCCTGTGCTGCTTGGGACTAATATTGGCTTTTTGTGTTCCTCAATGCCTATTCATTGCTTATAGAGCCTTTATAGGTAAATTCCACTTTCTTTGCGTTTCCGTATGTGATTACTCGCCCAGTCCGGCAACGGCCGCGTACAGGCGCGGCCATAAGTAAGCGGAGCACGCTATTGCGTTCGAAGTGCAATCACGCTTTCTCCATCGGCAATGAAGAAGCGTTGTCTGTCTTCAAGAAAGCCCACCAACCTCCGCTACCAGTATGCGCGCACCACTGCTGGAAATTTCAATTAGGTGACGCGTGAAAAATATTGGAAGACAGTTGCGCGCTCCGTTTACTTTTGTCCGCGCCTGTACATGAGACTAGCAGTATGTAATAAGTAAATTAAATAAAATAAGCTCTTCGCAGTTGGTAACTTGTTAGTGCGCTTGGCTGATAAGCCCACGTACTGTGCGATGACAGTGCAGGTTAAAGATCCCCAGGTTACCTAATTATCTTGGAGCCCTCCACCACAGCGCCTCTCATAGCACATGTCGGTTTGGGACATTAAACCCGATATACCGTACCTTTCCAATAACGGTTCCCTGGTCGTCGCCATGTTGCTCACTGGGATGTTGTGCGCCTTTCGTGCTGACGCAACGGAAGCGGCAGCAGAATCGGTTTGCAGCAGTCCAGATAAAGAGACTTTTCGACATCTCCCTCTCCCGTTGGAAAGGCCAAATAAGAACGGACCAGGTGGCGCCGGTATCCTCCCTGCCTGCGCACACCAGATGCATGCTTTGCAGCGTCTTAGTGGGTCCTTTTTTCGGAACAGTCGACGAAGGAAACTACGGCGTTTCTTCATGCGACTTCATCGTAAAATCTTGGAACAATCGCAAAAATTTTTTCAAGTATTTGCTTATTAATTTATAACATGGACTGTTTCATATGTCTAGCGAATCAAATTGGATTCCGTGATAGAATATCCGCACACCCTTTAATAGTGATAGCCCTTATTCAAACCGCTTACACTTAACGTAAAAAACGAGACAATGCAGCTGGTTACATAACCAGGTGAATAATTTGGGATGTCTGGTTCGCGTTGTCTTTGCTTCAACTATAGGTTACAACAACTGTAACACATAAATTCTAGAAACATGCACTTAACCCCGTCTGTGGCGCATGATAGCCTCAGTTGCTTATGCGCCATAAAACCCAACAGAACCAACCAATTACTTTTTTGCAGTGTTTCGTCATCTGGAGGATACAAGTATTCGCCGACAAGATGGAAAGATAGATACGAAGAAAGAAAACTTATTGAGATCGGTGGTTCACGTAGCGGCAATAAAATCTTTGATGTCTGGACCGAATTTGAAGTGTTTTACAAGTATTTCTCTTCGATCCTCCTGCCAGAGGAACGAAACTTCGTCGTACATTATAGGTAAATTTCGGAACGTCAGGATTTTGACAAATAAAATGTTCATATGCTCAGTGACTGCTTTAGGCACAGCGGTCACCTTCTCATGCTATAAATAAACAGAATGAACAATAAAGTATGGGTGAACTTCTCAATGCCCATGAAGGTCCAAAATAAATAGCCTGGCACGTGGTGTTAAAGAAATGGCTTCGTTATTGTACATCCCATGGAGTGGAAAACTTAGGCTGTTCCGGTTAGGCCTACAAGGCCGGTTATGCACTAAACTCCTACATCTCACATTTTTCCCCCGGAGTTTGTTAATGGTTTCGAGAAATACATTTTCCACTCAATGACTTATTTCGTCAGTAGCAAAGCTAAAGTTATTCTTATTATGTCATCAATTGTGGGATATGAACGATAAACGCATCAACTGTGGCTCCATTTCGGTGCCTTTTCGTGTTTTAGCGGAAGCCACGTTCAACACAGGCTGATTCTTTTCCGCGAACACTCTGCACTGCTTTTGCACAGCACCCTGCTTCGAAGCCCTCCAATGATTTGACTTCTCGTCCTCTGCTCACTCGCAGAAAGCTCTTTGGAAAGTCTATAGACAATCGATGGGCTGTTATTTTTTTAATGTATACTGCAGTCCCAAAGAGGAGGGCATTTTTTAAGAACAGGCAATTTCCGTGACCTAACACGGAATGCGTGCTGCTCTTGCACTAGACATGTTCGACAAAAAAGCGAAAGGAGGAAACAGAAACCAATAAATTGTCAATGGAATACTGAAAATGGCCTTAACATAATAAGCGGACCATCAATGCACCTATGTAGCCAAGTTCACGAAGTAAAGGATGCCAGCAGATGCCTATAAAAGAACAACATATGAGTTTTATACGAACAACATATAAGCCGGAATCAGGTGTGGGGTGCCACCAACGCGCACCACATCGGCAAAATTTATTTTAGCAGCGAACAAGAATGCGTGTGTATCGTCGTCGTGCGTTTTAGAGCGCAGCTCATCGGCGCCCGTACCCCGGTTTGAGAGGCGTGTCTCTGCGTAACCAAGCGCGAAGCGGAGCGGAGGATGAAAGACGGCGATAGTTTGAGATTATCTAGTTGGTTGGTAGTGCTGGAGGTTAAGGGTATGAGGATATGGGGGATTACACAGCCCTGTAACTGTCTCCTTTAGTAATAGGCACCACCGCAACGCGGCTGCACATAGGGGAAGGAAAAAAGAGAGTGCTAGAGGAGGCGGATCGGGAGTGGGAGGGGATGTCGTAGAAAGGCCTCAGACGCACCCGCTTTACATGCGGGGGGAGGGGGGGGGGGGGTGGAGGTTAGGCGATGATAGAAAGTCTAGCAGGAGTTTATGGGCACTGACTTGTAGTCCAGACACACTTGGGAAACAGCACATCACTCAGGGGTGACGATGGAAGCACAAGCTTGCGATAACCATCCCTCATTGTGGCACAGGGTTGGACACTTGCACAGCAAGTGTTGAAGGGTTTCGCTCGGAGCACAAAACTGCAGATGCAGAGCACTGGGGAGCGTGACGGAGACGACGCTCGCGTTACACTGCCCGCACAGTCAACACGGATGCGGAGCAAGCAGACGAAGCCTCGGCGCGTGAAGGCGCGTGCGTTGTGAGGTGGGACGCTCTGCGAGGAGGCGACACGCGCGCCCTGTTGGTGACAATTATGGTGCTGAACTATGAGTCGGGATGATTCATAAAGTGTTTGGAGAGTATTATCGGTGTAGCGAATGCGAGGAGGACGAGAAGAGACACGGACACAACACTGATACAACTGACACACACAACAGATACGCAGACACAACACAGCGTTGTATCTGTGTCTCTTCTAGTCCTCGTCGTATGCGCCTTATCGATAATGTCCAACCAGTATGCCGAAACTTCTGCCGTTTGGAGAGAGAGAGGCGCATAAGGCTGGTGCGCCTGCCGGGCTAGCTGATCGGCAGCTTCATTTCCCTCGGCGCCCACATGGAAGTGGACCCAGTGGAAACAAACAGATGACAGGTAAGTATAGCTCGTCGAGCCTAGCAATTAATGGTAGAACAATGTTGTGTCCTGTTCCGGGATGTAGGAGGGCCTGGAGTGTCGATATAGATCAGTCGTAATGGACGCAGGACAGGGACGAGTCAATCCGAGGATATAACCAAGAGCCAGGGCCAACCCATTCAGTTGAGCAGTTGAGGAGGACGATGGCGCGGCAGTCTGCATTGCATATGGGCGCCACGTGCAAGGATAGGGCAGACGGCCGCCGCTGAACCATCGCCGTCAAGGAAGGAACCACCGGTATAGATAATGGTCGTCTATTGCGCTTATCATAGAGTACTGATGCGACCTCATAGCGAATAGCAGAGTGCGCTGTGCGCTTCTTAGAGGTGATGCCGAGAATATTCATAGTGACTTCCATATTCATAGTGAATATTCATAGTGAACCGAGTCTAACGTCGAAAACCGATTTTCACCGAGTTGGCTTTCCCGCATTCTGTATCATAAAATGGCCCATCACGCACTTCTTATGGGTGAAATACCGAACCAGATGGTGTATTTGATGTTATAGAAAATACCTTGATTTAGACGTCGATATCACGCACAGCGACGCCATTTGTGGTTAGGTAATGCGGGAGAGCCAACTCAATGAGCTTTCAAATGCGTATTTGTGACGGTGGATATTTCGAACTACACTGGCGATTAAGAAAATTTAAAAACGGGGATCACCTTTGATGATGGCGGCTATCACTCTCAAAATGTGATATTGACGCCGAATATCTGCCACGAAATGGATTATTAGCAAATTTAAGTTAACCGCGTAAATATTTATCCATATAATCCACATGAATGCCGGCTTGCTGTACAATCCAGATCAACACATTGCCTCGGCGTATACCTCAATTTTTAATGCGGTATCATTACTGGCCGCGGTGAGTGATTTCAGCGATGTGTTTGTGCTCCACACACACAGATTGTTTTCGTGGGAGGCGAGTACAGAACCTTATAGCTGTAACGAGCACCGTGCATAACAACACAAGCGCTTGTCCGTTGTCCTTGTCAGTTGTCCTGAGTACGCTCTACTTTTTCCATGACACTATACCATCTAGCTGAAATGTCGATTCTACTTCAATACCTAATTCTGCCGCGGATTTTTGTAATGTTTGTTCGTTCGTTCACGCTCAAAGCCGCCGGCGGGTGGCTTTATAATTTTGTTTGTGACGCCAGATGCGACCATATTTACATGCGCAATTGCTTCCACACTTTTCCAGATTATTGTAGTTTCTTTTGTTTCCTTATCTGGAAGGTTCCTTGCCAGCTTTAAATTGAGCGCGGCCAAGATATGCAGACAGTCTGTTCGACGACCGCCGAGCACGCTTGTTGCTACGCCGCTGCCGAGTCATTCAGTTTTTTGTGGGCGCAGGTCTTCGCATTAACCAGGTTATTTTAGAAGCCATTCTCGCTGTCTTTCTGACTGTACGTGACGATATTTAAACAAAGTTTATTCCT
The DNA here is from genome assembly GCF_055824585.1 of Amblyomma mixtum. NCBI lineage: Eukaryota > Metazoa > Arthropoda > Arachnida > Ixodida > Ixodidae > Amblyomma > Amblyomma mixtum. Next base: position 104,954,234 of record NC_143018.1, read on the forward strand.
CACTCACTTTAGAAAAGAGGATATGAACAAAGCCCGACCTTTCGCCCAGTATTTTTGTCTGGCTGATTGGCGCTCAATGGCAAGCGGTGGCGTATGCCTCACGTGAATCACTGCTGAAATTTACGCACATGGCAACCTCGACCATAACACTACACTCAAGCGATCGGATATTACTCGTCCTTTTCCGCCGATTCGCGGAAGCGGTCATAAAACAAAATCAACGCTGAATTCGTTCTGTACACACTGGTTTTCCCCAGGAAAAAAAATGGGCCCGCCGAGTATTTTGTATGTGCCGAGTATATGAGGTTGTTATGTGCGGGGCCGAGAATGTGCGGCGCGTTAAAATCCTCATTAGACATTGAAATTACACCAATCATAAACGCGCTCAAGACTCCAGATGATTGTTCAAAACTATTTAAATTTTTCATATATTTTATGTTGGAACATTTTAGTTCGAATAAACGTCGGTACGCGTTTTTGCGAAAAATGTTCCTCCGATATGATTACCCATCCGACAACTGCAACGCTGCGCAAACTGATGCGGGCCACCCAGCTTATACTCTAGGTCTTGTCCATCCTAGTAAAAGAGAAGAACCATAAAGGTTTTAAAAAATTAACCACGATTGTGCTTCTCGGTAGCGCGATTTGTGAGCGCAGCTGCTGTGGCACTCGAGGCTCAGGCAACCGCATACGCAACATGCAGTGCCGAATGGAGGCGGCTTTGGGTTTCGACTTCGGCAGCGCGTACTGCGTTCTTTTTGCGCTGTTCTCTGTCTAAGACGCATTTATGAAGTCATGGCCACCTCAGTAGTTCTTTCTGCCATGCCTCTCGTATCCCTTGCATCCCCCAGTGGCGCACGTTAGAGGCGAAAGATCATCGGGCAGAGGCACGACTCTTTCAGGGCCTTCCCCGTTATTCTCCAAAGGCGGCTACATAAACCGAAACTCATTCCTGGCCCGTGGCGCTGAGGGCTCTAGAAAGCATCCTCAACCACTTTGAACGCATGAGTCGCGCATTAGAGTCCACTCCTCTCCTGAGTACCTTCGCAACAACAGCTTCACACGAGCAGACCGAGCGGCCAGCCTGCTGGCTGAGCTACTTGGTGCAGCGCCCACTTTCTCCAACCTCCTAAGGCCGCCCACACATTAAGGCCCATGGAAGTCACTATGAATATTCTCGGCATCACCTCTAAGAAGCGCACAGCGCACTCTGCTATTCGCTATGAGGTCGCATCAGTATTCTATGATAAGCGCAATAGACGACCATTATCTATACCGGTGGTTCCTTCCTTGACGGCGATGGTTCAGCGGCGGCCGTCTGCCCTATCCTTGCACGTGGCGCCCATATGCAATGCAGACTGCCCGCGCCATCGTCCTCCTCAACTGCTGAACTGAATGGGTTGGCCCTGGCTCTTGGTTATATCCTCGGATTGACTCGTCCCTGTCCTGCGTCCATTACGACTGATCTATATCGACACTCCAGGCCCTCATACATCCCGGAACAGGACACAACATTGTTCTACCATTAATTGCTAGGCTCGACGAGCTATACTTACCTGTCATCTGTTTGTTTCCACTGGGTCCACTTCCATGTGGGCGCCGAGGGAAATGAAGCTGCCGATCAGCTAGCCCGGCAGGCGCACCAGCCTTATGCGCCTCTCTCTCTCTCCAAACGGCAGACGTTTCGGCATACTGGTTGGACATTATCGATAAGGCGCATACGACGAGGACTAGAAGAGACACAGATACAACGCTGTGTTGTGTCTGCGTATCTGTTGTGTGTGTCAATTGTATCAGTGTTGTGTCCGTGTCTCTTCTCGTCCTCCTCGCATGCGCTACACCGATAATACTCTCCAAACACTTTATGAATCATCCCGACTCATAGTTCAGCACCATAATTGTCACCAACAGGGTGCGCGTGTCGCCTCCTCGCAGAGCGTCCCACCTTACAACGCACGCGCCTTCACGCGCCGAGGCTTCGTCTGCTTGCTCCGCATCCGTGTTGACTGTGCGGGCAGTGTAACGCGAGCGTCGTCTCCGTCACGCTCCCAGTGCTCTGTATCTGCAGTTTTGTGCTCCGAGCGAAACCCTTCAACACTTGCTGTGCAAGTGTCCAACCCTGTGCCACAATGAGGGATGGTTATCGCAAGCTTGTGCTTCCATCGTCACCCCTGAGTGATGTGCTGTTTCCCAAGTGTGTCTGGACTACAAGTCAGTGCCCATAAACTCCTGCTAGACTTTATAGCATCGCCTAACCTCCACCCCCCCCCCCCCCTCCCCCCGCATGTAAAGCGGGTGCGTCTGAGGCCTTTCTACGTCATCCCCTCCCACTCCCGATCCGCCTCCTCTAGCACTCTCTTTTTTCCGTCCCCTATGTGCAGCCGCGTTGCGGTGGTGCCTATTACTAAAGGAGACAGTTACAGGGCTGTGTAATCCCCCATATCCTCATACCCGTAACCTCCAGCACTACCAACCAACTAGATAATCTCAAACTTTCGCCGTCTTTCATCCTCCGCTCCGCTTCGCGCTTGGTTACGCAGAGACACGCCTCTCAAACCGGGGTACGGGCGCCGATGAGCTGCGCTCTAAAACGCACGAGCCGCCGCGGTGGCTCAGCGGCTATGGTGCTCGGCTGCTGACCCGAAAGACGCGGGTTCGATCCCGGCCGCGGCGGCTGGAATTTCTTTGGAGGAGAAATTCTAGAGGCCCGTGTACTGTGCGATGTCAGTGCACGTTAAAGAACCCCAGGTGTTCGATATTTCCGGAGCCCTCCACTACGGCGTCTCTCATAGCCTTAGTCGCTTTGGGACGTTAAACCCCATAAACCAAACCAAACCTAAAACGCACGACGACGATACACACGCATTCTTGTTCGCTGCTAAAATAAATTTTGCCGATGTGGTGCGCGTTGGTGGCACCCCACACCTGATTCCGGCTTATATGTTGTTCGTATAAAACTCATATGTTGTTCTTTTATAGGTATCTGCTGGCATCCTTTACTTCGTGAACTTGGCTACGGAGGTGCATTTATGGTCGGCTTATTATGTTAAGGTCATTTTCAGTATTCCATTGACAATTTATTGGTTTCTTTTTCGTTCTTTCGCTTTTTTGTCGAACATGTCTAGTGCAAGAGCAGTACGCATTCCGTGTTAGGTCACGGAAATTGCCTGTTCTTAAAAAATGCCCTCCTCTTTGGGACTGCAGTATACATTAAAAAAATAACAGGCCATCGAATGTCTATAGACTCTCCAAAGAGCTTTCTGCGAGTGAGCAGAGGACGAGAAGTCAAATCATTGGAAGGCTTCGAAGCAGGGTGCTGCGCAAAAGCAGTGCAGAGTGTTCGCGGAAAAGAATCAGCCTGTGTTGAACATGGCTTCCGCTAAAACACGAAAAGGCACCGTAATGAAGCCACAGTTGATGCGTTTATCGTTCATATCCCACGATTGTGGACCTAATAAGAATGACTTTAGCTTTGCTACTGACGAAATAAGTGATTGAGTGGAAAATGTATTTCTCGAAAGCATTAACAAACTCTGGGGGAGAAATGTGAGAAGATGTAGGAGTTTAGTGCATAACCGGCCTTGTAGGCCTAACCGGAACAGCCTAAGTGTTCCACTCCATGGGATGTACAATAACGAAGTCATTTCTTTAACACCACGTGCCAGACTATTTAATTTTGGACCTTCATGGGCATTGAGAAGTTCACCCATACTTTATTGTTCATTCTGTTTATTTATAGCATGAGAAGGTGACCGCTGTGCCTAAAGCAGTCATTGAGCATATGAAAATTTTATTCGTCAAAATCCTGATGTTCCGAAATTTACCTATAACGTACGACGAATTTTCGTTCCTGTGGCAGGAGCATCGAAGAGAAATACTTGTAAAACACTTCAAACTCGGTCCAAGACATCAAAGATTTTATTGCCGCTACGTGAATCACCGATCTCAATACGTTTTTTTTCTTCGTGTCTATCTTTCCATCTTGTCGGCGAATACTTGTATCCTCCAGATGACGAAACACTGGAAAAAAGAAATTGAGGCTAAAACAATTCGTACCAGATATCCGAAATTAATCACCTGGTTATGTAACCAGTACATTGTCTCGTTTTTTACGTTCAGTGTAAGCAGTTTGAATAAAGACTATCAGTATTAAAGGGTGTGCGGATATTCCATCAGCTAATCGAATTTCATCCTATTTGATTCGCTAAACTTATGATATAGTCCATGTTATAAATTATTTAGCAAATAGTTAAAAAAAATGTTCTACATTGTTCCAAGAGTTTTCGATGAAGTCGCATGAATAAACGCCGTTGTTTCCTTCGTCGACTGTTCCGAACACAGAGCCCACTGAGGCGCTGCAAAGCATGCTACTGCATCTGGTGTACGCGGGCAGGGAGGATACCGGCGCTACCTGGTCCGTTCTTATTGGCCTCTCCAACGGGAGAGGGAGACGTCGAAACGTTTCTTCTCTGGACTGCTGCCAACCGGTTCCGCTGCCTCAGCACGAAAGGCGGACAGCAGCCCATTGAGCAACATGGCGACGACCAGGGAGCCGTTATTGGAAAGGTATGGTATATCGGGTTTAATGCCCCAAACCGGCATGTGCTATGAGAGACGCTGCGGTGGAGGGTTCTAAGATAATTAGATCACCTAGAGATCTGGCATCGCACAGTACGCGGGATTGTCAGCCAAGCACCTTAACAAGTGAGCAACTGCGACGAGCTTATTTTATTTCATTTACTTATTACATACTGCTAGCCTCGTGTACGAGGATGTTGCAGGACTCGTCGAGTAAATCACATACAGAAACACAAATAAGAAAGTGGAATATACATATAAAGTCTCTATAAGCACTGAATAGGCATTGAGGAACACAAAAAGCCAATATTAGTCACAAGCAGCACAGGCAATAGGCCCAATACAACAGAATGATGGTTTCACTCAGGTCCTATGTAGGAATGGCTTTTGCAAATACTTTTCCAATATTCGGATTGGGAGGTACCAAAAGAATGTAAGGTACCAAACTGGGATAAAGACGAAACAAAAAGTAACTAAAATGCATTGTAGCTTTTTTATGCCACATTGCTTAGACGCTTTTCAAGATTATATCACATTATAATAGCTGCAGGCTATAAACTGCAGTGATATATGGTACGGGAAAGCATGAATATTTGAGTAACTTAGTTTCGCAAAATATGGTGTTAAGGCCTGGATATCTGTGGTGGGTTTCTTGTGTAGTTTCTAGTCTAACGCAAGATCAAGAAATTCCGAACTTTCCATGTAGGAGTCAATTAAAAAATACTGCATCCGACACCCTCTTTGAAGGCTGCCCGTTTTATTGGCGTGATTGGCAAGTGTCGTCTGTTTAACATCTCAAATTAGTGCTACATAAGACCACTAAGCAAAATCATTTCTGTCATTGTGACTTCGGTAACTGTTTATACCTTTGCATGCTACAGAAAAATGCGCAGCTCCAAGCTCCTCGGTATGACCGGAGGTACGGAATTCGCACTTAGTGAAAATAGTTGTGCGCGCACTTACGTCTACGAACAAGAGCACGATGTGCGCTATCGGGATTGCTACGAAGACTTCCTGCATCGAAGAAGAAGAAAAGAAAACATGGGAATTTTGTGCAGCTCCAGGCATTTATGCACCTTGAGAATTTGAAAATTTTGATGAATTTACATATTTCGTGAAATCCCATAAACTTGGAAGAGTTTAATTTGCGGCATGGAACTAGTGTCACTTTAATTTTAAGGCCAAAGGTCAGGTGGACACTGTCAGTGTGTTTCAGAAGAGTCATGTCTGTTCTTCGGTTCTGTTCATGTTGACGAATGTAGGGCACGTAACATTATGCTCTCTTCAAACATCAGTCTTCTTCGAGTCATTATGCTGAATGGCTAGAGGTAGCAGAGCGAAAAGACGAGAACACAGAAGCCCACACTGTTTTCGCGCTGCTCTCTCTAGCCAAACAACAAGACCAACAAGCAAAAACCATAACTTCAGTAGACTTTGTTTCTTACGTTTCATAGTCTGGTCTTAGTTACGGATTCTAGCAAAGCCGATTGAAGGCAGCCGTTTGAATTTAGGTGGAGCAAATACGCTGTACATGTAGTACAACATGGCGGACACGCATACATAGGAGTGGAGAGGACGCAAGAACACGTTGCATAAATGCAAAACTCCTGCTTGTGAGGCGGATCTCGAAAGCATTTGTTGGGCGCCATTCTTGTGTGTTTTCCTTGTGTGGACATCGACAGGTATGTCATCCTGCCCCTGGTCTCATTGCTTGTTGTTGCCAGTGTTCTGTTGTTCTGGAGCTAGAGCCTACCATGCAAAGAATAAGCTTGGGGCTTCATGATCTCAGGGCTCCTAAGCGGAATCAGAATTAGCGGGAACACACACGAAACAAGCACTGCATGGGAATACTGGAGGAAAGCATTCCAGCGGGTTGACCATAGAGGCCGCTGTATTCTATCCAGACCTAGTTCTTCGTCTGCTACTACTTCGCCTATGTCACATTCCTGCTATTCCACGCTCACCTGTGTAATATGCATAGAACAACTTCTTACATAAGCTGACATGCACGCTATACGTGAGAATTCATACAGTAGTCGTCATCATCTGCTTAATCGTGTCCACAGCATGTCACAAGCCTCTGCCAAATCTTTCCAATCAACCGTGTCTTTGGTCGTCTCCGGCAACTCTATTAGTTCGGACGCAAAAGCGTTGCCGTCAAGTGCACAGGCAAAAAGGGAAAAAAGTCTTGTGTGCAAGACCTGGCATTATTTCCTCAAATGCCTTCTGATTCCTTGCTACTAAGTTCATGCGCAGTTCATTCAATAAAAATTCGGATGTAAATATAAGATGCATGCAGCCATACATGTAAAGTCTGAGATGCTTAGTAAGCACGCTAGAATGCTTGTAGCGTTGCCAGCCATCAATGAAAAAAAAATGAAACACTTACTTTTCCGCCGGTATCTGGGGAATTTTTTCCCCCTTTTTGTCCTCGGACCATTGCTCTGAAAATCTGAGAGAGAATAAGCGGCATTACAGGTGCTGAGTTTGTAGAAAAAGATCCAACGCTTCGAAGAGGGAAAGCCTAAGAAGAGGTTGTTGCTTTTAGTGGCTATTTTTTGGCAACAAAAAAATAAAAATAAAAATGGAAGGAACAGATGTTGCTAGTCGCGGCATCTGCTATCAGAACCTTACGCACGTGAACTGCGGCTAGCGGCAATAAAAGGACAGGGAGAGGACATGGAGAAGGCAAGAAAGAGGGGAGCGATAGAAGAAAGGTTAGGGGGTAGGGCTGCAATATATGCTATGTACAAGTACACGATACTGAAATAGAAATAAATGTTGGGTGCTGCGCCGCGCAAGGTTGGTGAGAAGAGTGAAAAGCGTCTTTTCCATTTTCTATTTTGGAAAGCTGAGCATTGAGAAAGACCGGTATCTGCTTCAACCTCATTTTTTTTCTAGACGAGTTGATCATCTGTGGAAGACCCGAGAGATTAAGTGTCGCACAGATGTTTACAAAACCTCGTTCTTTCCACGGACGATCAATGAGTGGAACAGGCTACCAGCCGGCGTCACTGAGTGCTGCACGGAAGGTCAATTCCGCGCATTTTTATCTGATGTGTGACGTGGCGCGCAGTTGTCTTGCGCGTGTCTTTTTCATTTCATTAGTGTTATTTTATTTGTGGAGCGTGGTTGTCTTCCTTCAGTGCATGTTTTTCCTCATCTATTAGTTGTGTGATTGTATTTCTGTTATTATGTGCACTTTCGGCCAAATGAGCAGAAGTTATTGTTCCCCCCCCCCCCTGCAATAATGCCCTTGAGCGCTGCAGGTATCTGTAATAAGTAATAAATAAATAAATAAACTATGAATTTAATTACGAATTTGATTCTTCAGTAGACAGCTCAGTTTCCGAGGGCTCTCATAAGTCCTGAGGGGCTGTTTTCGATTTATAGATGAGATACGATTCTCGCACTTCTCTTCATGGTGCGTGCGGAAGTTAGATTCAAGGATGGTTGTTTTCAGGTTACTGAATTCGTGACCAGCAATGTTAAGAAGCTCAAACATCGAACACTCAAGAAAGTATACGACGTTCGAGCTGCCACATCTAAAGTTTGCTTTTATTTTGATGATAAAGGTAGGAGGCTGTGATGAAAGCGGCGGTTGATGCAATCCTCTGGACGCAGACCTGACAAAGACGTTTGTTGCAGGGTGCGCAGACCGCGCTTAAACGAATGAAAATTTTGGACGACGTTAAAAGGTCACGAATGTCTCTGTTTCGTAGGTACACGACCCGCGGAGGCTTCGTAAAAGTAGATTTGAAGCTTTAACTTAGAGTCAGCATGTTAATGTGTCTTCTTATAATGTGCGAGTCATTTGGAACAGAGTCAGAGTTAGAACTAGATTCGCGCGGCTAGATTTCTCGGTAGCCATGGAACTCCTGACAATCTCTTTGCGGTTCAGTCTGCCCGTTCTGTCTATGGCGTCATCAATTATTTTTGCGGGATATTTTTGGCGCAGCAGTGCCCCTTTTAGTTTTGCACGATTAGAGCTGAAGTCGTCTTTTCCTGAGCAGTGTCGCCTAAAGCGACTGTCTATGGCGTTGGCTGTAAGAGATGGCCTTTTTGCAGTGCCCTGTTTGGCCGCTCTCAAAATGCAAATACTGCCGAGAATCCATAGGTTTCCTGTAGACCTTGGTAACGAACCGATTTTGAGAAACTGTGGTGCGACTATTGGTTGTAAAATTTGCTGAACGGGTCAGCCCTGTTAAACTCTGTAATCAAATTTAAAACTGCTGCTTCACCACGTATACAAATTAAGAAAATATCGTCAATGAAACGTTATATTACCGTATTTTCCGGTGTATAAGACGCGCCTTTTTTTCAAAAATCTTGCTGGTGCGTCCTATACAAGGGTGCGTCTTATATGTGAATTTTTCGTTTTTTTTGCGAGTTCAGAAATTACTCAGGCTCATGTTCAAGCTTTTTTCGCCGAAAAAATATCGCTACCAATAACGCGGTTGTAACATGGTTAATGCTTGAATACCGCTACCGCCATGCGCAACATTTTTAGGTGAACTTTATCATGAAACGGCTGGGATGACTTCCGGGATCACGAACGCATGGCCGTTTTGGAGGTCCCAAGCAAAAGTAATGTGAAATGCCAAAAGATGGCGACAATCGCGCTTCTCGCCATTTTCAAGACAAGCCGGCATTCTTTTTTAGTCACCCTTCGCAGCTATGTTTGCTCCGTGTACGTAGTGCGAAGAGAATGTTTCAGCAGCTTTGCCTCCCGAAATGGGTGAACTTTCTGATAGCGCATCCGAAGATGAAGACTTCAAAGGTTTTAAGCAAAAAAAAAAATGTTGTTATGTACATAAGGAGAGTTCTTTCGTTTTTCTTTCTTTTTTGCTAAAACGTGGGCGGGTATGGCGCGAGTGTTGCCTTTTTCGATCACTCTCACAGGTGCGGTGCATTTCGCGATGGTCGCACAAGCGTGTTTAATTAAGCCTCACTAGCCTAACTGAGTAAACTGGGGTGCGTCTTATACACTGGTGCGTCTTATATACCAGCTTTTTCAGCGACACCCTGCATATATGGGGGTGCGTCCTATACAAGGGTGCGTGTTATACACCGGAAAATACGGTAAGTGCTTTGTGATCATACTCTGCAAGGAAGCTCTCCTCTAAGATAGCCATAATTATATTTCCACAGTTAAGCCCTATTCATATTGCCATAGATGCGCCGCTAATTTGGACAACTCCGTAAGGTATATAGTACATAGACGGCTGAGTTTAGTCGCAGGTCGTGCTTTTTTTTCAGGTAATGTAGCCGGGGAAGCTCACTTACCCGTAAAAAGGAGGCTTCTATGAACTTGGGGCCCTAAAAATATTATAAAGAATGGCAACGCAATGAGACCCACGGCTACGAACCCACCGTTTATAATAGATGTGTACTGCCAGAGTGCCGTGTGTGCCGCAGGTGCGCTATAGCAACATTACAAGCAGTTGTGGGCCCGTTTTAGGCCCTCGGAAATGCGAACTGAGATGGCTTAGCCACATCAAGGTTAAGAGGATAAAACTGCTCTCCTTTAATTTTTCAAGAACATTGCACATGTAAATTATATCATGATGCTGAGACCACGGACAAAATTTCCGCCATAAAGTTCGCATACGGGTGGCTTATGTTGTTAGTAGTCGGTTAGAAATCTCTTAAAATATTCGCTCTTTCCAAGCCTACATAAAAATAAAGAAATAGACAGCATTAGACCTTCACTTTCCCTAGACGAAGGCATCGGTTGAATCCGCCTCGGCGGTTTGAGAGCCTCGGCTGCACTTTCAAAATTCCTCGCGTACCTTGCAAGTGGAGTAGAGCTTGGGCGCAAATTAGCATCTATAATGAGAAACTCATTGCTGATGACTCTGTGGATCGGATTAGTGAAACTAGTGCTTAAATGGAAAGCACATTTTTTATCGATAGGTAATGCGCAAGTAGCTTCTACGCAGACACACACTTCGCAGCTTCGTCCAGTTCCGCCTGGGCGTAGCACGAAAGCGCACCAGTTATTGCTCTCGGTATGGCAGAGTGTGGTCTTTTTTAATATGGCTAAAGCTGACGTTTGTGATAATTCCTACATCTTTGTCTCCGTATGCCCGCGTGACGCACGGCATCCACCTCTTCTGGACAAAAGACATGACCATAGTGGCCACGCATCATCACTACACAGCGAGCAGCAAGCGCTGTGCCAAATATACCAGCAAGGTATACGAGCTGAGCCGTGGATACTAGTACACTACAGCTAACTGGTAAAGGAAGAGACACGCATGGCCTCCACGTTTGCTGCGCGCCAGTAATTATGTAAAGCATTGCGGTTTATACACAACAAATATAAGCGTACTGATTCACCAACTAACCTCGCGGCTATTTCGGGTTTAGCGACGCTGCCATCAAGAGCCCAACAAGCACGACTGAAATTTTTATTTCACCTGATCCACAACTACTACAAGATAGGCGTATCAAAATACATATCTTTCTCACAATCACGTCCGTCCAGGCATAAACACGCACGCGCGGTACAGAATACTCATGCCATAACGACACGTTCATGTATTCCTACTTTCCCCTCGTGATCAGAGAATGGAATCGCCTTTATCCCTCAGTCATAACTGCAGCCACATTATCTCAGTTCACGTTACGGATAGAATCCTTATCAATTAATCAATAATGCAGTTTCACTGACATACTCAACCGCCTCTCAACGCTTCATTAGATTGTTCAGTAATCGTGAAGAAAGTCTCTTTGTTTCTTTTTTTCGCTCCTGTGTTCCTATGTGCTCTAATTGAATTCCTTATGGAAATGCTCCACCTGACTCCTAGACATGTATTCTTCTTTTTGCTTGCTAATGTTTACCTTTCTTTTTATTTCGCTTGTTCCTTTCTGTTCACCTGTGTTTGATTTGTATTCATTTTTTTTTATGAATTCCAGAGTGTACTGCTCGAATTTTTAGCATGTTTGTTCGCCCCCCTGCTATGGTCCCTGATGGGACTGGCAGTATTGTAAATAAATAGATCTTGACCGTCCGCAGCCGCAGCTAACCACTGGCGGCATTGTGACTGTGCCTGATGAGGAAGCTGAAGCCATGCGTTAGAAGTTACACGTGACTTTTGTCTGGAGTTTCAGCCCGGGAGGCTTCCTTCTAAGCCGTCTAGTGAGACTTCTCAGTATTCGCGCAAGTCGCACATGTCGCAGGTGGTCAACCAGACACCTTCTTTCCTTCAGGCGATTCAGAACGCTGGGAATGCATTACTAGCCGCACGTTGTCTCTCAGAAGTTCGTAGCCCCGCAGGCTACGAACTTTTGGCAAAGGAGGTGCACAGATCGCGAATACACTGCAGTGAATGTGATAAGCCGCAAGCGCTACTTTCATCTGCTGATGGTTATGTGAAGGTTTGGTTTTGGTTTTGTGGGGTTTAACGTCCCAAAGCGACTAATGCTATGAGAGACGCCGCAGTGGAGGGCTCCGGAAATATCGACCACCTGGGGTTCTTTAACGTGCACTGACATATCACAGCACACGGGCCTCTAGAATTTCTCCTCCAAAGAAATTCAGCCGCCGCGGCCGGGATCGAACCCGCGTCTTTTGGGCCAGCAGCCGAGCACCATAGCCACTGAGCCACCGCGGCGGCTGTTATGTGAAGGAGTGATATGGGGCAGTAAAGCCCCAAAGGAGCCTAAAAGTCAAAAGGTGGAAAAACTGAGACGTTATATACGTATTATGCGGTCGGTATGGTTTAGTTCTTTTGGAGGCTTGGAAATGCATTTTCACACCATTAAGGGATCACTTTAATTTGCAGCTCTGTTTTCAGTAAACTGATTAGGCCGACAGTACTGCAGTACCTAGCTTCATGGCTGAAAAATGAATAGCCAAACTTTTATGCGGAGACGCAGTTTTACGACCGATGCTTTTTATTGCACGAGGCAGCTTTGAGTGGCTCAGCGAAACTTGAGACTGTCTCTTCTGTCCTGCACCTCTGAAGGAACACATAAATTATGTTCACAAGAAGCTGCCGACATCATGTTTCCCATGCTTTCAAGGAGCTAAACAACGCTTTTTCTCCTAATCATTGCCATCAGCTTTGCGATTATGAGTATATCAGCATTTTGCGTTGTCACTCAAAGAAACAGGCTCGTTTAGGAAGCATCATTGCTGTGGGGGAAAAAAAAAACGATGAAGCGACTCAATAAATAACCCGACTTTTTAAAAATTGCATAAAAATGACTCGGCGATCCGTACATAACTCTGGACCATACTTTTTACGTTGCAGAAAGTCACTTACACGATCGATTCTCGTAGTCGATGAGCTGAACTGAAAAAGAACAAAAAGAAGCATTTTACTTATTTACCCAATCACTGCGTAAAAAGTGGAAAATATTAACAGCCACAACCTAAACCGGGGAATACTCGTGGTTTTCCGTGATCTAATAATATATAGTTTTTTTTTTCGAACAGCAAAGAGGGCAGGCACAATGCTTGCACCAGCCCTCCTGTTAAGGACGTGTTGTGAATTACTGCCAAGTAGGGTTCATTAACCAGCACAGGAAAGTCAGCACACGATGGAGAGGGTTTTCGCATTTCGCCTCAATCTCAATGTAGGCGCTGCTGAAGTGACCCGAACAGCGCACTAAAAAAAGTGCTTAACTCTGTTGTACTGTGGCTGTACAGCAAACCTCAAGCTACTTAACGCCTGCAGCTCCCAAAAACTAAGGAAACAATTGCGAGGACACTTCGGCTACTAAAATGTTGATAGGCAAAAGCCGAGGACACTACGCAGTGACGACTTCCGGTGGATGTGACGTCACACCGTTCCCGTGGCTCTATCGATATCCAAATTGTACATCTTTCGGGGATTTTAAGTGTTATAATTACGCTCAATTACACATTTCTTCATCTAGTTTGATACAAATGCGACATTTTTCCGACTATTCTGTGACAATTTTCACTATACCGTGACGACTCCCGGTGGATGTGACGTCACACCGTTCCCGTGACTATATCGACTTCCGCGCTATTTCGACGCAATTTCGACATTTCTGCCTATAATTAATTAACTAATTAATAATAAGTAATAAAACTCTGCTTTTTGGTTGATTTTGTCCTCCTCTATGTGATGAAAGCATTGCCTTTCTTCCATCTTTTTTAGTTCCCGAGTTAAACGCGTGTGACCCGCTTTGTTGACGGACCACAGTGAGAGCAATTAAAGGCTTTCGCCTGAAAAAAGTTCTTCGCGACGTCTGCGCTGCTCCACAACTCACGGCCCTTGGTAGCGGCTTTGCGCATGACACCCTTTGCCGGAATCGGATATCAGAATACAGCCGCAGCCACTGATGTGGCTCAGTGGTTGCGATGCTTATCTTATCTGTATCAGCGCAGGTAACAGGGCAGAACGAAGAAAGACACACACACACGGGCGCTGCTTCTTCTTCGTTTTGCCCTGTTACCGCGTCTTTCCGGTTGCTGACCGGAAAGACGCGGGGACGATTCCGGCAGCGGCGGTCACATTTCGAGTGAGGTGATATACTAAATGCCCGTGTACTGTGCGATGAGAGTGAAAGTTACAAAACCACATGTGGTCGAAATTATCCAGAGTCCTCCACTAAAGCGCCCCTCATAGACTTAGTCGTTTTGGGACGTTAAACCCCATAAACCAAACCAAACTGCAATAACGTCGTAGTCTAAATCGGAGGAGCTGAAAAGCATTGAACGAGCCAAACACCGTCGCTGGCTACACCGAGGAGAGCACAACGAGAAGTGGAGTGAAATCTGATAGCTGCAGCGCTGAGGTAGATAGCAAAATTCATTAAATGCCGGGATATGATATTTAACTTCATACAATATGATTAGAAGGTTGTTTTAGACGCACACATGTAGTGGTCTCTTTGGATGACTGAGGGGATAGCAAAGGAAGGGGGACGGCAACCTGCACAGCGAAGCATCAGGTCTGTAGTGTCGCGGGGTCAGGTAATCAGCGTCGGTAGCGTAGCCACGACTGCCGCAGGACGAAAGATTCAGGGAGAAAAATGGCGCGTCTCCTCCTTGCAGTCTAATTATCTGGACTGTTTGAAAGCATCACGGTGGTCAGCGGATGATACGGGCTATGTATGCGCAAGGGGCGCAGTGCACTGATTGCTGAATACACTGAATCCTGCGTCAACATCTGACATTATCTCTTGCGGCTTAGTGAACAAAGTGGGCAGGTAATTAGAAAACACGATCTAAAGAATGCTAAACTAATTATTTCAGGCAGTAATAACAAACGTGTGAGGCGGTCCTGGTAGGGCATTAAGCAGAAATAAAACAGGCTGCAGGTCATATTCAGTTGCGTTCCGCAGTTGTCAGTGAAGACAGAATTGAAAGCCGAATTGATGGGCCCGTACGCCGGGCACGGTGGGATTCCCCTAGTCAACGGCCGAGAAAGCAAAGCGCACCTAAGCAATGGGGAAGTTGTTCCTATGCAAGAGAGAGCAATCTGCATCAATGAGGGCTGCTGCTGAGGCTGTGCAAAGCAATTCTTCGAATTGTTATGAATTCTTCATCGAAGCATTTTTCTTTAGGCATTAGAAATGCCGACAGCTGGCTGCAGCGCTGGCGATTCCAGAGCTCTCCCAGTGGCGTCACCAGTGGCCATCCCTGACTCCTCGCCGTCTTCTCAAGCAAAAAAACACAAGTAGGTCTATAAGACCAGTAGGAAGAAGATGACGCCGCAATGGTCTGTACTCACCAGAAAAACGATAAGTCCGATTTCGAGCGCGAGCAGCAGAACTCGCACTTTAGCGAAGAGTATAAACGTTTCCACTTGGCCCCTGTTCCCCTGCAAAGAAAGTGGGAGAGGATTTACAAATTAAGAGAATGTATGTACCCTAAGCACTGTGCAGTTTACAAATTCCAGATTCGAATGTTCCCATATACAGGAAGATTGCGGAGAAAAAAAAATAAACATAAAGTACAAGGTTCCATCTTGATTGTTTTTCAGTGAAAAAGAGAGCTTTCTGTTTCTATCGGGGCAACACGTGGTGTGATCAGCACATTGCCGCACAAAAATTTATAGTAGCTGTAGTCCCCCCAGCAAAAGATAATTTCGTTCCATTGAACTCAATACATCTTCCTGAAATCAGTGCTTCAGTAGAGTGAGACAATGAAACACAGGTGTCCTATAATGATGTTTATCACTCCTTATAGGCATGCATTATTTCCATATGTGTGCGCGCGGCAGTGACTAAGAGACCAGTGCACAGAAGTTAACAAAGCTGCAGTCAAACGTTCTGAACTCTTAAACTCACGCAGGATGCGAAATCACATAATGTGAAGGTTAATGCTGTCGAATTAATAAGCAAAGTGATTACTTTTGCTTCATATAAGAGGCAGCGTGGAATTGCCTAGTTTAGAAAATTGTCAATAATTTCAATCATCTGACTTTGTCTATTCCTGTACAGGAGGGGGACATATACTAATCTGTAGGCTCAGGACGGCAATTCTGGTAGGCGTTAACGACTTCGTTGTGGTCTAAATCAAGACAGCGCTGACACTGCAGAAATCAATGAGTTAAAAATTACATATAAGTTCAAGTCGGCGCTATTAGCCGTTCACAGTGCCATTACACAAGCCGTAAAATTACATGTAGGCAGACTTTGTTATAACATCCAAAATAAAACGTTAAGGGAACTGGCGTTTCACTGTACGTGCTATCATGGGAGATTTTCTGTAGACGTTCATAAAGAAATCTATAAATGTAACTCTCGCACAACAGCACCTGCATAATAAGGGAAGAATTACTCAGACATCCACTTACTCGCAGCCATATGGCTACGATTGGGCGAGCCGTCCCGGTTAGCTCAATTGGTAGAGCGACTGCTCCGGTGAGGCGGTGGTCCCGGGTTCGAACCCCGGACCAGGACGAATTTTTTTTAACTGCGAAGTTTCTTAGAAAGCTGCATAGCTTTCCTTTGTAGTCATATGGCTGCGATGGGGTGGATGTCAATGAGTAATTACTCCCTTATTAGAAATCAACTCCACCTTGGGGGATTCCCCTAAACATGTGACCAACACTGTTCCTACTTCGAGTTATTGGTGAATTCGCTCTCGCCCTACCATAAGCTTGCCGTCCCGGTTAGCTCAATTGTTAGAGCGAATGCTCCGGTGAAGCGGTGGTCCCGGGTTCGAACCCCAGACCAGGAGGAATTTTTATTTAGCTGCGAAGTTTCTGAGAAAGCTATATAGCTTTCCTTTGTAGCTATATGGCTGCGATTGGGTGGATGTCAATGAGTAATTACTCCCTTATTACAAATCAACTCCACCTTGGGGGATTCCCCTAAATATTTCACCAACAGCACCCTAATGTAGGGCGTGTGCCTCACTAGGTACGTTCAACGAGGGAAGGATAGCCTAGTGCTTGCGAGGTTTGGTTAACAAAAAGTAGCAGGGTTTTAGCGTAGCTAAACCGATTGAACTTGCGAAAGCACGTGTTTAAAGGGCAACTCCGGCGATTTTTCAGCCATTTTAAGTTAATGGCTGTTCTGTGTTCCTAAGAACCTCCTGTAATGTGTACTATAGAAGGTTTTCAAAAGCAACCGTAAAATAATTTTTAAACAGCAAAAAACGCAAAACTCGAAACCGAAACCGCAAAACCGAAACCGGGGAGGTGCCTCCGTGCGGTGTTGACTGTGACGTCACGAGCGGGTTCGCCGCGCTGTGAAGTCCCCGAAGATATCACAACTACCCTGAGCCGCGCTGTCGACATGACTGAAAGCGCGGAGGACAGCTTTTCCGAGACCAGCGAGTCTTTAGAAGACGACTCATTCGACGATTTTGGACTGGACGAGTCGCTTTTCAGGTATGATCCACCGCCGCCCGAGCCAGCCGAGTCACACCACAGGCCGCGTAACCTGCAGCACGGAGGCCGTCTGAACTCGGAGAAGTGATTACTTGAGTCATTTCTCGTGCATGCATTTGTGACAGAGTCGTCAGAACAAAAGTTAATGAGATGCTCCCGCCGACAGCTGTTCGTGTGGCCAGCGCCGGCCGACCCAGCCTGATGAAAGAATCTGCTGCCGGAACTTTGCCGCGGTGCACAACGTCCTTACAGGGGCATGCATCACCAACAGTCCTCTCTTTGCGAAGCTTTGTCTCGACGGCGAGCTATTGGAAGTGAGTTCACGCCAACTACAGTTCTAAAATCCAACATACCGCTTCTTCTTGACGGCCGCGCTTCGTACAGCTGGCCGCTGCTATAGACGGTTGTGCTAGAATAACGTTGGCACAGAATATGCCTTCAAGCGCCAGTTGAACGAAGCCTTAGCGAGTCCAAAACTCTCTTTGAAGTACACGCTGTCTTCATAGCAATCTGGCGCGAAATCTTCTGAGCACAAGCGGGAATGCTTCCTCGGAGACCAGTTTACACGGCGGACAGCTCTCACCAACTTGTCGCGAAGGTTTTTATCGCTAGGAAACCTATGGTAGATCACGCCCGTTGTCACAGATCAAGAATTTGTGCACCCCACAGCACAACAGAAGTTGCCGTGACCCATCACTCTGGCGTACACATCACATCAGGCACGTTGAGATGGCGCGAAATTGAACAGGTGGTCGAAATAATTCCGGAGAGCTCCGCTACGGACCTCTTTTTTCCTTTCTTCTTTCACTCCTCCCTTACGTCGCGGTTCGGGTGTCCATTACTGCGTCATTTACTTTCCTCAAAACTAATTTTCAGTTTTCCCCTGCACTGCCAGCGCCAGCGCGCGCCCGACCAGCTTGACACGCCGCCCCGCCAGTGACGTCACAGAACAGGGTGGCCTGTAGAAGTTGCTCGATCAGTGGGTGCCGCTCGCGTCGAGGAGCGCTTGCTTTGAAAATTCGCTTGCGGAAAAACTACGCCGGTTTCAGATGCGAAATTTTACATGAGGCATCAGACTATCATAAAGAATACAGACTTAAAATTTCATTTCAATCGATGCTCATCGAAAAATCGCCGGAGTTGCCCTTTAATGCTTTGCTGGGTCGTCACCGCGTCTGGCGACGATATTAGACTCAGGCTAAGCTCTGATCGAGGTTATGTTGATCTGATCTGCTCGCGCAACAGATGGAAGTTGATGAAGAGAGTGACGTGCGATGCACAACGTGAGTGTGCGTTGCCGTTTAACACGAGGTGCCGATAGCATAGCGTTCTAGTGCAGTGACCAGAGAAGCAGCAGGTTCGAATCCAGTGCCGCAATATCAAGGTCAAGGTCATGGCTTCAGCGATGGCCCGACTTAATCTTTCACATAAAGGAAGAACGCTTCAGCACTCACGCTTGTCATCATCATCACCCCGACTAAGGCAATTTCAGGACAAATACCTCTCCCGTATCTCTTCAATTAACTATGTCCTGTGCCAGCCTAGGCCACGTTGTCCTCTCAAACTTTTTAATGTCATCCGCTCACCTAACTTATTAGCCGCCCCCTTCTACGCTTGCATGCTCTTGCAACCACTCCGCTACCCTTAGCGGCCATCGGTTATCTTAACTGCATGACAGATATTAGCAACTTCGGCCGTTCAATTGATTATTAGTCGTAGTTTGAAGCAGTCGGTTGGTCTGTTGTGTGCCACAAATACGGTGTATAGCTGCAGAGTGCTTTTAAAAAGACTCGGAAGGATAGCAGGAAGAATTTAACACATAGGCTTAACCAGGGAGCACAATTCGTTCGTATAAGTGGGTCCCAGCTTTCTGGCCATACTGCAACGCCACAAAGGCATCAGCTAACACTTTTCCCGGCTTCCCTTCAAAAACGAAGTCAGAAATCCTTACGTTCGTGGCTCCCAGAAATAGAATCAGAGAAGCGACTGCCGATGCTCCATGGAAGACTGCCAGTAGGATGGTGACGACGTTCAGATCTGAAGTAGAAAAACATTTGGCTCATCTCCTGCAGATTTGTTAGCAGCCAGAGAGGCATTGTAACGCACACTGTAATTTCTGCTGCTTAACCAACCCCGAAAACATGCAGTGAAAAGGCGCTCGTGTGCTGTGCGATGTCAGTGTACTTAACGATCCCCAGGTGGTCGAAATTATTCCGGAGCCCTGCACTACGGCCCCTCTCTCGCTTTTTTTTTTCACTCCCACCTTCCTCCCTTGACTTACGGCGTGGTTGAGGAGTCCACCGATATATGCGAGACAGATACTGCGCCATTTTGTTTCCTGAAAAAAACAATTTAACCATAATATATAAAGACTGAGTGCTGGTGCTTGTGACAGTCCCAACTCGAGATAGTCAGCCACAGTAACAAGATCCACCCGGTCAAAGTCGCTTAGTACGGTTTTCTTCATTCAAAGGCAATACTCGAGAAGCGGAAGCCGGGAGATAAGTCCTGCATAAGTCCTCCAGACCGACAGCACTGCTCTGCCTGTCTAACAATTTGATCATGTTCTGCGCTCATCTCTTGAATGACTCAGCAAGGCTACGTCATTAGCGAATCACAGATTACTTAGGTATTCTCTATTAACTCTTATATCCAACTCTCCCCAATCCGGGCCTCCGATGCCTCCTCCCTGTCTCCCTGCATGACACCCTTCCTTATTGGAATTTCATTGCTGACTTCATGAGAGAGTATGGTAGCTGTGCAATCGTTATAAATATCTTCCAATATTTTCACATAACACTTTTCTACACCCTGATTCCGCAATTCGTGCATGACTTCTGAGGTTTCCACTGACTCAAATGCTTTCTCGTAATCAGTGAAGGCTATGTATGTGTGGAAATGTGGAGGCTATGTGGAAGTGGTTTATGGTTTATGTGGGTTTAACGTCCCAAATCGACTCAGGCTATGAGCGACGCCGTAGTGAAGGGCTCCGGAAATTTCGGCCACATGGGGTTTTTTAAGTGCAGTGACATCGCACAGGGCACGAGCATCTAGAATCGACCGCCGCAGCCGGGATCTAACCCGCTTCGTTCCGGTCAGCAACCGAGTGCCATAACCACCGAGACCACACGGCGGCACTGCTTTTGGAACTGACCCGGGCCAAGGTCAAGGTGAACGGCAATGGCACCATGATGGACATGGTGCCAATGACACCATGATGGACCATAGTGAATCGTGGTGGTCGTGATATACTTCCTGTTATGCGCAGTTTGACGAAGCGATGCAGTTGCTATGCTGGCTCATCAAGGTCAGCCAGGGACAAGGACAGCACCGACACGGAGATCGACTTTTGCACATAGTAGAGCTATCGCTATAAAAATTAAATAGATTAACGCCACGCACTCACTATTTTGTATTTTTTCCTGCACCTTGTTAACCCCCCCCCCTCCCGTCCCGTCCCCTTGCAAGCTTTTGCTGCTAAATCGATCAAACATTTTTTGGGGCAAATTATTTTTGTAATGTATGCACCAATGAAACATCAGCTTTTTAAAGATGATTTCATCATCGCGAGCATCATAACTCAGACTTTTCGGATGGAATCAGCCATGGCTAATTTAGGCCCACAAAACACGCTTCCGAGTTCATCACGCCATCTCACACGAGGAGATTTATTTCAGTGCTGAGTTCCAGTACTGCATACACCTACATTACTCAAACGAAAGAAGATATGTTTCTGAAAGCTCAGCCATGACAGTGGCTATACGAAGAGCTTAATGCTCACCGTGGGTCAAGTAAGCCAGGCACTGCAGACCGTTTGTTCCCTGCGGAGAAGGTGAAAGAGCAGATTTTAAGCATAGGCAACGCGGTATGACCGTGAAGGGCGAAACAAAAACGCACACAGCCGCACAATTTTGTGTAGAAGCAGCCATCTCGCATCCACTAAAAGACCGGGTTCCAATTCTTCGCCTGTACAAGGAGCCTACAACCTTGTAAAGAGTAGACATGTCCACTGGCGTGGTGCTGAAACCTCTAGTGGACAGAGTCTGAAATTAAGGCACAATGCCCATCTCTCCCATTATAAAGATCATGCTACACACGAATGGCGCAGAGTGCGTCAGATATACTTCAAGACCCCAATCACAAGTCTTGAAAGATATCTGGTGCGCGTAGCGCCCTTCTTAATATATTCATTTGCAACTGCACATACCTGCAAATGCATTTTTTTTTTCAGAAACTTCATGAACTGTATATATGCTGAAGCCTAACACATCTTGTCAAATTATTCAAATTCGGTGGACTTTTTTAAGTGTTTACCTCAGAACCCAGTTTTCTATTTTTTTTTCGTCGAGAATTATTTTATATCGCTGAATCAGAGGTTCTTAATGGCCATATGATGGTGTATTTCAGTGCGGACAAAAACCACTTCAGTGTGCCTTGGAATTTTTGTCACCACAAGCAGTCAATTTCCTAGTAATGAATGCACAAATAAGTGTGCTTAGAAATGGAACTCATGACAGCATTGTACGAATGCAACAAACGTTGCATAATGGATCACTCACGCAAACACGCAAGTGCAAATTTACCTATAAAAACTGGGTTGTCATACAAGCGTTGGGTTGCTCAGCTGGGTTGAGTGACAGCACGGAGCCTGATGTGGTCTGCATTTTCGACAGCACTGATGGAACTGTCGCTGAACAGCCCTGGTAGCCAAACAACTAGCTTGTTTGATACCCTTATACATAGTTTCACGTCAGTGTCCTTACAAGCAGTGGAGGAACATTGTTA
The DNA here is from genome assembly GCF_055824585.1 of Amblyomma mixtum. Classification (NCBI taxonomy): domain Eukaryota; kingdom Metazoa; phylum Arthropoda; class Arachnida; order Ixodida; family Ixodidae; genus Amblyomma; species Amblyomma mixtum. The sequence continues at coordinate 104,976,421 of NC_143018.1, forward strand.
TCCATGTAACTGCGCTGAGCAGGTGTTGTCAGTGAGAAAACAAAGATTCACTAGCAGACTGGGTGGAGTTGACGTCTTCCCGTCCAAAATGCACAACCACGCTACTAAACTCTCGGCACAAGTATCTCTTCACGCCCCTGGTTTCTGTACTTTCTTAACTTTATTTTTTTTCTGAGTGTACCTCTGTACTCAATGGCCAGATAGCTGTGGCGTGCATGTTAAGGATACTGACGCTTTCCAGTTAAAATCTCATTCGGAAAATTGCAGTCGCCGTATTTATCGTTTCTTTTCGTTTAAATCAAAATCCAACCGCTAGTTATATACACTTGAAGTTTAGGACAAAAGGGTGGAAATCTGTGGTGCTTCGAAATAATCCAAGTGCAAGACTTGAAATTCGGGCATTTCAGTTTAGCCATCCTGTAGGAAACATCGCACAGTCTGCGCATCTCTCACACTTCTCTACATCCCGATAGATGGCGTGGACATGCCACATATCACAATGATATCAGGTACTAATCCTGATTTAGCCTTTTTGTCGGACAAAGACTAGCCTCCATGCTGCGGCCAGGCCGAGCCGAAAAGAAGACGCCTCTGTCCAGCACGTGCAGATCGCCTCCGTCTCTGCTCGCAAGCGGCATCGACCTCTCTCGCAGTTCATGCGCTATGCGTTTGCGGAACCCAACTCCGTACTCTTTCTGCGCTTTCTCGACAAGCTGATGTTGTGTTGTAATTCTTCCTGCAATCGCGTTAGCGAATATCTTGTAACTGAGCTAACTGGTTTATATTTACTAACCCAGCATCACGCTTTTCATGAACTGGTACCACACCAGCATTCGTTCAAGTTTATATGGAATCTACGATCAGTGTACACTTTGCATGTAGGGCTACAGGCGAATATACTGACTATGCATATAGGGCTTTTTCCTACAAAATCTTTCACTTTTTCGTGTATCCAGTTTTTATGTGGGCCTGCCGCCTCCACGCGAAAAAGTCCCAGTTTAGAGAGAACGACTCACCAAGCAAGACAGAGAGAGGCACACGACCTCGAACGGTGTCTCGCAAATGCACATGGCAGCGTCTTTGTCGGCAGAACAGAGCTCTGAAAGTAAGTGTAGGGCTAATTAAGCGAAAACGAAAGTGGAACCCGGTGAAAAGCTTAATCTAGCGGCGCCCAGACTATGTGCATCTCCAACTTTAGCGAATATTTTCCAACTACTGCTCCCATAGCGGTTCAGGAGTGAGGTTCGTTCCAATTTACTCGTATGTCTATTGTTGTTGAGCAGGATGTGTATTTTTACTGGTAAATTGTATATTATACATCCATAGGATTTTTGTACTCAGGGTCAAGATTTGATAACTATCTACAATACGCAATCTGAGAGGGTAGGAAAGAAAATTCTTTTTACATCGTGAAAAAGACATTACCAAACATATACCACCACTAATAGTTTCCTTGCGTTCACTACGTAATTTACCATTTAACACCTTCTCTAAAGTAGCTTGGGTATCGGTTTCAGCTGCCCAAGGGTGTCTATGACAAGTAAGACCGCGGTAACGTGAAGGATATAGAAACTGCAGTATTATAGCTGATTGTTAACTCAGTCCAATTACGGGCCCCGGGGCAGGCTAGCATAACAATCTAATCGAAGAAAACAGGGAATCAGCGATTATATTGTTACATTAGGCGGTGCATGCATAAGGAAGGAAGAAGAAGCAGCCCTTGAGTTTTTGTGAAGAAGACGACGGTCGAGCAGTGTCGGCTGGTGCCTGCAGTAAACGCCTGTGGTTTTAAAGCCCTGTTTTCCGTGTCCGCTCTCTGCAATCCCAAGCGGAACTACCCCGTAACATCTTGGTGGAGGTGCTTTCGATCCCCCTGGCCACAGCTCCTCGTATTTATGCGCCAGAAACCTGGATTTGCGCAGTGGACGCCATCTCCCCGAACTCACACCACCGACTGCCACAGTAAGCATGGCTTCCCAGGACACACCTCCCGCTCCGGACACTCCAGCTGCCCACATGGTCTTAACCAAAATCCGCCATCCGCCTATTTTTAACGGCGAAGACAAGACGGATGTTGAAGATTGGCTCGACGAATATGAAAGGTGCGGCAAGAATAACCGTTGGGATGCTAGCATAATGCTCGCAAACATCATCTTTTATCTCGCGGGAACTGCGAAGACATGGTTTACCAACCACGAACAGGAGATGCCTACTTGGGACATCTGCAAGCAAAAACTTAAGGACTTGTTCGGCAAGCCAATTGGGCGAGCTCTCGCAGCCAAAAACGACCTGGCTACTCGCGCTCAATCGTCAACCGAATCTTACCTTGCCTACATACAGGACGTCCTCGCCCTCTGTCGAAAGGTAAACACCTCCATGACCGAATCTGACAAAGTAGGCCATATACTTAAGGGTATCGCCGATGACGCATTCAATATACTTATCTGCAAAGACTGCTCTACGGTGGACTCAGTCCTGCAAGTGTGTCGCCGTTTCGAACAGGCGAAGCAGCGCCGCATCGTCCATCGGTTTGCGCGCCTTCCCAACACGGCGACTACATCCTCATGCGACGATCTGCCCACTTTGCAGCAGCCTTCAAGTCAGAATAACCTCACTACCATCGTCCGCAGGGAAATCGAGGCCTTGACTCCTGTTCCACTTACAACACCTCCTGCAGAGGCAACAATAGCTATGATACAGGCTATTGTCCGCCAAGAATTCGCGAATGTGGGCCTCGTTTGCAATCCTACCACGCCACCCCCTGCACCACAGCCAATACCAGTGGTTGCTGCTGCTACGACAACCCCTCCCTACACAACGCCCTACACACCGCGCTACACCACCCGCAATCCTGCGGAGTGGCGCACGTCTGACAACAGGCCTATTTGCTTCGTCTGTTGTCGGGCTGGCCATACGTCCCGCTATTGTCGCAGCCGCCCGGCTCCCCCCTCTCACCCCTACTACAGCCCTGTCCGCCATGACTATTATGCACCGCGACGCGTTTCTGTCACCCCAGCACAGCATCGTGCCGAAAACATTGAGCAAGTCCGTCGTCCTAGCCGTTCGCCATCGCCACAGGCCCACCGTTCCCGATCACCTACTCCTCGCCGCAGCTTGTCCCCAACGTACCAAGACCCCTACTCGGGAAACTAGGCGACGCAGCGCCCGGACGTGACGCTGCGTTACCGACCCGGACAGCCAACTGTGTCTCGACCATTGCAGCACGCCGCAACCTGATCAATGTCCTCGTAGATAGAGTCCCTGTGCCCGCTCTCATTGACACTGGAGCCCATATTTCAGTCCTTAGTTCGTCGTTCCGCCAGCGCCTCAAAAAAGTTCTTACGCCCGCTAACACCTCTACAGTTCGAGTTGCTGACGGAAACACTGCTGCCATCATCGGAATGTGCACTGCGCGCGTTAGCATCGCCGGCCACCACGTACCTGTGCTATTCGCCGTCCTTACTACTTGTCCTCAAGACGTCATTTTAGGCCTAGACTTTTTAACAGCCCATTCCGCTCTCATCGACTGTTCCTCCGGACTTCTGCGCCTAGCCCTGCCCCATTGTGTTCACGACCCTAGTGCTGACCATTCCCAGCCTCGCCTCCGCTCCAGTACATTTACTCGCCTACCGCCCGAGGCGGCAGTATACGTGCCCATGTCACCTTTCCCCTCCCTTCCTGACGGCGACTACGTTGTCAACCCCATCACCGCCGTCACTCTACAACACAACATCACCCTACCTCATAACATTGTGCACGTCGAGAACAACCTCACCTACATTCCCGTACTCAACTTCAGCATGTCCTCGCAAGTTCTCCCGGAGGGCATTTACCTTGCCGAGCTGTCACCTTTGTCCACATTTACTATTTCTGCTGTGCTGTCCGACCGTCGCGCCGAGGTACCTGCACAGCCTGCCTCGTCACATAGTCCGGAGGACCGCATCTCAGCCATGGTTGCCTCTGACCTGCGTCCCGAATATGCCAGTGCCCTTGCCAGCCTTTTGCGGTCGTACAGCGACATTTTTGATTTCGGTCACGGATCCCTGGGCCAAACGTCCGTCGTCACACATCGCATAGATACTGGAGATGCCCGCCCTGTTCACCGACGGCCTTACAGAGTTGCTCTTTCAGAACGCCATATCATTCAGGAAGAAGTGGACAAAATGTTGGCCAGCAACATTATTGAGCCGTCGAGCAGCCCCTGGGCGTCTCCGGTAGTACTTGTCAAAAAGAAAGACAACAGCTGGAGGTTTTGCGTAGATTATCGACACCTCAACAAGATAACAAAGAAAGACGTGTACCCTCTTCCTAGGATCGATGACGCCCTCGACTGCCTGCATGGTGCCAACTACTTCTCCTCCATCGATCTCCGTTCTGGATATTGGCAGATCTCTGTTGACGAACGAGATCGTGAGAAGACGGCTTTTGTCACCCCGGATGGACTCTACCAATTCAAGGTGATGCCTTTCGGCTTATGTAATGCCCCTGCGACCTTCGAGCGCATGATGGACTCCTTACTACGCGGGTTCAAATGGACCACATGTCTGTGCTACCTCGATGACGTCATCGTATTTTCATCAACCTTTGAGGGCCACCTCCATCGTCTTTCGGCTATTCTTGGCGTCTTCCGACGAGCTGGCCTTCAGTTGAACTCCAAGAAGTGTAGCTTTGGTCGCCGGGAACTCAAGATCCTCGGACATTTGGTCAACACCCATGGCATACAGCCGGACCCCGACAAAATTCGCGCTGTAAGTGGTTTTCCTATACCGAAATCTAGCAGCGACGTACGTAGCTTCCTTGGACTTTGCTCATACTTCCGGCGATTTGTACCAAACTTCGCGGAAATCGCCCGTCCACTCACGCAGCTTCTGAAAAAAGAGGTCTCCTTTTCCTGGGGCCACGAACACTCGGCCGCCTTCGCCGCTCTTATTGCCCACCTCACCCGTCCGCCTGTGTTGGCTCACTTCAATCCCTCAGCACGCACAGAAGTACGCACCGACGCAAGTGGTCATGGCATTGGTGCCGTACTCGCACAACGTCAGCTCGGCTCCCCTCGAGTCATCGCCTATGCCAGCCGACTCCTCTCTAAGGCCGAACAGAATTATTCCATCACTGAACGTGAGTGCTTAGCCCTAGTCTGGGCCATTACGAAGTTCCGCCCTTACTTGTATGGGCGGCCATTCACAGTAGTCACTGACCACCACGCCTTGTGTTGGCTTTCTACACTCAAAGACCCTACTGGCCGCCTTGGACGTTGGGCCTTGCGCCTTCAGGAGTACAATTTTTCAGTAGTTTATAAGTCTGGCCAGTTGCATCGAGACGCCGATTGCCTGTCCCGCCATCCAGTCGACCCTCCAAGCCAACCTGAATGTGACAATGACGATTTCGTGATCTCTATTTCTGACTTTTCCAACATTTACCGTGAGCAACGCCAGGACCCACAGCTTCGCTAAATTATCAGTCGCCTCTGCGCCGATCGCCATGACCCTGCCCTTCGTTTGTTTGTGCTCCGCGACGGCACATTATACCGGCACAATATGCGACCTGATGGCCCTGACCTTCTACTAGTCGTCCCTCAGCACCTACGCAAAGCCGTCCTTGAACAGCTTCACGACGTTCCCACAGCGGGTCATCTAGGCGTCTCTCGCACATATGACAGTGTGCGCCGTCGGTTTTTTTTGGCCAGGCCTCTACCGCACAGTCCGCCGATACGTGGCTGCTTGTGACCGCTGTCAACGCCGGAAAAAGCCACTAGTTTTACCAGCTGGACTTCTGCAGCCGATCGACATCCCCGTAGACCCATTTTCTCGCGTGGGTCTGGACCTTCTAGGGCCTTTTCCGCTCTCCGCATCGGGGAACAAATGGATTGCGGTGGCCACTGATTACACCACACGCTACGCGGTCACACGAGCAATACCAACCAGTTGTGCAACCGATGTCGCTGCTTTCCTCCTCAACGACGTTATACTTGTCCATGGAGCTCCCCGCCAACTGCTCACCGACCGTGGCCGTTGCTTTCTTGCGCGTATAGTCGACGAGATCCTACGGTTGTGCAACGTTCGTCATTCTTTCACGACTGCCTACCATCCACAGACGAACGGGCTTACCGAACGCCTTAACCGGACATTGACTGATATGCTGTCTATGTACGTGTCTGATGACCACCGCGACTGGGACATCACGCTGCCATTTGTGACATTTGCATACAATTCGTCGCGTCACAACACTTCCGGCTACTCCCCCTTCTATCTTCTATACGGCCGTGACCCTCTGCTTCCATTCGACAGCCTGCTCCCTCCAGTCGCCACTGCCAGCTCATATGCCCGTGACGCCATAGCCCGAGCTGACGTTGCCCGCGTTGTTGCTCGCAACCGACTCACAGCCTCCCAGCACTCCCAGAAACGTCGCTATGATTCCTGTCATCGCAACACCGAGTATTCTTGCGGCTCTCTCGTGCTGCTTTGGACCCCAGCTCGCCGCGTTGGCCTCTCGGAAAAACTTTTGCCACGTTATACAGGCCCCTACCGTATTTTACGACAAGTGACTCCAGTGACATACGAAATTGTGCCCTTGCATCTCGCACGCCATACCTCCACACCTCGCACTGAGACGGTCCATGTTGCACGCCTCAAGCCGTACTACACGGACCCTGGTTTGGACGCTAGTACGCACCGGGACGGTGCTTTTCAGCCGGCGGGGTAGTGTTACATTAGGCGGTGCATGCATAAGGAAGGAAGAAGAAGCAGCTCTTGAGTTTTTGTGAAGAAGACGACGGTCGAGCAGTGTCGGCTGGTGCCTGCAGTAAACGCCTGTGGTTTTAAAGCCCTGTTTTCCGTGTCCGCTCTCTGCAATCCCAAGCGGAACTACCCCGTAACAATATTACACATTTTTGCATGTCTCACGTGGTCTCAACACGACTTGAGACGTCAAAATTACCGTTCACCGTGACGTCAAAAAGACGGTTCGTGCGTAGACCTATAAAGTCACATCTCCCATCGAAGGTTTTCTTCTTCCGCTTTGTATGAGGGGAACGCTTGCTAAAGCTGACGTTCTCTAGAGAAATTATCAGCCTATCGCTTAGCAGGGCGCATGCAACCTAACCCTGCGTGACAATTCGTACTAAGCACTGTAGCCCTCTCTTATAAAAATGTGATTTTAACTTTTGTTGACGCAATATTGAGCAAGCAAGTGTTGAGCCAACAGAAATTCAATGGAAATTCAACTTGCGTTGAGTTTACACAACACTCACTCAACAGCATTTTTGTGGCCAAATTTGCCGTTGTGTTGAGCTTTAAAACAACACAAATATGGTGCATGGTTTCCGTTGAGCAACCATCAGAAAAAATGTCCAACAGTAAGTGCTTTGCAACCATCCGTGGCACTGTGTGCGACTGTGTGCTGTTCTGACAGTGTATAATGAGCTCTGACAGAAATCAGCTCTCACTCTTGATTCATGCACAAAGAAAACGGCGTGAAATACGGGGACAAAATAAAAACATACACGACAGTACCAACGCCACACGTGGCGCTGGTGCTGTATCACATTATAGATATTAAGAACGCATGCAGCACTTGCTAAAATTCTCGTAAACCGCTTAAAGTCATGCTCTATCAGGCATACCTACTTCGGAGGATTCGTATGTGCGCTGACAAAAAGCCGCTTAATTAGTGCTTTATTTCTGTTGCTTATGAATGAATCAAGGTCTTCAACTAACAGAACGTTGCATGCGAACACTATTACTTCTACTACACTTAAAATAAATAAATATTAATAGTAATAACTGACAACTTTGCTGATCGGCAGGCAAATACTGCGCAGATCCGGAAACCCCTGGGTAGGAATATACAAGGGTGAAGCTGAGATTTCGCTTAAGAAGGCAAAGTCATGAAGTCTTAGTGAGGTCATGCTGTAGCCTCGTGTGCAATACCGTTCCATGTTCTTTATCTGATGATTGTATAGGCGAAAGTGTATGTATTTATGCATGTAGGAAGTACAAAACGCGCTTGATAGATTGTCAACGTGCACAACTGAAAGTAAATACATGAACCACATGTTTCCTTTAAGTTTGTATTCAGTCTATAATCAACAGAAAATCAACACAAAAATCTATAACGGAATTTCAACTTCAACACATGGGACAATTTTCAACACAAGCTCAATGTTCATCAACAACAAAATGCCACAGAATTTCCACAGCTTTTAAACAGTGCTTATTGAGGCAACTTCACAAAAATTGCACAGAACTTCAACACCAGTTTTTGTAAGGGCTATGACGGCAGGAGGCTGGCCGTCAGCCCGGCTGCAGCAAGACAACTCGGGAAGGCTGCCGCAGCAGCGGCGTCTGCTTGAAAAGAGAGGAATCCAGAGACAAGCATTATGTCCGTAAGGTGAGCCGAGCCGACATTCGAAGGATTGGGACAGCGACAAAAAACCCGTTCAGTGTCATGACCTACGTATCTGTACACATTAGTTTCTCAGTGGTTGGAGATTGTTTTCGATGTACTGAGCACCACACCGAAGATGTCATAAAGTCAGTCGACATCGCGACACAAGCTAATCCCACCCACTCTTCTGATTCGGGCTTGTACGTGGCTACAACGAGTGATTCACCATTTGGCCATGGAACTGATAGAACGCTGAGCCGATCGCTGTTTTTGCGCAACTGCAGACCACTATATTCAGTAACTGACTGTTCATTGCCTACAGGGACACACGGTTACGAGCTATTCAGCTACAGCCGTGTACTATAGGCAGTAAAAGTTTGTGATGCGAGTGTACGGAAAACAATTTCGGCACAATGATGACCGAAAATCGCTCGGAATGTCTGACGGTATACGGGTACTTGCGCGTTCCATCTACTGGTAATATTACCAGGGGTCTGGGTCGCTAGCGACCTCTCATACTCACCACCAGCCTCACTACACCCACTGCAGGGCAAAGGTCTTTCCTATGTCTCTCAAATTAACCCGCTGTGAACCATCAGTACTAGAATTTTTTTTTTTTTGCAAGAACACTAGCCCACAGTCGTTTGCTGCCCGTATTACATTTATTTCGCTGTATTACCAGCCACCTCAAGCACACCCGGCAGCTGCAACGCCACCATTGACATCTAGCGGGTAAGCCATGTCAAGCATTTCATAAATTCGCTAGTGAACAGTATCTCACCCAACTGGCAATCGCGCTGGCCACTGTACGTTTCTTGTCAGTGCTTAAGCACCAAGGCACAGTGAAATGCTGACAAAATTCGTCAGCTCACACAGCACCGGAAAAAACCAAAAAAGGGCGAGAAATGGCAACGAACTCACGGTTTTCGGTGCGTTCTCGCTGCCGTTCACTTCATCTTCTTCCACTTTGATGCGTGGCTCTGTTCATCGAGCAGCTTTATTTTGACTGTGCGATGGAGTGGCGTGTAAGTAAAAGAAGTCCATTGTCTTCTGCCGCGGCTCTGGCCTGGTTCATTAGGCAAATCTAGTCTTCCGGATGTGGGCTGGACGGTGCCGCCTTCTAGACCTTAGTTGTTGGACTACTGATTTTCGCAATATCTGGATTGTTCCGGCACGCCCATACCATACCATATCATATAAGTTGAGCCGAAACACTTCGAAGCGCTAAGGAAGCTCAAACGAAAATCGATAACGGTCGAGTTTGGAAAGCCCTTTATCAAGATGGCTGCCATCATGAATCACTTCACACCATGATCAAGGCACGAAGCCAAAGCTTCGTGAGACCTTCGCAAGGAACTTATCGCTTCGCGAGACCTCACACTGAAAGTACTTATGCCTTTACTAGGTTCCTGTGTGTACATGAATGAGCCAAAGTCGAGAGACCGCAGTTCAGGACGTTTCGAACTCTGGCTCCGCCGCGGTACTTCCTCGCCTCTTTCCCTTCACCCTCCTTGCGCGGGGACCATTATCCCTCACTTGTCTGGGCGACGATTGGCTCGCCCCCTCCGTTGCCCTTGGAAACGTGCGGAGCATTAATTTTCCTTGTATTTTTTTCTTTGTAATTCGCGCCAGTTTTCTTCTAAGCACAGCAGACAGGCAACCATCCAGCCAGCCAGGCAGACGTCTAGACAGGCAGACAGGCAGAAAGCTTTATTTCGGAAGAGAATTGGAGGTAAGATGGCCTCTTGGGTCTCCGATCGCACATAATCACGGTCTAGATGTTCATATGATGTTGGTTTGAAAAGTTTTTCACGTTTGAAAAGTATTTAGTCGAAGTGTGTCTCATACACTTCAGGAAGGAAGCCAAAAGGCGTGGTGCCTGACGAGGGCCTTCCTCCCTGGGGTAAGCAAATTGCATGCAGCATACATACACACAAAATAAACAAATACAATACAATATAGCGGTCGCCATGACACTTGTTGGCATGTTAAAAAGAAAACAAAAACTGTACAACCATGTTAAGGTAGCTTCAAAATTGTTGAGATGAGTGCTGTTGCGTTACAGGGAATTATAAAAGAGAAAAAAATATATATAATCATATTAACTGTTTTCAAGTTACAATATGTCACAGGATGTACCCGTTAGTCATGTAGTCAACAGTGCAACCACTTTTCTCTGGTATATTTCTTGAGTTCTGCATTGATGGAGGAGGTCATGAAAATTTCTGTTTTCATTCAAAAAGGTAGTCATTTGATATCTAATCGTTTGGAATCCGTAATTTGTTCTTGCTTTTGGTGCTCTTATTGTCATGTGCCAAGGGGATATGGGTTTTAGAAAACCTCGATTACTTCTCTTTTCTGTTTTCGTTTTTGCCTTCGATAGGAATTCTGTTCTTCCCATGAAAGGTGAACAGCTGTTGCTTTTGCAGCTCTAACAGTGCAGAAGAATGCTGCCCGTACCGGTGCGCATGGGTCGCTGATGTTCTATTGCGCGCTCATTAAAACAGCGGCAATTTTGTCCTATGTAGGACCGGCCGCCTTTTCCTGACCTGGGCCGCGCACGACGTAAGAGAAATTGGTCATAAGTTGCCCAAGTCTTGTTTTTCTTACCCGGTTTCGATATGAAAGTCACTGCTGATGTTTTCCTGTTATCCGGTACTTGTTCGCCTTCCCATATCTTATTGATGAAGTCTGTTATGTCCTTGATAGCTTTTTCGTCGCGGTTTTCCAGCAAACTGACCGTTATGTGTTCATCTCCGGGTGCTGTGCCTCTCCTCATAGTGGCTAGCGCCACTATGACCTCCAATTTAGTGAAATTGGCATCCAGCTTCTTATTTTCTTCCCCTGTGTATATCAGTTCGTCCTCGTCTTAATCTACTGTGGTGCAGGTGTACTTGTTTTCTAGCGCCCTAGCGAGTTATTCGTTTGTACCTTGACATTCTTGTAATGCTCGTCTTAAGTGTCTGCTGTTCTTCCCCCTCTTTTGTCTCCGTTCAATGAGGCACTTAAGTAAGCTCCATGCACCGTTCGAGCCGAGAGTGCCGCTCATAGAGATACTTTTGGCTATCGAATTACTTTTTGCGAGAGACGTCGCGTATCCCTCAGCCTGTTTGGTGAGATCCGCCATCGTAAGTTTCAATTTCCGGTTATGTTTTTGTCTACACCATCTCTTAATGAGAGCCTTCCTGGCCTCTCACGGACACATGCGGTGGTTGTCCACCAATGCTGTGACCTCATTTGTTTTGTATCGTGGTCGTGTGTTGTTCTCTGCTGTCTATGAGTGCCTGAGCCCAACCTCGACACCCCGCTTCCTGACTAAGCTCTGGAATTTCTGACGCCCTGAGTTGGTCTACTCACTGAGCCGCGCTTGAGCCCTTTTTCCTGAGTTTGTTTGCCTCAATAGCTACCTTTAGGAGGGAGTGATCACTCCCTAGCGTGTCCTTAGTGCTTACCCATTCGTATCCTTTTGAGGTTTCGAACTAGGGAGAGGTCCGGGCATGTGTCATGAGTCATGCTGCTTCCTATTCTGGTCGTATGGAGGGGATCTGTGAGGATGGTGAAACCCATGTCTGTAATAGCTTCTGCTCATTTCCTGCCTTTAATGCCTTCTTTGTGGTGCCCCCGCTGGCAGTTGCAGGCGTTAAATCGTACAGTACTAGTAACGGTGCCCTAACAGCTATTTGAATACCTTTGTGAAATATCTCCGAGAAAGTGTCCTTACGTCTTGGCAGTCTAATACATATTTTTAACACAAAGGATATGTCTTTAGTAGGGCAACAACATTCATTGTCACCTCAAATCCCAACCATACCGCTCTCGCGCGTCTTTCTTCTGGACTGCACAATAGGTGCTGCCCAGTACGTTCTCTTGAGAGCCTCAAGTACACCCTCAGGCTGCAGCCTTTGGCGCTCTTCAGTGACTACCTCGCAGAGGCAATGGAAGAGGCCTGAAGTTCTTTAGTACATCATTTTCTAGAAGATAAATCTTACCAGCTGTACCCTTGAAGGTTCCCAGGCCTTTTTCAAAAACTGAATAATACTGGCTAAGGGGCTTCGTACAACAGTTACTTTGTTTAGTGGCTCCGTTGCTTTGACGTGCATCCTCAATGCATGAAATCAATTTCGCCCAGATAGTCGTGGCGTAGCTCCCTAAGTAATCAAAATAGCAGCATTTCTTCACGGCCTTCCTACCACACTGAGGGATTTTATTTTCTTTTGACTGGCTTCAAAGCACACGGAAAGCGTTTCAAAAGAACGCTCAATGGTGCAAGACTCACGTCTGAGAAGGCAGCTTGAAACGTGTCAGCGGATATTACTGAAGCGCTAGGTCCTGCGTCGCATCTCCATCGCAGTCGCTTATCCGAAGGTGTCGACAGCGGTCTTCAGCGCGGGAAACAGAGATCTCCCGTGGAGGTTACACATTCTAAATGCGTCCGCGGAAAGTCCCTTCTGGCGGCTCGGTGCGCCCATGACGCTTTCGTCGCAAATGGCGTTCGACGTCTGAGCTATAGCGTCGTTATCAACGGCTCAAGTCAGGAGCTTCGTCCGGCTGTTCCGTGTCTTCTTTACAGCATATGTCTGCGTTCCGCCCTTACGGCAGTTGCACACACTGTCGACGCCCTTCTTCTTGCAGTAAAAACAAATAAAATTCCCCCGCCGCGGTGGCTCAGTGGTTAAGGCGCTATGCTACTTAGCCGGAGTTCTCGGGTTCTAACCCGGCGGTGTCGGCCGCGTTTCAGTAGAGGCGAAACGCAAAGGAGCCATTGTGCTGTGTGATGTCAGTGCACGTTAGGGACGCATTCACATTTGTCCAAAAATCCGGCGAGCGAAAATAGGTCCTGTTCTCATCTGTTAACGCCCGGCGAGGCGAGACCTCTGTGCCGATGCTCTTTCTTGCTTTTCTATATCGCGTAGCCACTTGCAGCGTACACAGATATAGTGAGAAAGGAGCATAAATCGACGCTGCCTACATACCGTAAGCGTAGGCATGCTCACGTACGCTAAACGCAGGCGCATTCCCACTCTTAGTTCAGCGTACGCTAGCAGAGACGCAACAATAAACTCAGCCTAGTGGCGTCGTCTGGTCGTCAGGACACGAACGATTACTGTCAACAAACCGATGCTCTTCTCAAGCCTGGAAGCGGCAGAATCGTCGCTTTAAATAAAAGATTTATTTATTAATTAATACTGCAATCTCAGGAAGGGATTTTCGCAGGGTGAGCATACAGAAAATAGGTAAGTACAACTATTAAGAAAAAAAAGTACAAAGGCCAGAAATTAATAATAAGCAACAAAAACACAACAGCAAAAATGAAAGGCTCAATGACGTAACACAACAAAAAAGTACACTAAGGTTTGGGGCATATAAATACACTACTACCAAGTCATCAGTGAACATCGTCAACAGGGAATTAATTAAATGAAGAAAGAGCACCAAAACGATCACAATATTAAATTCAGTTAAAAAAAAAAGGGAAACGGGAATGCATGACAGAGGACATTATTGTGCACTGAGGTTGCCGATGAATGATGTTACAGATAGCTGTAGGACTTCATCGTTAGTAAGTTGATTCCACTCCGTTACTGTTCGCGGAAAAAAAGAATATTTAAAGCAGTTATTACGCTGGGTGAAAGGGGTGATTGTAAGATTGTGACGTTGTCTTGTAGAATAACCTGAAGAGAAGGATATTAGTCCATCAACGTTAATTTTAAAATGACCTTTGACCAATTGGTATAAGAACTTTAGTCGAGCAACGCGATTCCTTTCGGTTATAGATATTAAAGCAGCCCTGTTTAAGAGGTCACTTACTGATGTGCGTCCATAGCTATTGTAAACAAAACGTACTGCTTTCTTTTGTATTTTTTCAATTTTATTTACGTTTGTTTTGGTGAATGGATCCCAGATTATTGCTGCATAATCTAATATTGCAAGAACAATCGATTTATAGGCTAGAAGCCGAACTCGGGGTGTGGAAAGTGTTAACACTTATCACTTATACGTTTTCATATAAGCGAGGTGATAGGAAGCGAAAGACCAGTGCCCCATTTATGGCCAGTGAACGCACTGACAAAGGCAGCAACAATGAGAATTCAGTCCGAAGCGAAGAGTTGAGACGGCACTGAGACGCCACGTTATTTCTGTCTCCCCACCGATAACTCGCTCTCGTGGCTGCGTGGTGAACTTGTGCGTCAGTAGAACGCTTGCGTTTGCCCGCGCTTCAAATATTTCTGCAGGCCGTTCTTCGCAGATTCCATAGTGAGTGCCGTTTGAAGAAAACGCTCGAATGTCAAGTCCAGCACCTGGAGTAGTCGGGTCTAAATGTCAGCATCGCTGATAACGGTGACGATTCTGTCCCGAAGCAATTTGTCCAGGTCCTGTCTGTAGTCGCAATGCTCTCGCAAATTTAATACTGTAATGTGATCACTGACGGCCTGAGTTTCAGAACAAACCCGACTGTTGAAAAGAAAACACTAGACCGTGGCGGACGGCTTTGGAGCGTAGTGCTTGCCCAGATTGTCGAGACTTGTTTTCAAACAGTGATCTTGGGGCGCCTTGAGTTTGACAAGATTCCGCACCAACGGGTAAGCCCTCGAACCACGACTGAGGAGGTTTTTTTCTTCTCGAGCGCATCTTTATTGGAAATGAAAAATTCCCTCACCCGCATCAGCATGCCACTGCTCGCCTTCTTCTTCGAAGGCCTAGATGCGTCTGGACGCTGGTATCTTTCACCCCTGCTGCCATTTTATCACGCTTGCGGTCAGAAGACCGAAGCGCAGACGCAACTCTAAGGCAAGGCCGCTAGCAACCAACTGCGCGTTTTTATGTGAAGCTTAAGAGCCTCCTCAAACACGGGAAACCGGACGCCCGAAATCCGATCGAGGTCACGCCACCACAGAGTACAAAGAATTATGACGAATTTAAAGCCGAACGGGGCAAAATGATCTGACTTGAAGATGCAGAATGTAGAAATATGTTCCAGCGCATATTTAGTCAAAGGCAATTACTGTTGACTAAGAAAATTCAGAAATCTCAAACCGAATGTACAGTTAGTGTCATACTTGAGTAGAGCGCATGAGCAGCGCACTGCCCTTTAAACCAAGCGACAATTTCGCTCCTCTGGAAGCTTCTGGAGGCGAAGTTCGAGCGGCAGCAGAGCTGCAGAGTCCTAAACTGCATTTGGGCACAAACACATTGCCTGAAAGCCATTAGCTGCTGTGTAATTTCTTATATTACTGATCTGTACGCACTGTTTCATCACTCTGCACAAGGAAGACGCAGACTGTATTAATGAGGTGTTACGTCAAGAAGCGCCATCACTTGGAGCCATTAGGAGCATACTCGGAGCCACACAAATGTTTTCACCACCACCCAGAGCCACTCGGGACCACTCGGGACCACTCGGAGCCTCTCGTAGCCACCCGAATCAATGAGCGCATACTCTTGCCAGTCGTCTTCTGATCTTCGGTGCGTCCGGACGTGTCATGAAACCAGACCCAACTACGCAGCGGGATCTGACACCAGCGGACAACAACCGTGCCGCGGCTGCTCAAAGGAAGCGGCGGTCTCATCAGAATCCTGCAGTACATTAACGTGCCCTGGGACAGCTGTCTGTGGCTATGCAGTGGAAGCTACTAGCGCTGGCAAAGACTGCAGGCCTGTGACCTGGCTCGTAGTCTCCCCTGCATAGCCCCAGACACCTGTCTTCGTGTACAGCAGCAAAGCGCCAAGCTCGACAGTGTGATCCCGCAGAAAATGAGAAGAACGCTGAGCGCATGCGAAGGCAGCGCCAGGTAGATACCGAGTTAGGAGAGGCCAAAGCTGAAGCCAAATAGATTAGAGCTCTACTTTTTCTGCACCAACGAACTACAGCCTCCGCGACCGGGATCGAACTAATGACCTTGGAATCAGCGGCCGAACGACAAATACACTAAGCCACCACGGCGGCGCACGCTTGTCATGAGGTAATGCAGGGACTTTGAGCAGAAAACACATTGTTAACATTTTTTGAATCCGCATGCTATGAATTAGCGACTTGTGAATTTATGCAAGATGTTTTATTCACCCTGATACAGAGTGGCCGCTTCACCCAAACGTCTTCGCTACATTTTATTTTTAAAATCTTCCTTCACACCGATGCTAAAAGAATATTCAGCAAATCGTGCGTTTCAGCTGTGACCAATGCATAGTTGCAGACGCTGCTTGAACCCTTGAAATTAGGAGACTGTCCGAGTCACTTCAGACATCGCTGCAGCGCGAGAAGGACTAATTTAAAAAAACTAATGAATTGCAAGCATGGATGCTCAATAAAGGACCTTCGTGGTATTTGCGTGAGACAAAATAAGCAAACCAAAACGCACATGGACACACACCAAATTGCAATACTTGATATGATTAACACCGGCAAAGATTGTACACGGAGGAAATCTCTGACGTACCAAGCCTACTCGGTCACAAGTTCGTTTTATTCGATTATCTCCTATTCATGCGGCTAAAGAAAAAAAACAGGAGGGGGCAGTTAAGCTCCGCCTTAAAGGTAAGACGCGATGATATGCAGATCAATGATGATATGCAGAATATGCAGAATTGGACATTCTCTATTTCCCACTCATTGTTTCCTGGGAGTCCTCATACCACTACTGGCGCAGTGGTGCAGCGGTTAAGCGATCCGCCACTGCCCTGCGATGGCAGGTGCTCCCAGCTGTGGGCCTTGTGCGACCCAGTTTACCTTCCCAACAAGCGCTCATTTAACTGCCACCCGCCACGGTGGACAGTTTGATCACTATCCGGCGGGCAGGTTGTGATGACGCCACTAGGTCATGTGACCCGGGGGGCCCACCTCTCACTTAGGTTGCTTCCCTGGGCATTTTTCGTGGTTTTTTGCTCACGGTGAAGAGTCAGACGACTGCGAATTTTCTGTGAGACAGGCTACTGGCTGTATCGCGTTACAACGTGAAAATCAATAGCTCTTTTTTAGTGCAGAAAGGAAAAGCACAACGTGATCCTCCCCTTATCCGCGAGTAAGTAGTTCTATTTCGCCAACATACTGAACATTCCCCCCCCCCCCCCCACCCCCCGCCATATTCCACATAAATCAACTAATTCCTCACAGAAGGAAAGTCGCAGCGTAATGTATTGCTACCCTACGAATGGTCACACTTATCTTTCGTACATTTCATCGCGTGCACTACTAAGCAGCCACTTGTCGGTTTCGATGTAAGCGGCCGACAAGGAGATCATGTATCCTGCGGTTTCTCGAGCTCATTTAAATTAGCGCTCCAACAAAAATGGCAATAACAATAACCACTGCGAAACCGCCAATCTGAATCCACACCCACAGCGGTAGCAGGGGAATTTTCGTCCCTCGGCCCCCCTCAGTTTCGGCAGGTGTGAAGGCTGGAATGGTAATGGGCGCGCTTGTAGTGGTGGTCCCTGCTGTCGTGGTTGCGACAGTCGTGGTCCCCCGTGTAGTTCTAGGCACCGCGCTAGTACCCGCGCTGGTCTTCACGAGCGGTATCGTCCCCGTTCTTGTGGTTGCGAAAGTCTTGGTCGCCTGTGTTGTCGTAGGTACTGTAGTAGTAGCTACGGTGGTTGTCACAGGCGGTGCCTTGTAAGATACTGGCACAACATTGGATGTCTTGGATTTGAGTCCGTCGCTGTTTACAGATTGAGCCGCCAGGAAGGCGCTCCAGTCAGAGGCACCATCGGCTCGAGGACTGGATAAGGTGCGCGGCAGCGACACCGTGATCTCGTGCCTGGCACTTGGTGGGAGCAGGTCGAGATTACCTTCGACGACATTCGCCTTAGAGATTTCCACTTGCTTTCCGAAATCCGAGTTCAACTTGGCATAATCTTTGCTGGCTCGTATCTCTATGGAAGAAGCTGCAACAAAAGGAATAAGATCTGAAATAATAAATTTGGTCTTTGTCTCGCAATTATAAATGATGAGGCAGACCTGTACTTCACTAGTTTTTGAATGTCTGCGTTTTTTGATCACTCGCTCTCCGAGGAACAAACTTTGCCATTTGGAAAAATTCGCTGCGCTATAGGCGCAAGTTAAATTAGTACGCACATTGCTTGTATGCATGGTATCACATTTTTCGATCAGTTCAGCGCCTTCATTACAAGGGGACGTACTATCAGCAACGAATGAAACGCGAACAAGAAAACGTAGGTGGCAACACGAAAACACCACCGTATTAGCTCCTGTATTGGAAATACAAGCGCGGTTGAATAACACTTGTAAAGAAGAGTCTTCGTGCCTTCAAAATGAATATAGCAGGAGCTAGTATTCAGCTTCTCCAGGCTAAGAGCTGCTTATTTTGCAGTGCGTGGTTCAGTGGTCTTGTTCGCGTTTCATTTCTTGCTCATAGTACACTTTGAGGAACCACGCATTAAAGGACGCCAGGAGGTCAGACTCAATGTGGAGCCCACTGCTAAGGCGCCATCATAGCCAATTTGCATCTTCGGAATGTGGAAAGGAACATAACTGTCATTTAAAACTTACTTTGCTCCTGCGCACCAGGACATTTCAGAAACTACAAAGGAAGCTTCTCCAGATGGTACTGGGAAGTATGAAAAATCGTGAATAGGTACGCATATCTTTGAGGGGCTGCGACCGAGCTAGAATTTCTTCGCTGCAGCCTCCTGAAGTAGTGCACAGAAATAGTAGTCTAGGTAGCTCATAACGCACCCTACCAAGGGATTCCCCAGGCAATGAATTAGGGAGGGTGTCTAAATTTCTGGGGGAATGAGGGGGCGGGGAGTGTTCAAGGTAAACAAGTAGTGGTAGTCATTTTTGTTTCTTTTTTTTATCTGTGTCGACCTGTCGTGTAGGACTAGCAACGTTTACGACTCCGACATTCATGACAATGACTAAAATTCGCAGTTATGTGTAAAAAAATGGCTGGGAGTTAAGAGGGCACCTTCAGAAATACCCCCGTAGGGAATGTGTAGGGAAATCACTGCACCCTACTGCACGACACAAAAGAGCGAGGCGTTCACGCGCTCGGCGATGTCCTTTTTACCGGCGATGTCCTTTTAGAAAGAACTATGCACTACATCTCTGTACGGAGATCGTACCGGCCAGCGCGGCACAAGAACCTGAATAAGAGGCGTGCGAGTTTTTGCCTGATCTTTCACAACGTAGAAGACGCTTTGTACACCAAACGGCCGCTCTGCAAGCAACGCTGGTGATCGCTATGCGCTTTAGCATGCGCTGCACACATCTGACAAGTTGTGTTCTTCATTGACAGGTCGGTAAAAAGGAGAAAGCGGAGAAGAAACGGGGAAAGTCGTGAAAGGCTGTGCTGCTATGAAAACGATCACTGCGCGCCGCCGCGACCCGCCGCGGAGGCTCAGTGGTAAGGCGCTCGTCTACCGAGCCGGAGTACCCGGGTTCGAACCCGACCGCGGCGGCCGCGTTTCGATGGAGCCGAAACACAAGAGGCGCCCGTGTGCTGTGCGATGTCAGAGCACGTTAAAGACCCCCAGGTGGTCGAAATTATTCCGGAGACCTCCATTACGGCACCTCTTTCTATCTTTCTTCTTTAACTCCCACCTTCCTCCCTTCCCTTGCGGCGCGGTGCAGGTGTCCGCCGAGAAATGTGAGACAGATACTGCGCCAAAAAACACCGTTGGTTGACAAAAAAAAAAAACCGTTGGTTGACAACGTTGAGAGCGCGCATGTTTCGTGCGTCATTTTGGCGTTGAAGCTTTCTCAAATTGCTTGCAATTTAGAGAAATCAATTTTAACAGCCTCTGTAGACGGCATGCGCAAATAGTTTCAGCCTGAAGTGTTTAAAATCACATTTCTCTCGTCTTCTTGTGAGTGCGATGCAACCTGCACTAATACTTTCTTTAGCTATTGTAATCCATGAAAACACTCTTTGTAGAGGGCGTACGGAGATGGCGCCAACTTCAACTGTCTAAAACAAATTTTTCGCGTCTTATTGTGCGTATAATGCATCCTGACCAGTCTTGTGTATAGTTACAGCAATCAATGATAACACCCTTTGTAGACGGCACATGCAGATGGTGTCAGCCTCAAGTGTTTTAAATATTTATCTCATCTGCTTGTATGTGTGATGTATCCTGACCAATACTTTCGATAATTACGGCAATCAATTATATCACCCCTGTATACTGCAAAAGCAGATGGTGTCAACTTCAGGTGTCTAAATTAACATTTCTCTCGTCTTGCGCATGTAATGTATCCTGACCAATACTGCGTATGGTTACAGCAATCAATAGTAACATCCTCTGTACACAGCATACGCAGATGGTGTCAACCTCAAGTGTCTCAAAACATTTATCTCGTCTCTTCGCGCACGTTATGTATCCTGCACCAATAGTTTCTATAAAATTTTCCTCAACCGTTCTAAACGCGGGCTTCAGCTTTTATTTAAAAATCATGTTAAGTCTCCTCACCGTATCGTGAAAGCAACGTTTGTTTAATCTTTGGCTGGGTGCTTACCGTTGCCGGATGTCAGACGAGCTCCAGGCCACGTCGAGGTGATCTTCACCAGAAGCGTGCCGTTCTCTCCCTGGCGTACTTCGGTTACGGCGAGGTCTCGTATGTCTCCAGGAGGTACCTGCTTCTCCGAGATGTCTTCCGTCACTTGGAATGATCCCCCAGACGCCACCCTCTGGAATGGGTCAACCACCTGCCCGCTTGCGGATATTTTTTTTTAATGCGAGGTTGAATGCCTCAGGGCATAAAATGGCATGTAATGATAAATGAGGATGCCTAAATAAATGAGTAATCGCTTTGGTGTCTTCGCTAGTTGCGTTGACGACGACGAAGTCGTTCATCGTGTATTCGTACTCCGCATCACGGATGGGTCCTGCGTCGACGAATATTTGATTTTTTGCCTTGGCTGAAAATACTACATGAGGGCTCGAAAGAGCATAGCAAAGAAATAAATGTACATACGGTTTTGTTCGGGTTATGGGGCTTTAACATTCCAAAGCGACTCAGGCTATGGGGACGTCATAGTGACGGCCTCCAGAAATGTGGCACATATGAGAAAACATAACAAACAGATGAAGTTGAAGAAGTTGAAGTTTATTTGTCGCTCTTAGTGGTACAGGTATCACTGGGAGAAAGAGGACGCAGGGAAAAAAGCTGCTTGAACGCAGCTTGAGAGGCATCCTGCGCCCACACTGCTGAGGCAACCTATTGCCGCAGTTGTTTGTTTACAAGACAGGTGAGGCAGTCCAAAAAAAATAAATAAAGTATCAACATCAGTGGAATATTTACAGTGGCATTTCAACATTAGTATCACAATCACAACAAAAAGCGTCATAAATACTCAAAACCAAAAGCATCACAACATCCAGGTGTACAACATAAGCAGAATTCACCCGTGTTACAGCTTTAGTAACAGTTCAGAACAAGTTCTAGTTACGTCTTCAAAAAGGTACAAAATGGTTCTTAGGCTCTTTACTGTGATGTCTTTTAGCGATATGTTGTTATGACGATATGACCTGTGTGGACACAGTTCAAATGGCGCTTGCCAACTTTCGACAATAGGACTTGTTTTCGTCTGGGCCCCGATAAGACAGTTTCTCTTGTTCACAAGTCGTCTTGTCAAAACGTTGGCAGGTACACTGTGGCTTCCCTCTCTCTTGTTCAATATATGTTTGCAGGAAACCCGTAGTTCAAAAGACACATAAGCGTACAGTATGAGCTGAACTTACGTGTTACACAAATACGACAGGAAGACAGAACAAGCTCACCACGTAGTTACATCGTTATTCACCAACTGTCTGCGAGCGGTACAGTTGCACTAAATGACCTTTAGGCTTCTTAAATAGAGGCTATCTGACGGTACAAAACAGTGTCACGCACTTACATTGCTTTGATATGGCATGAACATGATGGACGCTTCGGCGGGATCCACATTTGGCTGAAATATCTGCACCGTGCAGTTCTTTAGAAACTGGCAATTTTTCGTGATCATGCACTTCTCTCCATTTGCTGCGGTGGTTCTGCAGCGGATCCTCTCCGAGCAAGAATTCAGCTTTACCTTAAAGGAGAAGAGTAAAGAGAGATGTGCGGCTGAATCATAAAATGACGTGAAAGCTTGGTGTCTCGAATAAGAAAAACGCTTGCAATTTTTTTGGCAATTTGTCTTGGCCAGATCTCGTTTGGAACAATGTATTATTGCGTGGGTTGGCAAGAAATTCGTCCCGGTGCTCAAATTATCGATGTTCCGAAGGTTATAGGAGACAGGCAAATGAAGCTGACCACGACGTAGATAGTGCTAGGACAAGGGAGGAGTTTCGTTAGGTGGAGGAAGTGAAGGGTTTTATTAGTGAGTCTCTGACCGATTTCCACGAGCACAATAAAGAAGCATCTCATACACAGCTTTTCACCAAAATTTTACAACGGAATTTTAGCTGATTAGCTGCAGGCAGAAGGCATAACCTTTCTGGCGAATCTTACAGTCGCCGCCGACGCCTCCTGCTGCAGTGACAATGCGATTATAACGATGCTTGCTCCGCCTCTGAATTATAAAATTCCCATTAAGACGAGAGATTTAGCATCCACGTAAAGAACGAAAATCTTAACTTACTTCGTTCGGTAAATTCAATTTCTCCCTAGTATCAGCAGTCGTCGTCATTAAAATACTCTTGCGTCTAAGGTCACTTCGTTTTGCAGCTGTTGACTGAGCGCGTAACTATTTGTACCTTGTGAGTTGAGGAGACGGACGCCGGCGTCGAGGAGAGTGGACGCATCCTATGTGCGCTCCGCAAATTTTCGATGTTTTTGTCGGTTTTGTCCTTTGTGCTCGCAAACTACTGAGCAATTTCAACGCTGGAAGTCTTCGCGACCACCGGGATACCACTTTTTCGGCAAGTGAAGCGCCCTTTTGCAATTTCTACAGACTTTTGGACTCACGCCACCTGGCCAGGCTGCTAAGCCTAACCTGGTGAGCGGCTCTACGAGCCGCCCGCCGAACGGACGCACAGGCTGGCTTGTCGCGGTGTAACTCAGCTGCGCCATGTCTCGCATGGAAGTAACTGTGGAAGGAGAGAGTATCCAGCCTGAAGAGCTCCACTCTCAAGTAGGTTGGTTTAAGGTTAATTATTCCAAAGTCAAGGCCCTCTCGCAGACAGGGGAGGAAGAGCAAGCTGGCGACCCGACCCGAGATGGGAGGCAAGACAAAGCTTCAGCGCAAATAATGGCGATAAAGAGAGAGGGAAGGAAGCTGGCGAGGCAATCTGTTGGCACGCAGCAGACGCGCCTCTCCCCCGAGCTTCATAAAATAGTGCTCAGACCGAAAGGGGGTCTCAAACTGATCGTGGAACGCACTGACGCAACAGTGGCGGACGCGGTGAAGATAGCGGCAGGTTTTAAACCGGCGGAAGTTAAGAAAGATATCGTACTCGTCAACCACAAGCAAAACTCGATTCTCATAGGCACTGACAGCCAGGAGAGGATGCAAAAGTACCTGAAAATCGGCTCCATTCCAACGCCAGAGGGTCGCGTTGAAGCGTTCGTCTACCTGGCTACTCCGGACGGCTGTGGAAAAGGAGTTATACATGGAATTCCGGTCTCGCACACCGTGGAATTCATTCAAGATATGTTGAAGTGCTCGCGTAACCCGGAGGTGATGGGAGTCAGACGACTTGGCCGTGAGTCTCGCACCGTGTTGTTACTCTTTGAAGATGAGACAGTGCCGCACTGGATTTATTATGGAGGCATGCCGCTACGCTGCCATCTCTACAAGAAAAAAATATGAGGTCTGTGTGACATGTGGCCAACTCGGACATCGAGCCGACGTATGCCCGAACCCAGACAACATTAAGTGTCGAGGATGTGGTATGAGCAACCCCCATCGGGAACATACTTGTGACCCAGAGTGTGCCCTATGTGGGAAAGGGCACATACTCGGAGACAAGAAGTGCCGGGAACTGTACAGAACCCCGCACATAATTAAGAAGCGACAGTGGAAAGAACGAACGCAAGACAGTGAGAGCAAGGCAACAACAGACAGCGAGAACAACGCATCTGGACGACAGAGCAGACCAAGAACCAGGGCAGAAGGGGGATTTCACATGCGACAGGACTCCTTCCCGCGCCTGGAGTCGGGGACAGGCTCTGGTGGTCACGGCCAGTCCACGGGACGCTCCAACTCCCGAGGTCGCTCGGGTTCCCGGGACCGCCTCAGCTGCAAGGGCCCTTCCAGCTCCCAGGGTCGTTCCAGCTCCCGAGGTCGTTCCGGCTCCCGGGGTCGTTCCAGCTCCAGGGGCCATTCCAGCTCTCGCAAGCGCTCCGCTTCCAGGGGGCGGGACAACACTGGCAACAAATGGAACATCGGAGACCGGCCCAAAATCGAGGGACGCTCTGAGTGTCATCAGCAAGGGTCAAAGCCGCCCACGGACAAGACCAACGTGCCGGATGACCACAAGAGGGTGAGCTTTGTAGATAAAGTCTCCCATACTCATCCACCCGGTGGGTCTGAGGACATCTTACAACTTAAACGCATGGTGGAAAAATTAACCGGGGCGGTTACGGGCCTTCAAAATGAAAACGCGGAACTTAAGAAGCAGCTGCAGCTTAAGATCCAGATAGATAAGAAACGACAGGAAGCCGAAAAACCTCCAAATAATACCCAGGAGAGTACGATGGTGGTGGAGAAATCCCTACCATCACCGAGCAAGAGAAAATCGTTAGAGGGCGCACAACCCGAACTTACGCTGGAGGAAGTCTGCCATAAACTGGAGACCAACATTCAGACCCAGATTCAGGCCCTGGATACCAAAATGCAAGCGCAATTTCAGGCATTGGAAACTAACATACAAAACCAAATTCAGTCGATTCTCTCCGCAATACAGGGACTCACAGACGTAACACAAGGACACAGGAATGAGCTCTTAGCCATCCATGTATGGCAGCAAACTGTGGAACATACCGTTCAGCAAATTCAACATGCCCATATACACAAAGGATAACAACTACTCGCTGTGGCAATGAAACTGCCGGGGGTATCGGCGGAAAAGGCCGATCCTCCAGCAGCTCCTTGCGTCTCTGAAGGTCCACCCAGAGGTTATCGCCCTCCTGGTGACTGGAGGCGCGTCAAAATTAATTGGTTATCAAGCTTTTAACGCCGCAGGCGACAAACCTAATGTTACCACATTCGTTAGAAGGAACATTACGGCCATTGAACATGACACGGGCATCCGCCACATAGAGCACGTCCTCGTCGAACTTATTCCGGCCAAAAAGACTCAACGCAGTCTTTTCATTCTGAATATTTATAGCACTCCAAGTCAAAAGAAAGTTAAATTCGACTCCCTCTTCAGGAAAGTGATGCGTATCGGCAACAAGCACGCACTGGTTATTCTAGGTGACTTCAATGCCCACCACCCTGCTTGGGGCTACCCGCGGCCCTGTACGAAGGGGAGAGAGCTATGGTTAGACATACAGCAAATGGGCTTCACCCTGCTCACGGATCCTCTCACCCCCACAAGAATGGGTAACAGCGTGTGCGCTGACACGTCCCCAGACCTCACCCTGGTGAAGAATGCGGGTACAGCTAAATGTTCCAACTCCTTGCTAAACCTAGGCAGTGACCACTGCATACTTGTCACGGAAACTGACGTTGGCCCTGCCAAGCGCCAAACGCGCTCCCCGCATATTATCGAATGGGAAGCTTTCCGCGACGCTCGTAACCAGGACGGGAGAAAGGCAGAAATCACAAACATGGAACAATGGGCGGAGGAACTCCGCAGGGATGCTAAGAATGCGACTAAAACGCTCGACGACAACGCGGAACTTGAAGTACTAGACAGCCGCCTTCTTCATATGTGGGAGGCCAAAGCTAGTATGGAAAAGCGATTAAAGAGACAAAAGTGGAATCGCAATCTCAGAAGACGCCTAGCGCACGACAACAAAGAGATTGAGGCATATGCACTTAGACTCTGCGATCAGAACTGGGAAACAATGTTTTACCAGCTTGAGGGCAATATCGGCCTCGCCAAAACATGGAACCTCCTTCGGCACCTCCTCGATCCAGAAGGTAGTAAATTAACACAGCCACAAAATTTACAGAAATTAGGTTATACATTTGAAGGTTCGGAGCAGGAACTCCTCGATGCAATTCGTTGTCGACATATAGGCTCCACCACCAAAACTTCCTTACCGCGCTATGAGGGTAAATCCAACAGCGAACTAGACGCCCCTATTCACGAATTCGAGGTTCGAGCATAAATACTAAAACTGAACACCAAATCAGCCCCCGGACCCGATGGTGTAACCAACAAAATGCTTAGAAACCTAGATGACAAATCTATAACGGCGCTGACCAATTTCATGCAAGAATGCTGGGAGAAGGGTAAGATTCCCAAACAATGGAAAACCGCTAAGGTAATTTTCATACCTAAGCCAGGGAAACCGCTCAATCTAGAAAATCTAAGGCCTATATCCCTCACATCTTGCGTTGGAAAACTGATGGAACATGTCATACAAACGCGACTAAACAATTTCATGGAAGACAACGACTTATACCCCCATTCGATGATAGGCTTTAGATCGCATTTGTCCACGCAAGATGTCATGATACAGCTCAAACATGACATATTAGACACTAAGTCGCTGGATGCGAAAGCAATAGTGGGACTTGATCTCACTAAAGCTTTCGATAATGTAAAACACGAGGCGATACTAGAAAACCTGGCTCTTTTAAACGTCGGGGAGCGCACATACAACTACATTGCCAATTTCCTTTCGGGCAGGATAGCGCGCATCCACTTTGGTGAAAGTCAGTCTCAAGACATACACTTGGGCAGCATAGGCACCCCTCAGGGTTCGGTACTTTCCCCTCCTCTCTTCAACGTGGCCATGATACGGCTCCCGAAGAGGCTGGAGGGGATAGATGGCTTGAATTTCTGCATGTATGCGGACGATATCACCATGTGGATGACCCGTGGACACGACGCGCACATCGAAAGTACGCTACAGAAGGCCATAAATGAGGTCGAAAACTATGTCAGCCGTAGGGGCTTGCAATGCTCGCCGCAGAAGTCTGAACTTCTTTTTTATCGACCTCTGCATCAAAGACAAACTAGAACCATCCCTAACATCAAATTACAAACGCAAGGGGCGGAGATTCCTCATGTTGAAAAAAATCAGAATTTTAGGAATGATTATACAAAGCAACGGGTATGACGGTGATGCAATAACTAAGATGGAAAACTGCGCGCAACAAACGATGCGACTCATACAGCGGATTCCCAACAGAAGACACGGCATGAAAGAGCAGAATCTGCTACGGCTGGTACAGGCGTTCGTAGTTAGCCGTATCTCGTATGCTGCCCCCTTCCTTGATCTTAAAGTTTCAGAAAAGGAAAAAATAAATGGAATTATCAGGCGATGCACGAAACAAGCTCTAGGATTGCCCATCCGTGCATCCACTCACCGCCTCCTAGAGCTAGGAATGCATAATACCCTGGAAGAAATTACGGAAGCAGTGAGAACGTCCGAAATCAAACGCTTAGCCGGGACCACAACCGGCAGGGCCATTCTAGAAAAACTCAATCTGAGCCGAGATAACAGAACAACTGCCAAAGTTGACATGCTCGGAGAAATTCGGGACAATATAGTTGTACCCCCATTACCCACGAATATGCATCCTATTCATCACTCAGTGCGCCGGGCCAAACGGGAAGAGGCGCTAGAGAAACGCTTCCGCTCCTACAAAGACGAGGACGTGGTCTACGTGGATGCCGCTGAGTATGGTAAGAAGGCGATGACCGTCGCGGTCGTCAATAATAAACAACTCCTCAAAATAAGTGCCTCCATAATCTCGGGTAACCCAGAGACTGCAGAGGAAGCTGCCATAGCACTGGCTTGTGTAGGCACAAAAGCGAGGTACATCATCAGTGACTCCAAAGTTGCCACACTAAATTTCAGCAGGAGCCGGGTCTCCCCTATAACGAATACAATTCTAAGCCGTCATGTAATAGACCGGAAAATTACAGTAGTCTGGACACCAGCACATGCATCCCTGCCTGGTAATGAGACGGCCCACGAGTTCGCCCGAGGCTTTTCTTTCCGGGCGGACCCGAGCGAGGTGGTCTTTACAGACAGGGATCGCATGGTGACCTACAGAGAAATTACACAGCACCATCGTTTGCAACGAGCTAGACTTCCTCCAGCGGATAGATCCTTGTCCAGATACCAAGCCATCAACTGGCGCCGGTTACAAACTTACACCTTTCCAAACCTGGCCCTCTGGAGTCTTATGTACCCAGGGCAATTTTCAGAAAAATGCGCAAACTGCGAACTTAGGGCCACCTTGGACCACATACTATGGGAATGTCCTCATGCCCCCCCCCGGGAGGGACGAGGTATAAACACAAAAGATCAATGGGAGGCCTTACTACTGAGCTCCGACCCGGCGACTCAGTTACAACTCGTACGACTGGCCGAAGCCGCCGCCGAGAGTCAAGACCTTTCGGCCGTCGTCTAGGCGGGTAGCCCTCTGGCTACCCTCTTTCTGTTGGACATTAAGAGTTTTCCTATCCTATCCTATCCTATCCTATCCTATCCTATCCTATCCTATCCTATCCTATCCTATCCTATCCTATCCTATCCTATCCTTGTGAGTTATTTTTTGTATTTCCTTCAACTACCTTCACTGGCACTTCAACAGCTCCCATTTCAGTCCTTCCGTTTTCTTTATTTAGAAGCGACTTCATTGTATTAATGCGAAAACATTATATGGCTCCGGCAAGAAAACCCGGCGTCGCTCAAAAAGTGGTGGCGTTACAGAACTGTGCATTGGTTGAAACAGTATACGTCATTAAAGACGGAGAAACTCAAGTATAGTCAATGCTAGTGCTTACAATTGTACCAGATACATATAAATAGAATAGAAATGTAAAGTAACGGGAATAGAATAGTAATGCTTTCTCATAAATCGCACGTTAGTTCCTTAAGTGCCCGCAGTAATTCTTTATCCCAGGACAACTACCGGTTGACCTTTATTGTATGCTTACCTTGCCACCATGGCAGTAGGTAAGGGGAAAACTGTCGTCGTCCTGGCTGCCGTACTCGTCGAACACGCCGTACCGGTAGTGAGCCCACTCATGCACGAACACGTATGCTGTCAACGTGAAAGCATGTAGAAGCGAGCACCATGACCTGAAACATGCCTTTGCACACTGAAAAAGTGTTCAGGTTGATCGCTTGCAGCGCGTCTTAATGCCGCATAATCAAGCCCATTTTCACGCGTCGCGCAATGTACGTGTGCACGGATAGGGCGTATACTGGTGCCAAGTGCGCGACTTGCGAAAATACTGTACAAAAGACAGGCAGAAAACAACTGCGCTACTTTCGTGCTACTGCGCGTAGAACTGGTAGCAATGTCTGCGTCAACTTGCCAACTCAAGGTACCACACAATATAGGCACATTTCTTCGATTCTTCTCTTAAGCCAATTATTGTGCGCGAGCTGTTCGATTGCGTGGAGGTAACTCCTTGTGACTGCCTATTAGGAAGCCAGCTGTGCAGAGGTAGCTCCATGTAACCACACGTGATCGTCGACACGCGATTTCTATGTCCAATGTTTTTGGACAAAAAATTTTGAAAACTCGAATACTGTAAGGTACTGTTACGGAAATATTGAAGGTAATGGTCCATTCTTACGATGTTTAGCGAAATCTTTCTTCTAGAGCCCGTTCAAAAAAATCTTAGCCTCTCCCGTAACCGAGAGTAGAGTAAGCATGAAATGTTAACGGGCCTAATGTCATCTCGGTGGACACCCGAACCGCACCGTACAGGAAGGGAGGAACGCCACCACCCGTTCAGCGCGATGCCTTGCCTTTTGAACGCAAGGTTTTTTGAGGAAAGGAAATGGCGGAGTAATTCTCTGCCATCTCGGTGGACACCCGAACCGCACCGTAAAGGAAGGGAGGAACGCCACCACCCGTTCGGCGCGATGCCTTGCCCTTTGAACGCAGCGCTTCTCCCCCGGGCCCCTGTCCGCCTGCGCGGCTTTGCTTCGATGCGCGAAGCCCCTAAGAGATCACGTACGACAACGAAGTGTATCGTGGCATTTATGTGCTTTTTGCACGCGTTATTAGAAATCGGAAATTATAATTCCGTGCATTATCAAACCCACAGCTCCACTGATATCTTGATAAACATTGAGAAGGCACTGGCAGCAGTTATTTTTTGTCTCGTTTGGAGACCAACCGGCGCTTGCATGCCGGTCGCGTAGGAGGGCTTAGAGAGTCTCGTTAAATCTCGTTAAGTCTCGTACGGTGCCCGGATGTTCTCGTTTCAGAGCCCGGATGACTGGAATTCAGTGCCCGGATGAGTGGATTTCAGTCCCCGGATGACTGGAATTCAGTGCCCGGATGAGTGGATTTCAATGCCCGGATGAGTGGATTTCAATGCCCGGATGAGTGGATTTCAATGCCCGGATGAGTGGATCTCGGTCTCGGCGTGACGTCACCACACTGCCGACAACGGGGGCTAAAAGCATTTCATGCTTAAAAAAACGAGAGTAGAGTAAGCATGAAATGTTTACGGGCCTAATGTCATCTCGGTGGACACCCGAACCGCACCGTATAGGAAGGGAGGAACGCCACCACCCGTTCAACGCAATGCCTTGCCATTTGAACGCAAGGTTTTTTGAGGAAAGGAAATGGCGCAGTAATTCTCTGCCATCTCGGTGGACACCCGAACCGCACCGTAAAGGAAGGGAGGAACGCCACCACCCGTTCGGCGCGATGCCTTGCCCTTTGAACGCAGCGCTTCTCCCCCGGATCACGTATGACAACGAAGTGTAACGTGGCATTTATGTGCTTTTTACACGCGTTATTAGAAATCGGAAATTATAATTCCGTGCATTATCAAACCCACAGCTCCACTGATATCTTGATAAACATTGAGAAGGCACTGGCAGCAGTTATTTTTTGTCTCATTTGGAGACCAACCGGCGCTTGCATGCCGGTCGCGTAGGAGGGCTTAGAGAGTCTCGTTAAATCTCGTTAAGTCTCGTACGGTGCCCGGATGTTCTCGTTTCAGAGCCCGGATGACTGGAATTCAGTGCCCGGATGACTGGAATTCAGTGCCCGGATGAGTGGATTTCAGTGCCCGGATGAGTGGATTTCAGTGCCCGGATGACTGGAATTCAGTGCCCGGATGAGTGGATTTCAGTGCCCGGATGACTGGAATTCAGTGCCCGGATGAGTGGATTTTAGTACCCGGATGATGGCTCTCGGTCTCGGCGTGACGTCACCACACTGCCGACAACGGGAGCTAAAAATTGGCGGGGGCTTAGCTTTGGTTAAGCCTGGTAGGTTGCGAAAGCGCGCAGCGCCTCCAACTGAAGGAACGCAGTGCGCCGCGTCTCCAAGTCACGCGTGGCTACCAGCTTTTTGAGGAAAGAAAATGGCGCAGTAATTCTCTCTCATCTCGATGGACACCCTAACCGCACCGTAAAGGAAGGGAGGAACGCCACCACCCGTTCGGAGCGATGCCTTGTTGCGACTGAAAGAAAGAGAGCTTATAGAACGCCGCCGGGCTCGCCATTCTCCGACATAGGCGCGTTGCTTAGCCAACCGCTCTTGTCTTTCTCTTTCTTCATATGTCTCCTCGGCACGGCGCCGGCGTCTGCGCGCAGCACGTCGCTCCAGCGACGCTTTGTACAACTCCTCAGACATGACTAAGCAGAGCGCGCCTGCGGCGCCCCGTATCCTCTCCTAGCGAGCGCCCTCACGCGGCGGGCCGAGGAGGCCGTCACGTGGTAGCCGCCGCGCCGAGCGAAGGAACGACTACGACCGAAGAGGCGAGTTGGGGCCCCTGCTCTCCTATGGTCGTGACGTCACGCTGTCACGTGGTCGTGCCACGTGACAGCGAAGGAACGACCTCCGCCAACGGCAGAAAAGTGCTAGCAATATTGCTTTCGCAATAAAAATTGCCAGTCGCTTAGCTCTGCCCTGTCAGGATATACATAGCGTGAGGTGAGGGCGAGGTGTCCACATCTCGGTGGATACCTGAACCAGAGGGAAGGCGCATAACTGCGCTCGTGGAACACTGGACACCTCAACCGTGTTGCAAGCTAAGTAGCGGTATTGACAGGTGTGCGCTGCATGCGTTGGCATTGACAACGTTGTGCCAGGAACGCGGCGCTGAAGCCGTAGGCAGTCGTCGTTCATTGTGTTCATTGGCGTTGGCGTTGACAACGTTTTACACTCCGATCATTTCAAGGAAAAGAAGGCGAGCGCGCGCGGCGAGGCACGCCAGCTGTGCGCAGTGACGTCACTTGCTCCTCGCGCATGCGCAGCACGGCTCTCCGGGAACCACGCGAAACTGCCCAACCTCGGCCAGTGTAGCTCACGCTATAAAACACTTTTGTCCAGAATTGTTGGCTATGCATAAGCTCCTTCGGCAGAAGATTGTAGCCTGACTTGGAAGCTATGTAGTGTAAATGATTAAAGAGGCAGACAGCAGCGACGACGTCACTGGTGCCTCCAAATATATTTAATGATTTATCTTCGAAAAACGGTCGCATATACGAAACTAAACTATCTGTTGTCCTTGTCCCCACTGCAGCCACACAACTATTTTTACAGAAATCACGCGGAAAGCTGCCGGTCCCGTCCGACATCCTGTGCGAACGCAGTATGCAAGGTACGCTGGTGTCATAATAGACTCGAACAACTCATTTTCTTTCATATGAAAAAACAGGAGCATTTTTTTAAGCTGCTGAGATCTTCAGTTTGGAAGAAGCGCTTCGATGAAATTCACTCTTCTTAAATCCTATCAGTCCGGTCTTCGCTCGCTGCATATTTAGTAGTGAAAATTTTGAACTGACAGCTCGCATAGTTCTAACTCAAATGTTAGCGCTATTGAAGAGATTTAAATAGGCAAGGAGTAGTACAGTAGGAGAAGGAGTAGAGGAGGAAGAGCGCGAGGTATGTGAGGGAAGAAATTGACAGCATCCACTTCTGCGTCCTTCTCCGCCTCCTCTCCTCATCAGTAGGACTAGGAATGAGGGGCGCAATATGGTAGTTGACGGCGAACTCAAAGCATAGCGACGCGATACGACGCGAGGGCCTGCAGCGCCGCAGTGATGGACGGCGACAGCGGGAAAAAAACACTGTACAGCGCAGGCGCAGCGCCGAGGTCGCAGGATTATGGCAGCTTCAAGGCCGCTCAGCAGGATGGCTCGCCATGTGCGGCGCAGCTGCGTGGAGGGCGAGGGCTCGCAGTTACAACCCACCGTTAGAGTGTAGAGCAATGAATAATACAGTGTCGTTCTCCGCTTGATCTCGTTGACAGCGGAGCGTTGACAGCTTGAGCGGCGTTGACAGTAGCCGCCCGCTTTTAAGAATTTCTGATAGCACAGCCGCCAGTACCGCCACAGTTTTCGAGTGCCCTCTCCGCTAGAGGACATACTGTTTCGCCTATATCACCGTCGGCCCACTTGTTGAGTAACCAAAAAAAAAATATTTCATCTTTTATGCATAAGGTACGCCACGTAAAGGCAGTTGCCAATTCTAGTAGTATACGGAGCAGGGCAACGCGTTCAAGAGTGACAAACTCCAGCGCCACCGCTTCGCTTGCCAGTGGCGGTGAGAGACGCCGCAGAGGAGGACGACGCCCCGCCATAGTAAGTATGTTTCTCTATGGCGCCACGGCGCAGCGCAAGAGCACACAGTTCATCAGCTGTCGCTGAGCTGTCGCATTGCGTAGCGTAGCGTGAGCGCAGTTTTCTTTATTTTGGCCTTTTATAGCTCATTTTGTTCGGGTGTACAACAATGACTTCTATTTTTAAGACTCGACAAAAAAATATCTCCGACTTTAGCTGCCTCAATTTCCTTTTTGAAGCCGCAGTTGGAACTTTTTTTTGTTTCTCCTCTTTGTGTTCCGTGTACTAGTCATTAGTCCACAGCAACGGTGGACTTTCTATTGCGAAATGCTCTTGAAAGTGTCCACGAGGCCACACTAGACTGCGTTTTCCCGCACTGAGAGCGAAAAACCACACCTCATCCTTGAAGTTCCCACTGCCCAAAGTGCAAACATAGTTTCAGCAGAGCAGATTCATCGCTTTAAGCGAACGACAAAGCACTTTCAAAATGAAGCGTCTTGTACAGGACTACCTTCATGGGAAGCAGGAATTCGGTCAGTTGGTGAAACTAAGCAAACCTGGATTGCCGCAGTGCGTCGTAGTCGACCCGTTAAGTTCCGCAAGGAACTGCTGTGGGATTTTGATGGTCTCCCGGCTGGCCACAGGGCCGCGACTGCCTTGTGAAGGGCCACATCTCGTGAGCTGATCCGGGCTGTTGTACGCGGACATCGGAGCTCCAAGACACCCGCCTGGCGCTGCTCCTCTCGGGCCACGTATTGGGGAAGTCTATGGCCGCGTGCTTGAAATACACGTGCCCATTGGTGGCTCTGTGCAGAAACTCTGACGATGCCTGCAGCAGTGCCTGCGTGTGGTGAAACATGGTTCCTTTATTGCTGTTACCTGTCTTTCTGTTGTTCTGAGCCCTTAAAACGAGACCATGTAGCCAAGGGTCTAGTAGTAGTAGTAGTAGTAGTAGTAGTAGTAGTAGTAGTAGTAGTAGTAGTAGTAGTAGTAGTAGTAGTAGTAGCAGTAGTAGTGGCGGTGGTGGTGGTGGTGGGGTGGTGGTGGGGTGGTGGTGGTGGTGGTGGTGGTGGTGGCAGTAGTAGTAATAGTAGTAGTAGTAGTAGTAGTAGTAGTAGTAGTAGTAGTAGTAGTAGTGAGGATCGTTTTTCTAGATTTTCTTATTCGGCAATTAGTTTCGAGATATCTAACGTCGAAAACAAGGAAAACCGAAACTCGGTTTTCGACGTTAGATATCTCGAAACTAATTGCCGAATAAGAAAATCTAGAAAAACGATCCTCACCTTCGGCGTTGACGGTCATCAAATTGGGAATATAACCGTTACCCTAAAACAATAAATAAGCAGTTAATTAGTTCAATTTCGTAATTAATCATCTACTGATTTATTCATATGAGCTACATAATAGCCCCTTGCTGCACAGTCTAGCTTAACAAACAGCACCGACGTCTACGTCACCTTGGATACCTCGTGAGGTCTCTCTAAGGACTTCACATCATGAGTTCGAGAGCGAAGACTTACCCTAGGACTACGACTCTATGGACCACATCCCGGAACCCGACACTGTCTACTTGGAATCCTGCAATGAAAAAGGACCCCTGGCGTCGGCCGGGGGTGCTGCTGGCGATATCCCGGGCGAACCAGCGTGGGAGGACGCCGTGAGCAGATATCGGGCGAGGAAGCTCCGCAGGGTGAAACCAAACATTCAGAAATGAAGCCAAACATTCAGAACAGCAGCTAACCTGTGAGTAGTTCACCCGCACTCAAACCAACCGACCGAACTCGTAAGCAAGGCCCACCTCATGTGCCGAGGCTCCCGCCGGTACCGAAAGGCGAAGTAAAAGTCGTTATACGCCCTACAAGATGGCTTCCGAGACTATCCGAACAACGCCACAGCAGCGGCCATCACTGACTCTTCCCTCAACCGAACGCCGTCGACGGCAAATACATCATCAGGCAACACCTGGGCTCGAACATCATCGTGGTCATGTCATCGGGCCATCTGCGGGGGTCCGCATATCTCCACCAGCCGAAGGTGCTTACAACGCTTCAAGCCTGCTCGCACATACAAACCCCCGGAAGTTTCACGGCAGAAAAGTCACGCCTGCCGAAAAAATTCTCTGCCTCTCCCGTAACCGAGAGTAGAGTAAGCATGAAATGTTTACGGGCCTAATGTCATCTCGGTGGACACCCGAACCGCACCGTACAGGAAGGGAGGAACGCCACCACCCGTTCAACGCGATGCCTTGCCATTTGAACGCAAGGTTTTTTGAGGAAAGGAAATGGCGCAGTAATTCTCTGCCATCTCGGTGGACACCCGAGCCGCACCGTAATGGAAGGGAGGAACGCCACCACCCGTTCGGCGCGATGCCTTGCCCTTTGAACGCAGCGCTTCTCCCCCGGATCACGTATGACAACGAAGTGTAACGTGGCATTTATGTGCTTTTTGCACGCGTTATTAGAAATCGGAAATTATAATTCCGTGCATTATCAAACCCACAGCTCCACTGATATCTTGATAAACATTGAGAAGGCACTGGCAGCAGTTATTTTTTGTCTCGTTTGGAGACCAACCGGCGCTTGCATGCCGGTCGCGTAGGAGGGCTTAGAGAGTCTCGTTAAATCTCGTTAAGTCTCGTACGGTGCCCGGATGTTCTCGTTTCAGAGCCCGGATGACTGGAATTCAGTGCCCGGATGAGTGGATTTCAGTGCCCGGATGAGTGGATTTCAGTGCCCGGATAACTGGAATTCAGTGCCCGGATAACTGGAATTCAGTGCCCGGATAACTGGAATTCAGTGCCCGGATGAGTGGATTTCAGTGCCCGGATGAGTGGATTTCAGTGCCCGGATGATGGCTCTCGGTCTCGGCGTGACGTCACCACACTGCCGACAACGGGAGCTAAAAGCATTTCATGCTTAAAACGCAACTTAAGTTAACAACCATCGGAGATAATACAGCACCGAATATCGAGACGCGTCCACCCAAAGCCACAAAGCGGGCAATGCCCATAGCGCAATCAAGAAATGTGCCTCCAGGAAACAACGCAAAGAGAATGGAGCGCGCAACCGTGCTTTGCGACAGTCCAAGGTCACAGCAGACGGCGAGCCGCGGGAGCAGAGACCCCCACGGCGACCTGTGCCGCCGACGCTGGCTTCTCAGGCGCCAGAGGGACAAGGTCAACCAACGTCGAGACAACAGCAGCACTCACAAAGCTCAAGGCCGAGAGACCAAGCAGAAGATATTGCCATTCTGCTGGCGCCACCTGGTGGCCGAACCTTGGCTCCCAGCGCGTGGCCGAGCATCTTCTTTGTCTTGCATGAGCTCTGTGGTTTGGCGAGCCTAGTCCTAGAAAACGGATGTGCTTACCGCTTCCTGCTGCGTTTGTCGGTGACAATATACAGGTAGAGCTGGCAGAGAGATTTAAGCAACAACAGCCCCCACTGGCTGATGCCAGAGTCCCACAACTCCAAGCCGTTATCGCTGCTCGAAACAGATAGCTATGAAAGCAGCAAGCACAGATCGGGCGCATGCAAACTCAGATCGAACAACTCATACACAGCCTCGGTACAGTGAGACAACACGACCGAAGTCCCGCGCCAAACACAAAGCTGGCTCAGCAACCCAACTCTGTAGAAATTAAGCTAACGCCACATATTTTAGCCTGCCTACAACAGTATGTAGAACAAGCAGTGCAGAGACATGTCCTACCGGCCCTGACGAAGTAAATGACATGAGCCGAGCAGTCCAACACCTTGAGGCGCGGATGATGCAACCCTTGAACAAATTGTTACAGGACAGACATACTCTTCAAAAACGCAGAAGAGGTCATCATACAGAGCCAGAGACTTAAAAATGCGTCCTCGCATCGACTCCTTTCACTGCGAAGCTAGCCTCGCGAGCACTTCGACTCAGCATTAACATGACAAGACATCCTCGCACAAAGACAACAGATCACCTAGAGATTTTGCAATGGAACTGCAGGAGATACAAGCGTAAGCAGGGCCTCCTCAAGCAGTACACTGCCAATGCACCGGTCAAACCAGACGTGATCTGCCTGAAGGGGACAGGAGCCGCCAAGAGCCGGTCTACTATAGTATAAGTTAACCCCTCAAGCCTACGGTAGCCATTCTCGTAGCGAAAAACATAACAGCCATTGATCATACTCTCCAGGACCTAAACATTGAGCACTTAGTCGCCGAGATTGTCCCGAACAAGCGAAAGGGAAGAATACCTTCAACGCAAACATGCAAAAGCAGGCTGTCACTTATTAACACCATCACGGTAGCTCAGAAATCGGCGCAGTCAGATCAGCTCGCCATAGTGGGCGACTTCAATTCACCTCGCATGGAATGGGGATGCAGATCAAACTCGCAAAGAGGAGCCTCCATATTCAACGCAATTACTTTGCCTAACCTGGATCTCCTCATCAGCCCACCGTGCCCAACCAGGGAAGGTAACAGTGTAATGAGAGGCGCATGCCCCGACCTCACGATGATTAAAAACATCAAGGGGGCGGCGTGAACCAGCATAGGCGAAACGCTAGGCAGCGAGCACTACACAAATAGCGCATGCGTATCAACGACTAAGATCTGTCGAAACCGAGTCATCGCGAGTCTTACGGATTGGACCATATTCCGAAACTCGACCTAATATAGAAGCCAACAAATAACATCCATAACAGAGTGGAGTGAAAACATTTCTAGAACCCACGAAAAGGCTACGGAAACCATACAACGCACTTCTGACATACACGAAATTGCCAAGCATCTCGTAGGACTCTGGCAGCAAAGACGCCGTATGATGCGTAGATGGAAGAACGTTTCAGGGAAGTGATTATCTGCCGTCTTTATAAAGGACAAGCACACCTCACACATAAATTCTTTCTGACAAAACAAGAGAAGCCCCAATGTGATTTACTCAAAGATGAGCTAACAGTAATAGCCATTGAGAAAACTCAAAACATTGAGGAAAGAGCATTTTAAAGTTTTTTTGAATGAACACATACCATTGAATCCAACTCTGCTCATAGGTGAAGATGTACTTTTTGACATTTCGTGTGCTTGTAAGTTTTTAAACGGAGCAGGTGTTTTAAACAAATTGTATTGTAAGCATGGTGCACGAACATCATCTTCATTTGTCTATGTTCATCATCATCTCCCATAGTCGTCTTCGTAGCGTACGCCATTCCTGCCGGCGGAAATAACGCCTGCTCCGGGCGTTAATAAAATATAGTTAATTTATTACAAGAAGCAGATATTTTAACCACACCTCAGCTACTCTTTAATTCCTGAGAAGAAGGCTGAGGCATTTATTCGATCCGCTGGGAGCCTCGTCATTCTAGGCCAGCCAAGGACAGATGCAAAGGTTACCCGCATTTCTTTAAAGCTTTTACTAGTGGCCGTTTTTTAAACGTCTTTCCCTTGGCATCACTAGGTAGTAAGCCTGACGTTTTAGGTCCTCTACACCACCGACCACATTTCTCATTTTTTATAGAATTCTGCGCAAAACTTTCCTATAGCTTGTGCTTGGCGCAGGATGGCCTTAGCTGCATATGAACCATTAAACCCAACACAACACTCAAGTATCGAGAAGGATACACCGTGTAGAAAAAACACGGAAAGGAAGGCTCGAAGAGGACACTATGCGACTCGTACAACCGCTGATAATCAGCGGAGTTGCATACTGCCTCACCTAATTACCGCTCCTCAAAGCAGAACGTAACAGAATCGTCGCAATCATTCGTTCAGCAAACAAGAATGCGCTCGGCGTCGCACCGTACACCACCAGCGACAAGCTCGACGAGCTTGGCGTTGTCAACACCTTTGAAGAAATTCAGGAGGCCGTTCTCCTATCCCAAAGAGAACGCCTGCTTACAACAAAAACGGGCGGACAAATCCTACTAAGAGTCGTATACCCAGCCGACTTACACATAGTCCAGTCTGCGGCCAACATTCCCTTGGCAAATAGAGCACGCACACACGTAGCTCCAATACCCAAGAACATGTGTCAACCCACTCTCAGGAAGGCCGAAGAAGACCCAGAGTGAATTAATAAGCTAAACAACAGGCAGAAGCGGTAGGGCGGTATACATATGGAGCCCTATATCCCTGTCCATAAGGGAACGCGGCGGCAGCTACCGTAGTAGGACCCAACTAACAAGAACTTGTCAGCCTTTCCATACAGAACTTCACCAGGCAGAAGTGGCTGCCATAGCCCTGGCCATGCAGCACGGGAATGCTACCGGCCCATCCTACCTCATCGTGACCAACTAACAGGCGGCTTGTCGGCTCTTCCTTGCAGGCAGAATACTTACAAGAGTGTTCCCGCTAGTCGCGAGCAACTCTACATACGTACATCAAACATCAAATAACTCGACTCCCGCACACTCAGACATGGAAGGGAATGGGGTCTCGGGTAGCCTAGCTCGAGGTTATACAAACTGAGCTAGCATTAACCCGATCACCCCAATCATTCACTAATCTAACCCATGTCCACAATCTACAACACTAGACTCCACCACCAACGCCTCGTGCGACGATTCCTTCCTCCACCTCACAAACAACTGACGGCGCAGGTAGCTAGGGAATGGAGAGAACTCCAGACCAACACCTTTCCCAGTCCACACAAATACAACAATATTATATTCCCGGAACGATACTGCCCCACCTGCCCATGGTGCGATGGTCAGCCCACAGCCTACCATGTGACATGGAGGTCCATCAGGCGCCACCCACGTCACCTTCAAACACATAAAACAAACGCACAATGCGAGGCCTCTCGGTCGAGCTCCGACTTGCAAGACCAGCTCCAACGGGTTCGTCAGACCCGGGCGACAGCGACGGCCACCGGGGCCCTGAACTATGGACTCGATCCATTTCTCAAGACCTGTGAGCCATTATTTTTATGCATAATAAATGTTTACTATAGTACTAGAATTGTGGCGCTGGGAACTACGATATAGATTGCTCACGTCGGCCACGCCACTCACAGCGTTGTCTTCCTAGTATAAACTATCTGCTGTATAATACAATACAAAATAGTCTCAGCCAGTTCTTTCTGAAGAATCAGTGACGCAACCTTGCAAATGCTTTCTCTTCCGCTGCTGCTAAACGAGTTGCCCGAGAGGCACCGCCGACGCCAGAATCCAGAGGTGCGCGGCGCTGCCGAGAGGACCCTGCCGTTCGCGCCGTCGAAGCACGATCTCATCGCCGCCGCCGAGAGGACTCAGGCGCTTGCGGCGCCGAAGCAGAGGCTAGGCGGTGCCTTTAAGAGGACTTTGCTACTCACGATGCCGAAGCAGACAGAGCTCCGGTCGAATGTCGCATTAGGGAGTATCGTAGTCGTCCTCATATTTTGTCTTTGCTTTTAATTTTTTTTATGGCGTCATGACAGTTCCGCCACCACTGCCGCTGGCTTGCTGCACAGACTATGTTCACTACTAGACAACAAGCGACACTGTGCTCGTCATGGCTCTAAGGTTCTGTTCTCGCCTCCCACGGAAGTGATGTGTGTGTGGAACATGAACACATCGCTGAAAACGCTCACCGCGGCCAGTATTGCTACCGCAATAAAAACTGAGGTATCCTTCGGTGAAGTGTGTTGATCTGGATGTACAGCATAGCGGACATTATGTAGTACGATACATGGATAAAAAAATGAGACTACTTGCTTGAAACATGTTATGTTAGATATTAGGGTTCAAGGTTATATTGCGAAATTAGTGGCCGTCAACATCGATGGCGAGCCGTGTTTTTCAATTTTCGTAATCAGCAATGTGGTCCGAATGGAACGTCAAAAATATGCATTTGAAAGCTCGTTGAGTTGGCTTTCCCGTATTGCATAATTACAAAATCGTGTCACTACGCGTGGTATCGTCGTCGAAATCAAGGTAGCTTCTACATAATCAAATTCACCAACTGCGCCTGTATCTGATGCATAAGAAGTGCGAGAGACGCTGTCTTCTGAATAAACAATGCGGGAAAACAAACTCGATGCGAATTCAAGTGCGTATTTTCCAAGTTAGGTATTTTGAAACTTATTGCCGACTACCAAAATTTCAAAAACACAGTGCACCTTCAAGACTGACGGCGATCAATTTAGCGATATAGCCTTGGCTCCTAAAATAAAAAAAAACAAGCTTTATTACTTAATTTTGGCAATTATTCATTTAACTCTTGGCCTATGTGGGGTACATGATAATTTATTTTTATGGCGAAAGGGCAACTGCAACCAAAGTTCGCCATGGCGCAAGGTCTTTTTTTTCGCTTTTGTTACTCAAGCTGGGGTCAAAGGCCCATTTTCTAAGCATTTCATCCATAAGAAGCAGAGCAGCAGGCAGGCAAAAGCTTGTACCCATTCTATCACCAGTGGGTACCCGGCCACACTGGGGATCGAACCCCACACCTCCCGCATGCGAGGCAGATGCTCAAACGACTGCGCCACAGTTGCGGTACATCCCCATACGAGGTGCATAATGCCAACCTTGCTATACAATCTAGCTCAATAGACCGTACCGAAGTGTCCCTCCGAATTGTAAAAAAATCACCCTCCATATAATCTGTATCCATCGCTTTGCATATCCTCTTGGCTTTAGACGAGCGTTCTGTGAAGATTCCCGTGTCGACCAGACTCGCTTCCGTTTGTACCTGTTGGCCATGTGACAGTGGGGGCCCAATGAAATATACAAAAAATGATGAAGGCGCAAGGTGGCATACACTCAGGTGAGCGTTGCCGGCAAGGATATCAGCATCTTGCAGCCAGTTGATCACAACCTCTCATTGAAATGGTTGGACTTTAATTGCTGCCATCGACCCGTAGAGTTATCGGCAGAGTACGATTTAATCTGAGTTTCACAATAGTGGGGCTAAGCGCAGTTTTTAACACTGAAAATCAGTATCTAAACACAGCACTCTATGCGTAGCGTGTGCCTCAACCTCTCTCAAACCTTTCTTAAATCATTCCTCGGTAGAGAAAGGCCTTGGCCCCTGTTTACCCAGTTCATGACGTCACAGAGCACACTTGCGTGCAGGAACATCCACATACAAATGTCCCAGCACTTAACACTCTTTTCATGCATACTTGCGACTTAAATTAACAGTCGCTCAATAACCTTGTTGAGATCCGACGACGGGCCGCATGACTGGTTCCGAACACACGTCGGGCGACCGAGTGATCAGACATGCGTCGTCGATGATACTAGCTGCATAAGGGCGGCGCGCGCGACGAGCCCTCCGCCCGTCTCAGCGTGGTAGAAGTGGCGCTGAGGTGGTAGTCGTGGAGACGACCAACCGCAGTCCATTGCTTCTCGGCCATTCCACTAGTGCCCGACTGTTCTTCTGGTTAGCTGCGGTTGCCTGAAAGGTCGTCGTCCCGGAAGCCTTGGGCTCCGCGGGTACAGGCTCTTTCATCGTAGGCTCACTGAAGTCGACGAACATAGTCTCTTTTGTGGTCGTGGGGTCGGTATCCGTGGTCGGCAGCAGCGCGTTCGCAAAGAACACCGCCATGAAAGCCATCACAGCTACTGTCCCAACAACCAGAACCAGGAGTGCTATGGCCGCCGTTTGGGCACTCACGTGATGCGAGGGGCTTGGTGCTTCGACAACGTTGCCCACGTCTCCCCTCTCCGCTGCTGGGAGCCGCAACAAGACCTGCGGGTTATGACCGTGGGCGTTGATCTCAACAAAGCCTGGGCTCCCTTGGTGCGGTGTCGAAGGTGGGGCGGCCACGGCGACTGCGTCCGGAACTTGAAGCGGGTAGGTAGTAGGGAAGGTCGCCGCGGTGACTGGCAGGCCTGCGACATCGATCACGTTATCACGAGGCAACGACGCAATTTGCGGCGTTGTCGTGCATTTTGGCGCGGCAATATCGCCGGCCATTGAGTTGGAGGCTGCGGCCAGTCTTCCTAGCGGCGTTAATCCATGTAGATCTTCGGCGAGTTCTTGCGGTTGTCTCTGAGATGGCAACGGGTGCCCCGCAGTTGCAGGATCATTCCCTGCCGTGGCAACATCAGGAACTGCCGCTGGTTCAAAGCTCCACTGAAGGGACTTGCGTTGATGTCTCTTTTTCCGCTGCCGTTTGCCAGGTACGAAGATGCCAAGTGGCTCCCTGGTGGAACTTCGGTGGTCTTGAGCTTCATGGTTCTCCGGCAGTGCTTCTTGCGGCGCGGCTTGGTGCAGATCTTCGGCGTGTTCTTCAGGCGGCCTCGGAAACGGATGACTACTCGCTGCAGGCGCAGCATCGCTGTCGGCAGATGGCTGATGTTGAGCCGCTGAGTCAGAACCCCACCGAAGCGACTTGCGGCGATGCTTCTTGCGTTTGTTGCGTCTTGTTCCGGACTTGAGAATTCCGAGTAGCTCGGGGCT
Organism: Amblyomma mixtum; assembly: GCF_055824585.1. Taxonomy (NCBI): domain Eukaryota; kingdom Metazoa; phylum Arthropoda; class Arachnida; order Ixodida; family Ixodidae; genus Amblyomma; species Amblyomma mixtum. The sequence continues at coordinate 105,020,776 of NC_143018.1, forward strand.
CTGTTCACTGATGGTACTTTGGTATCCAGAACCTGAATTCTGCGTGGTGTCTTCCTGTGTTGCTGTGTCGGAGCTCATACTTCTTCTTCCTCGTTGCCTTGCCTCTAAATATTCCAGCTGCAGTAGTGTAGCTGAAAGTATGACCTGTTCGGTTTATTTGAATGCCGCTTTACAGATGTAATGAAATGCAAGCCAGGACAAGCCTTATTTCCAAGATTTTTTCCAAAGTTTATGTAACATAGTATGAGCCATTGTTATTTATTAGTCTGTCTCCTAGCAGTAGAAATGGTTTGGGTTTGCTTGGTTCATGGGGTTTGACGTTCCAAAGCTACTTAGGCTATGAAGAACGGCGTATTAGAGGTCAACAGAAGATTACGACTGCCTGGGCTAGGTTAACGTACACCGACATCGCATAGTACACGATCATTTAGCATTTCGCCTCCATCGCCGCATTTTGTTCGAGGCGAAATGCTAGACGCCCACTGCACTGTGAGGTGGAAATTAAGTAAGAAGCCTCTTGTGCAAGTCCCCTTGTTTAAAATATGCGGGGAGGAGTCTGCCAGTGTGGTGTCATAAAGCGCTGAGGTTACTAAAATAAGGAAATTATGTAGATGTTCAAAATATCCCTTCACCCTATATCAAGGCAACGTAGCCAGCTTGCGAGTAGCAACCAAAAGACGCATGAATTTTTCCATATATGCGTTAAAATAGCTTTCAATCTACTGGCGCAGGGAAGGTATTAAAGAGAAAATGATAAGAGAAAGGTTAAGCAGGCAAAATATTAAAAAATGCCAAAAATAAATTCACATACAATTGCAAAGTAATGATTGCGGGCGGTACTGCAAAATCATGCACTTTGAAGAAGGTGTTGATTAAGCAAGGAAATATTTCCTAGCTTGGTGGCGCTGCAAGCAATAGCGGATTTACGGGGTGGCGAGGGGGTTGGTTCCTATTTCCTACAGGGCGAAATATTTGTATATAAAGGCTATGCGAAGCCTTGTTTCTTTCGATGAAAAAAGTTCCAGAAATGCAATGGGCAAATAGTTACGCTCCTCCAAGAGTTTTCCACAAATATTCTCCTGGCTGTAAACTGCAGTGAAAGTTTCCCCGCACAGTAGTCTGCTGGCAAGGAAATGCAGGCAAGCAGGTCTGGCCTAGTTTCTCAGCCTGCTAGTTTCAAGTAAAGAAAAGAGAAGTGGGTAAGAAACGGGATTGCGACGCGGCGCACTTCGGGCAGAGAACTGATGAAAAAAGATTCAGGAGGCACTTAAGACTGTTAGCGTGCTGTGAAGGCGAAAACATTAGTTTGTCATCGTAAGCGTTCGACCTCCACGCAGGTTACGCACTCAGAAATGAAACGAAGACGAACCTATGAACGCTGAATCCGTAATGGTCCGAGTCAAATACTCAGACCCTCGGTTCGAGCACTTGTCGCGAGCTAGCTTCCTACCTAGGGAAGAAGAGATGCATGCTATATCAACGAGAAATTGTATAACACCACCCGCACCGGTGTACGACAACCTGCTACTCGCAATTTTGGTTCGAATGTAGTCGGAAAACTTTCGTCACATTGAGGTCAGCCAGTCGAGATGTATATAGATGATCGACATGTATATGATTGTCTGCAGTGGCGGTGCTCGGCTTGCTGTGTGAGTCTCACAGCTGCGTCTCTATCTTAAGGAGAAAACCTTTATTGCCTCATTGTTGTTGACAGAAGGTTGTCAGCAGAGGTGTCACGCTTTTCTAGCCAGCCCAGAAAAAAAAATCGTTGTGCACAATGGGATTTGAACCACCATCCTTCCGTTCCACAGATGAGCATGCAAATGGCTACGCTACTGCCTGCTAACGCATATTCAGTTCTTATTGTCTAAGACGCTGGAGATTGTTTGCAGAAAGGTGTCGAATCAGACGGATGCCTCCCAAACGTCCTCCAGTGTCTCCAGCATTTAAGATTCACAAACAATTGTGTACTTAATTAACATCTTAACCACACATCAGTGACGCAAGCAGCTTAAAGATTTTCCCTCACCGCATTTTAGGTCAACAAAGTGACCCCTGAATTTTTTTTATTGTCATCGCTGTGATTTTCTGTACCATCTACACGTACGCACCCCACTCCACCCCCCCCCCCCCCGCACACGCACACACACACGCCACCAGCTTTTCTGGTAATGGCACTAGTAATGCTTTCGCATTTATATATGCTAGCATGTTATGAATTGGTTTCCTGAGAGCCCCGAGTTTAGACCCAAGAGGTGTGGAACGCTTTCCATGCCAGATGCCTAGGGCCCAGGGTAAGCCTCGTCGTCAACTGCCCTTTATCGAGATGCGCAGAGGTAGCAGTTATATCTAGCTTTTATCGATGCTGGGGCTAGCAGCAATTGTGTGGTCCATAAGTTCTGCGATACATTACACGCGCACAGTTTCGAGAATTCGCCGTTCCATCATATAACGTACTGCCTCGAGAGCTATGGGAATACACATCAGTAACCCCCATTCATTTCAAAACGGTCAAATGGAAAATTCAAGTTTTCCTTCTTCCGCTCTATCAAGCAAGGGAATCGCATATTTGAATGCGTGTAGCGCGGTGGTCACGTAGGCTAGGCAACCAGTGATGTATACCGCTGTGTCCACCTCGAAACCTTTTATAGCAGTAAACTGCAGTATTAAGTAGTTTGTGCGCAGCGATTGTGCTCTGTGCTCCTCTGCTATGACCCCGACCTTTGCGCTAGGACTTTGTCTAAACATTCCGGCTTCAAGGAGACACTAACGTGCTATGTAGATCAGAGGTCGGGTTCATGTTTACTGAAAAGAGGGAAGATGTTCTCCTTCAAGTTACACAACCATTATCGCCATGGCTAAGTTTTAAATGCTTGTGCTTAGAGCGTTCTGAAGCCTGGTGCAAAAAGTAGGCATGAAGCAATAGGAGGAGGAACAACTTTATTTTAAAAAAAGAACAAAACGTCCTCAAGGATGGGCCCCTACCTGTCCATGAGTCCACGGACCCTCCATGAAGAGAGAGATCGGATGGGTATCGGGGGAACTACCATGGGTTGGGGCATTTCACAGGTAGTGCATGAGGGTGGCCTTGGCCCCCACACGTGGTAGCGATGAAGGAGGTAAGGTAAGATGTTGCAGTTTGTCTCCAGGGTCCGCCAGACCACACTGTGTTTGTAAAGTAGTGTACGGCTAGGTAGTGGGAAGGGAAATCTGCTGTTTTTGTTATGAGCGGTGATTTGGCGGTATGTCAGTAGAGCTCGCGTGGTTTCATTTTGGGGATATGGGTTGGTGGCGCAGGGTAGGCCTGCTCGCGTGGCGCATGATAGCTCCCCACTCGCTGCACCTCTAACGCCGGTCGACCGCATCATATACAGCTAAATATATGCTATCCATCTCTAGCATGGAAAGCACAGCCAGGAGAAGACAGAAATTGCGGCGTCATCTTTGTCTGCGCTTTTTCTTCCTCCTTCGCCCATTCGCGCAGCACGCGTGACGCATGATCCTTCTCCCCCTCGCCGTACCTGTCACGCCGGTCGTCGGCACTGTCTTTAGGTAAATATAGGCTATCCGTCACTTGCATGGCAAGCGCAGCCAGGGGAAGGCAGAAATCGCGCCTCCGTCTTCACCGTTACAACTTTTCACCGTGGGGGAGTGAGAAAGAGGGCTGAAGGCTGCAAGGAAGCAGGCGAACTGGTCGTTGAAGATCCTGAGCCATGTGAAAGCGTCTGCAAGTGCTGAAGTACAGCTGCAACGGAAAAAGAATGACACAAGTGAATCATGACCGGAGCGAAAAAATCACGACACGCGGCGCTATTGTGGCCGAGTGCACCGATAGCGAGAGTGCCAGGAACATTCCATTTCCTAAAGCGGGGGTGGCCGGCAGAAAGCAGCCCACCTAGATATTCGCCTATCAGAAATGCAACATCTTAAACGAATGCCTGTAGGTGTCTTATCAGCCAAACCATGTCCTAAGGTGGCTAAGCACATATTCTCGTTTTAATTTTTTTTTACGCTGGCGTGGCGAGCAACGTTATCTTTATCACCGTTTTCCATTAAAAATGTGCTGGGGATGCACGGTCAAAAGTAATGTGTGGCAGTGCCTGCTTTCGGATGGGCTGCTTTCTGTCGGCCACCCCCACTTTGGAAAGTGGAATGTGCCAGGCACTCTCGCTATCTGCGCATACGGCTACAATAGCGCCGCGTCTCGCAATTTTTCCGCTCCGGTCATGAGTCACTTGTGCTAATCTTTTTCCGTTGCAGCTGTACGTCCTATGTCGGCCAGCTGGTTTGTTCGGCGGAACAAGGCAGCATGCAGGAAACGGCTAGGGAAGGCAGATTCCTTGTCGTCCGACCAGTAGGCTGCATCGGCTTATGGACACTAACGGGAAGATTAGGCGCGGCAGCGGGACACCAGAAAAATTGACTGGCTGACCGAATGGAACGCCACGTACAGAGACACGACGAAGATTGGACGACCATAAAGACTAAGGGGCTGCACACAATAAGACCCCGACGCGAGGTAAAATCCAGTCGCACGGACACAGCGGGAATCGGTTATTTGTTTCTATCCAGATACTTGCAGAGGTCCTGCAGTGAGTGTTTGCATTCACCCCACATCGCTACACAATCTTCCTGTTTGATGTCGTGATGACACCGCAAGCAGGCAACCATGATTTGAAGGGGACATAGCGAGAAGGTAGCACACACGACGTCCCAACACCACATAGCTGCAGCGTTCGACTATTAAGAACGAGCATGCTGTCTGCATTTAGCAGTTACTATCTCCATGTGGGTGGATGTCATTCTCTGGCCGATTCATGATGACGTTGCAGCCGTCAATATGACCCTTGTAGCGGATCCCGAGTAATCATGGGCGCCAGAGACATATCGTTTGAGGTGGCAAACATATGTTCTGGGAATAATCGGTGCACATAATCGAGGCGGTATGTCAGTGGGCCGAGGTGGGCGACGACGCGGTAGGGACCCCGGTATCAAGACAACAGCATCGCGGCACTGATGGTTCGGCGAAGAACGACCAGTTCGCCGGGTTGAAAGGAGGGAAGTGGCGGACCTGCCTCAGAGGTCCCCAAGGCATGCGCGTGAGATTTGCGGAAGTTGCACTGGGCTTAAAGGCGGGCGAAACGAAGCCTTCAGGCAGAGTCAGGTGGAGGCGCAGAAGGAAGTGGCAGGCGAGCTGCGTGTCGAGTGGAATGGAGGGCGCTTTACCGCCGACGAATGAAAACGGTGCCACATGCGTTGTTTCCGGCGTGACAATTGATGGAAAAAGCTGCAGCAGGGACAAAGCGGTCCCAGTTGGTGTGGGGCAGAGCTGCTTAGGCCGCAAGTAATCAGCCAGGGTACGACTGACACGCTTTTCGAGGCCATTGCAATGCGGTTGGTTTACGGATATAGTGGAGTGGTAAATGCCGAAAGAGCGAAGGGCAAACTAAAATTCATGCAACATGAACCAGCTCCCACTCTCCGTTATGAGGCGTCCCTGCACATCATGACGGAGAACCAGATGCCATTCCGCAAACAACACGGCATGACGGGACGACGTGTCGGAGACGGCCACTACTCGACCTCCTTGGAGAAGTGGTCGATCGCGACCAGCACACGTCTGTTGCCGGCACATGTCTTGGGAAAGGGACCCAAATGGTTTAGCCCAACGAGTTCGAAAGGCTACTGGGAGGCGGAATAGCCTCCAGGGTGGCTTGGGATCTCGTAGACGGCTTCCGGTACTAGCCGATCTTGCACAATATCACGGGTTCGCGGACGTCATTAAACATATTACGCCACCAGAAGCGCTTCGACACGTGCGTGAAGGTCTTACTGTGACCTAGTTGGCTTGCTGTGGGACCATCGTGCAAACCACGCAAGGCCGTGGTCGCAACGTGGCCGAAACTACCGGAAACCACACGGGTCGGCCACGGAGGAGCTTCACATGGCACAAGAGGGCATCCTAGGACCGACAGACCCGGCGCAGCTTGCGGGTGTGCGTCCCAGCACCGGCGGTGAGGGAGCAGAATATGGCAGCTTGCAAAATTACTGGCTAAAAGCAGCGCTATCATCTATTGTTCCCGTGAGTTCCTTTTGACAAACCATCGCGGACATAAAAAACAGTAATAAAAAGAAGTCATCTTTGCTCATGATAACCGAGCCAAAATAAATGCCACATGCGCAGTAATGTAGGGTCGGCACTTCGGCGCTCGGGCGGTGCACGCTTGATAAAGCTTACTTCCTGCCGTCCCCCCTTGGCTGCAAGCATGGAAACAGCCCGATAGGCAGGTCTGCGAACCGCAGCGCTGCATGGTGAGATATCCAAATTCTCATCGCCAAAGATCTGTGCTAATATTTTTTTGCACACGGCTGTACACCACTGTTTCCTAGAATAAATGCAGCGGTGCGAAGTTGCTCAAGCTGCGCTCTCGGAGTTGGAGTGCTTAGAGTTTCGGGGGCCGAATTTGCTGGAAGTCTTTTGAAAAGATGCATTCTTAGCTGAGAGCGGTTCTTTAATCCCGTCCACAATGTCCTCTGAACAGTCGGCTACTGGCACAAGTTCTGCTGACCGGGCGATTTCTCCGGCTTCAGTGATTTAACGCGTTAGCTGATTATTGTGCTTACTTATCAAAGATGGGAGCTTCCTTGTGCTTTTGTTCCAAATTTACTTATCGAAAGGTCAGGAAGCTATTATTTCCTCATTCAGTGTTCAGAATGTTTCTTTGGCCAGGGCAAGTCGAAGGTTAAAAAAGTTTGTAAACGCTTCAGTCTAGAATCGTTAGGTAAAACAATAGACAAAACCAAAGGACCCAGCTTACAGCTATTTTTTAGTGTGAAAACACTCAAGCCTGATGTTCCGTTTCGTGTAATCGTTTCTGAGAACGGAACATGACAAAAGTCTGTTTCCGTTTTTCTTGAAATTTGAAACTCTCTGACCTTAGACGACCCGTAAAAGGTGAAAAATTCACAGGACGTCATCCAGTTTTTGGAAACGCACAAGAACAAAGGTCTCTTAGCCTGCTCTCTGATGTAAAAGATTTGTATTATTCAGTACCGCATGACGAACTCTTTTCATTTATTGAAAAATGTATTGACAAGCACGGCATAGTTGCGTCCCAAAATGAAGCAGGCATCTGTGTAGGAGGGTTTCTAGAGCTAGTAAAACTGTATTTAGAATCTACTTGTACCACCTGGAATGACAAGATTTTCTTGCAAAGCCGAGGCGTTTGCATTGGTTTTTGCATAGCACCCGTGCTCAATGACCTATAATTAGCAAAAAAGGATAGAGTGCTCAAAGAACGATTGAGAGGTTCCAAGGTTCTAGAAAACTTCCGGTACGTTGACGATTTTCCTGTCATGTTAGACGCTGATTTCCGTGATTTCAATACTGTCTTCTCACAAATCCAAGATATTTTTGGTCAGACCTGCTTTCCTCTTAAATTAACTAGCGAATTGCCTCAAAATCAGGCCATCAGATTTGTGGACCTCAAATTCAGTTTTAAGGACCACACTTGCTGGTCGTACGAATCGCGTGGAAACTATTGCTTCCTTTTTCTTCGTGACATCCCAAACTGGTAAAACGTTGCGTATTTAAGTCGTGCTTCACCAGTGCACTAAATAAATCTTGCATACACTGATTAAAAGATAGTTTCATCCAGCAAGCACATCGTCTCTTAAAGGCTCAAGCATCTGCTTATATCAAACATCTGCTTATATCGATATCTCAACCCATTCTTCGAAGTTTCAACGGAAAAGAAAAGCTGGCCGATTCCGTTAACAAGAAAAAGAAAAGACCTCCGTGGTCCCTTACATTCATCGTTTCGCACACAGGTTGAAAAAGATCAATAAACGTGCAGAAGTTAGGGTTGTCTTTTCGGCTCCCGATAAGCTAGGTAAGATATGTAAAAAGTTAACTCACCATACGTTGAGCAAGAATGTACCACTAATCACGAGAACCATTTCGTGGCTTCCCAAGAAGGTGTTGTCATGTCAACCCTCTATTCTGCGGCAAGCAATATGTTGGCAGCTGCCAAAAACGAACGCCTCAAAGAACACAACAACAACGTACATAACACCATGAAAGACATCTAGGCATTCATTGCAGAGATTGTGAGCGCAAAAATTGCCATCAAGACTTCAAGAAAATCAAGGTGATAAGTAAGCAGAAAAATCAGCTAACGCGTGACATCATTGAAGCCGAACAAATCATCCGGTCAGCAGAAACTTGTGTCAGTAGCCCCTCTTTGACAATTTCATCTCAAGAGTTGCACTTTTTAACGACATGCAAGTGACCCAAGCAACCACCGATATCCTTCGGACGGCCGACAGAGGTCTATTTCGGATGTTCTGTACGTCCGCTGAACATCCGCAAAGAGCCGGTAGACGTCCGTAGGCCGTCCGAAAGGTGGCCAAAGGTATACGGTTCGCCCGCCGACGGACGTCCAGTTGAGTACGTCCATTGGCGGATCTTTCTCGAATATTTGCATATATGGTGCATGCGTGCTTTTTTCACTCCGCGCAATGCAATAAAACCAAAAACAATTTGATGCATAGCACGCATATTTTATTGTGGTTCATGATACATCAGCAGAGCAATGGGTTACATTCGGAAAATTTCTCAAATGTGACTCTTCAAATGTGGCAAGCTTGGGACACATCCGTAATCTTCCCACCCACATGATTTCTGAAATAAAAAAGAACGCGGCAAGCATCAGCCATGTGAAACAAATGGCACAATGCAGCAGCCAAAGTAAAAACATTGGAACCAATTAATAGAAGTGTTTAATGCTGCAAGTATAACAGACAATGCACTTTAACAAACACCTCAATAAGTATAAGGCAATAACAGCTCTCACTTTTCCACACCATATTTGACAATGTATCTGTTCTTTATTTATTTTCATGGGCCTTAGGGCACTAACCTGCGCAGCACTGTACGCGACTGTGCACAGAAAACCGCAAAGCTTCCGTTGCGAACCACTGCGACCTCACGTGCTTCCTATGGTCTGCCTTTCGCGCGTTGTCACTCTTTATATAGGCACAGTGAACATAGCGATGCCTTAAAAATTAACAAGATGCGAAAACACTCCGTCCCACAACTTTGAAGAGGAGTGGGAATTAGTCGCGCGAGTTGAGGGCTGCCGCAGCTGTGTGATGTAGGCTCCCGAAAGTGTGAGAACAGCACACACTTGGGGAAGCCATCTCCTCGCGCTTACTGCTCCCACTGTCCTGTGAACGAATGTTATATGAGCATGCTGCATTGTCCTAGAAGCAAAGTTCCAAGAAGTGTACTGGATACATACCTTCGTAGGCAATCACATGTGCACTAAGCCTTCTTTACACCAAGGTCGACGCAGTACGGGATTCCGGTGTTCCAGAAGAGCTTCAGGCGCTTCCCGCATCTTTCGAATTGCTTAAGTTACATACAACTTTCGTCCACAGACCGAACAAAGCCACATTTTATAATAACAGAGCTATAAAGATCTGCGCGACAACACTACGCGACATATCAACAACAGCGCTACGGAGCCGTACTGATGGATTGGATTGGTCTGACCGCGAACTGACATCTATGATGATGGTGATAGTAGAATGCACGGGAGTTTTGATCATTGGTTTTGATGCTTACGAATGGTTTCAATGGCAAGTTTAGCTAGCAAAACAGTGGACATGTCGCGCAACTCCTCTAATTTGGAGAAGTTTTATAAATATAAAACTAGTCATTGAGTTCTTGCAAAATTCTGCAACACCTGCTTCTCCTCTTAGATAAATTTAGCTCGTTGGCGGCTCTTGCACTGCAGGTAGGAGTGGAATCGTACCAATTTACAAACGTCTTCGCGTCAAACCCTCCAACTGATGCAAATAAAACAGTATACATACACGAAAGACTCGAATTTTCTGTGAAATAAAAAACGTCCATACTCATGGCCTGGGAAAATACTCGACCTTACATCCTTCGGACGTCCACCTCGTCTCTCATGCGGATATACAAAAGTGGACACTGTCCGTATGTCCAGCGGATGCACGAATACGGATATCCGAAATCGGATTGTGTTCGTACGTCCGATGGACGTCCGATCTCGGCAAAGGACGTTCGGATCTAGCTCGTACGTCCAACGGATATCTGTGGTTGCTTGGGGATATAGGGATTGGCTCTTTGAGTATCATGATTGAATATGTATCTTGTTTCCTTTTATTGTTTGGTGTCCACCTATTTATTTTTGTGGTCCAAGCAATAAAAATTTGAGTTGCAAGTCAGCGCCCGTCTATGTGTCTTCCTTCAGTCCTGGTCCAAGGTCGCGCTGTTCTTCAACTCGCCCAAGCATCCGTTTTAACCATGTGACGTACCACGTGATTCACAGCAGCTGCAGCCGCTCGCTTCGCCACTGCCGCTGTGCGTTGCCTATCCAATGACTCACGTGAAATCGCGCCGTAAAGTGGCAGAGTCGGGCGGAGTCTTATCATACGGTCGACAGCCGACCATGCGAGGGGCTTGTCAACAGATAGGGAGAGATAGAGAGTACAAAAGTTTAATGTCCAACAGACAAGTTGCGCACCCCAACACCCACGGCCGCAGGCCGAGGATGTCAGGGGGAGACACCGCCTTGGTTGCTGGCCGGAATGTGTTCCTCGGTGGCCTCCTCAGCCAGTCGAAAGAGTTTCCGCTGGGTCTCGGGGTCCGAACTCTGCAGCAGGGCTTCCCAGGCTACTTCACTATCGATATTTAGTGCTCCTCCCGTGGGAAAAGAGCATTTCCAGACAATGGGGTCGAGAGACCCCCTCTCACCGCAGTGTTGACACTGAGCCGACCTTAGTTCGGGGAGCATTGCGTTCACAAGAACTGGATTCGGATATGCATAGGTTTCGAGTCACCTCTAAGCTATCGCCTGTTTATTATCTAATGGCGCGTCTGGCGGTGGCGCCAGCCTGCGCTCTAGTTTTTTGTGTTGTGCAATCTCTCCGAATTTTCCCATGCACTCTCCGCTACCTTGTCGAGGGGTCCCGAACCAATCCGGCGGTAAATACCTCGTGCTGGCTGGTGTGCCGCCTCGTTGCCAGGGATGGAGGCATGTACCGGCGTCCAGACTAACCTGACTACTCTCGCAGTGCTGAATTGTGATAAAATTCTCACCGCAGAGGGCGAAATCATGCCCTTGCTGAAATTTAGGATGGCATTTTTGCTATCGCTGATTAGGAATGTTGCTTCCGTGCTCACGCAAGCCAGCGCTATTGTAACTTCTTCCGCCTCTTCGGCCGCTCTGGTTGTGATCGTTGCGGCCGTAACCGCTTCCCCTTGCCCGCTCACTGCCTCGGCGACCGCCTTACGGTCACGGCCGCATGCCGCGTCGGTGTACGCCACCAGTTTGTGCTGTATGTTGTAGCGTCGGCCAATGGCCTCCACTGTTTTTATTGCGAAAGCAATACCGCTTGCACTTTCAAGCCTTTGCCGTGACGCGGCGGTGCCATGAACCCCGTGTGACGTCATGCGTGACGTAACGCCGAAGAGCTGGGCGACCATCTCGCGCCGTCGGAGAAAGCAGCGGTGCCTTCACTGGCGCCTAACCGCCGCGCTCTCCGCTAGGAGCGCAACAGATGTTGTGACGTCACGGCGAAGAGCTGGGCGACGATCTCGCGCCGTCGGAGGAAGCGGCGGTGCCTTCACCGGCGCCTGACTCCTGCGCTCTCCGCTAGGAGCGCAATTGTGGCGTTACGCCGGAGATTAGGCTCACCTCACGTCGCTAGTAAGCAGTAGCTGTGCCAACCACCAGCGGCTTAACATTGCTTCGCGACGATGCTACCCACCGCTAGGGAAGCTCGTTGCAATGCGCGTAAGAGACAGCAGCGAGCTATTCATCCTTCTCTCAGGTGCAAAAACAACAGCCGTCTACGCAGAGCGGCGGTAGACACGGCGGATGCGGGCTGAAGAAACGGATGAAGTTGCTTTCGCAATTTCCGGGCTTAACCAAGCTGAGCCTCTGCCAATTTCATTTCTCTCCTAACTGCATTGTGTTCAGGATGCATGTTCTTCGGTAACAGTGGTATTACCAACTTCTTCCTGGCCTTTCTAGGGAGCCTAAACGTGCTAAATGGGCAGCCGAAACAGATGAAGAGCGGCAGCTTTGAGAGCACAGGAAACGCGCATCTCTCCCCTGGGATCCTGGACACTTTCTGTCGCGCTTTAAGCTACGTGGCGGTACTTGCAGATGTGCGCTGCATGCGTTCGCGTTTACTACGTTTTGGCAGAAACGCGGCACTGAAGCTGTAGGCCGTCGGAATTCATTGGGCTCTCTGGCGTTGACAACGTTCTAGACTCCTTTAATGTTGAGGAAAGGAAGGGCGCATAACTTCCTCACTGGGCCAGTGGACGCCTAATTCGCGCTTTGAGGTACGTGGCGTTGGTGACAAAGATGTGGGCTGCATGCGTTAGCGCTGACAACGTTGCGACAGACACGCAGCACTGCAGCAATGGGCCACAGCGTGAATTCACGCTGGTTATGCAAGCGTGGCTTTCGTTTGCATAACCAGGGTCAGCTGAGCTAAGCCGCAGCCATTTTTAAAGGCAAGCGGTGCACTGCCGCCAATTGGCAACTGCAGCCACGACCCTGGCTGTCTGAACAGTCACTCTCATCTGAAGCAGTGGCTGCGGTGCAAGTCACATAGCTGCTGCAATGTCCGGCGCCACGCCAGGGGTTTTGGAAGAGCTCTCCCCACGGCATCATCGATCGCTGGAACAGCTTTATTTCTGCCACCAGCAGTGTTCAGATGAGAGCAAATCTTCAACTGCAGTTGGCTCGATAAAATTAGTGCCAGATGCTTTGCTCTGCGGCACCAAGGAACTCGAATGCTCTTAGTTAGGCAATCTTTAGACGCAGACGAAACGTAGCAGCAGCTTTCATCAATTCTGCAAGGTAAGTTGTTGGGCAAGTTGGTGACGATATTTCATATCTACAGCGCGATAAACGGGACAATACGAGAAGAAGCAGCGCTGTGTCTGTTTTTACATGTTTCTCCTCAATTCTTTACAGGGGACTTCAGAAACTTGCTTTTTGCCTGCTCTAGTTGATCAACATCGGTTGCTTTTAGTAAAACACTCTCCGGGGCATGTTGGTTCATAGCTGGCAAGAATAAAAGCGCCACAAGACGACACAAAGAAGGAGGAAAAGGAGGTTGCTTTTAAAGCCAAGGGAGGTTCCAGATTCATCGGTGATACAACGAAAGAGCAGCTGTGGAATATTCTCAAAGGGAGCAAGAGAAGGAAAATTGTTTATTCAGTGGATGAGCTGAAGCAGGCATGACGATTTTTTTTTCAGCACTAAATAAACACCTGCTGTACATATCTTTGCAGAGAAATGGCGCAGTTTAGAGAGCTGCCTTCACTAAAGTGAGCAGGGCTGCCACTTTGGGCCAAAACTGATGCGGTACATAGATGCGCGGATCCATCCTCTTGAAAGCTGCTTATTTGGGGCACTGAACTGTTACCCCCTAATTTCAACATAGGCATTTCACTCTAGGCCTAATGCTAATAATCTGCAGTCAAAAGGGGTTATTTGTGCGCGATTACAGCGACCGTATTTTGTGACTATCCTGTGCATGTGAGTGAAGTCTAAGAAAAAAAGCAGTTACTTCCAGGCACATGCGTTTACCGCTTTCCATAAACAGGCCTCAACATTTCTGTCCTCGCTCCTTTATTGGTTAAAAGACAGGCAAATTGTTTCGCCTTCTTTGACGAGATCTGCTTGGTACTGAGAGCAGGCATGATTTATCACGCCATCACATAGGGCACTCGCACAGGACACACAAACAGGCACACTCAAAAGTAATTCACAAGACATGAATGAGGCCTGCCTCCTCGAAAAAGCGAGCAAAGGCCTTCATCGCGAACAACGCAAAGATGGCCCTTCCACAAGCTCCAAAAACTTTGGGGATATTGAGGCGGCAGCAAGTGCCCAGTAATCGCGCAGCCTGATAGCCATCTATAATGATCTGAAACACGCAAAGGACGAATAACGCTGAAGAAGTGTTCAGTCTTTGACTAGTCATTTTGCACTTAGCGCGCAAAATGTAAATAAAATAAACCGAAGCGTGATTAGAAACACGGTTAGCAGAATATTTCGTTATGCACATCACGACTAGAGCACTAAGCTCATTCCGCTACATAATCTTCTGCACCGCCTTCACAGCGTAGTGCGAGCATTGAGAGCATTGTCGTTTTGTTCTAGAATCTTTTTTAGCTGTTAAAGTCTGTAGTCTTTTGGAGGAATAGAAGTAAGTTTAGGTTTATGCGCGGTCTGCATTTCAGTCGCTTCGACACCGCGGTGGGAATCGTGGCGCTGACGTCTTCTCCTAGATGCATCCCAGCAAGCAAGCACCAGCAAAAGCAGCGCCACGAAAATGCTCAACGCCGAGAACGTCACGTAGAGTAGATCATACGAGCCTCTCGTGTCTCGGAAGAAGCCTGAAAAGCAATGAAAACATCACGCACGTTAACTCACCCGTCACTTCTTATTAAACGGGAACGAGGGAGGCATGATATGGGGCTCACCAATTATTGAAGGTCCGGCGAGCCACACCGGGATGGCTAGTATACCAGCCACACCACAGCAGAAACTAACTCCTTCCACGACCATGTAGTCCCCCATCAGCACGGTCTTGATGCACAGGATGTAGCCCATGACCACGCCCATCAAAAAGGCGAGGACGGCGAGGCCAGCGAACGTCGTCATCATAGGAAGAAGCAGGAAGAACCCAGCTGCAGCCGTCATGCTCGCCACAGCCACGGGACAGCGGCTGAACCGAATTTTGTCCGTGGCAAAGGGTGCGGCCACTCGTCCGGCCAGGAGTCCCATAGCGTTGTAGATCACGAGCTGGTTTCCATTTTGGAGTTTCCAACCCTTGTCGACGGCGTAAGCTACGACGGTTATCGAGAACGTCACGAACACGTACTCGGTGACGACCGAGTAAAGCACCATTACGTAGAACGGCAGCGACTTGAAGCTCGCTAGAGCGATTTCAGTTATGCGGTTCTTGGAAGGAGTAGAAGTTTCGAGTTGGTTCTCGGGACTAGTTGATGGTGGCTGCTGCTGTTGCTGCGAACAAGACAGTGCCGCATCTTTGCCACCGCTTTCAACACTCTCCTTGTTCATGGTAGTAGCAGCATCAGCACCTTGGGGACCTGATTTAAAGAAGCGCACACAGCAAGGTCGAGGGCACTTGATGAGCATGATGACTGGCAGGACGTGCATCACCAGCCCTCCGGCAATAAGGAGACAGCCTTGCACTCCGAAAGTCTCTGTGAGCTTCCACAAAAGCGGCAGGGCCGCCATTCCAGAAGTTGCCCTGAATATCCACATGATGGCAGTTGCAGTGCCTCTGTACTCGTCAAAGTAAATCAGCAAGTAGAGCAAAAGTCCCAGCAGGGCTGTTCCGATACCAGTTCCTGTGAAATGGAGGAATAAAATGCGCCATAATTTACGTGATAGCCGCCATTTCGACGCGGCAATACAATGTACTCATCGAAGCAGGAGCGCTACCGACGCACGTAGACATTCTGATAGATTGATGCAGTGGGTGGGGGGGCATAGCCCACAATTCAGCGAGAGTAATTTCAACACAGTAATCGTAAGACGGCAGAAATACATCTATAAAATTTCTGTAAAGGCCAAAGAAACATTACATAACCGAAAAAACTACACAGCCTATAGTGGCAAGCGGCGTCACAGCTTTTCAAAAGCTGACGTCACGGTTTATACGTTCACCGACAGATCCATTGATGGAAGGTGACGCGGAGTACGCATTCGTTATCCTGAATGCTAAGGCATGCGGAAAATTCGAAAGAATGACGGCGAAAAATTACCGGGGGCACATAAAGATCTTACGACAATTGCGATTTTATTTCAATTCTATTCCAATTCTATACACACTTTCTTGCAACGATATCCTAATTTTACTGTTTTCTTTTCAGTTGCTGAAGTTGTAAATGCTAGTACTGAATATAACTGGTTGCCCTTTCCCGTTTCTGATGGCGTCACATCGTTTTGACCAATCGCGAGTTTTGTCACGCCGACACTTTGTGTTTGATGCCTAGTTTTCTTGTCGATTAGCTGTCTAGTGCCTTCGCAAGGATAACTCGCCACAAAGTGCCCGTTTCAACTTCTTGAGAACAAACAGCGCTTGCAGACAAAGGACCAGAACAGGAAGGACACACAACTGCGCTAACAACTTTTATTTGGGAAGGGAGCCGATTCGCACCTTTTATACAGAACTGGAGGGAGTGAAGCGCACGCGCAAAAATCAGGAAAGTGGGAGCACGGAAAGTGCCAACACATAGACCAACTATTCTTATCGTCACTGATAACCAATAACACAGCAAAAAACAAGCGATAAAAAAACAGGGGAGACAAAGGCAGGGAGCGTTAAGAAAAAATTCTAAAAAATCTAAAAGATCCTGAAGAAGCCAACAACCAACACGGCTAAACGAAATTGTTGGCTTCTTCAGGATCTTTTAGATTTTTTAGAATTGTTTCTTAACGCTCCCTGCCTTTGCCTCCCCTGTTTTTTTCTCGCTTGTTTTTTGCTGTGTTATTGGTTATCAGTGACGATAAGAATAGTTGGTCTATGTGTTGGCACTTTCCGTGCTCCCACTTTTCTGATCTTTGCGCGTGCGCTTCACTCCCTCCAGTTCTGTATAAAAGGTGCGGATAGGCTCCCTTCCCAAATAAAAGTTGTTAGTCAGCGCAGTTGTGTGTCCTTGTTCTGGTCCTTTGTCTGAAAGCGCTGTTTGTTCTCAAGATGTACCCCAACCAACTCGCCCAGCAACACACCTTGCTCGTTTCAACTTACCATAAACCACGCCGAACGTAAAGGTCATCCAGCCCACGCTGGGCGCAAAGGCCGACGCGACGAGACCGGCAGAAGCCAGGAAGCCTCCCAAGAGGCTGATCTGATATACGGACAGCTTGCGTTGCAGCTGGCTCACAAGGAGGCCTGTGTGGGGGAAGAGAAAAAAAATTTAGGAGCTTACCGCCAGCGCTCTAGGAGTGATCAGGGGTAGCTGGTTCGCGGAATGATTGACACAGTGATGAAGCCACGCACGATGCCAACTCAACAAACAAAGGTCACCACAGTATACCTCATGGCTGAATGATTGTGAGGATTCGTGGCTTAGGGAAAGTCTGGGTTGGAGCCTCGGGTCGGAATTCGCTTGTCCAGGTCGGCCTTCCACAAAAGGTGGAGGCCAGTGGCTGTTTTGTGGTCGAGTCAAAGCTTTGTACATACATCCTGCATACGATTCACCAGGGTGGAAATTTGGGCAAGTCGGTATTGATCCATAACATAAGAGTAGCGAAAAACCAGGACAACGGGAAAAAAGGGGAGAGAACACACACCAACAACACAAACGCTAACTTCCGACTGACGAAGAAAGCCAAAACCAACCAAGTGAACGGAACCTGAGCAAAAGTAGCGCATGCTCTGAGCAAAGAGAAAAAATAAAACGAAAAAAAAGATGCGATAAAAAATGGAGATCACGGATGTTTTCAACCCAAAAAGGCCAGCTCTCGTTTAGACAAGGAAATGGACGCGGTATTAACGCAGTTATCTTGTAAGGCAGCAATCTGTGCAGCTTCCACATTTTCGCGAGTTAGCTTATCTCTACTCCTAGCAACAACTGAGCAGTTATCCTAAAAAAGCACGCACTAGCAATCTTTGCAGTGCAAAGCTAGATTGCTGCCGGTATATGTCTTCATGTTGTTATTGTGCTCCTGAAGCCTATCGTTCAGGCACCTACTAGATTGCCCAATATACTGCTTGCCACAAGAGAGCGGAATATTGTACACAATGCCCTCAGTACATTTAACAAATCTTTTCCTGTGACGGATGGTAACCGGCTGCTTTTGGGAACGATGTGCGGAGGGCAGGGATCTTTTGCATAACACACTGAGTTTCTCTGGAGCTGAGAACACCACGCGAACGTTTGCCTTTTTCCCTGTTTTCTTGAGAATGTGCGCGAGACAATGGACGTATGGAATGACAGCCACTTTGCTCCTCGTTTCTTCTGTGGTGTCACGTTATTTCCAGAGCTTCTTTATCAGGAGGTTTTGGGCGACTGAACCCACGAAATCTTTAGGGTACCCTGCTCCGAGGAACCTCGCGAGTTGTTCCTGAAAGCTAGATGTGGATTGATGGGGGCATGGCTTTTCAAAGGCGTTTTCCATTAACCTCTGCATGGGTTAAGGTTGGGTTGGTGGGTCCTCGAGGGTGAAGGTTACCGGAGGTGGGGTGGATAGAGGCAGTCGATGGTTGGGTGGGGTGCTCGGTGACGTCTAAGGAAGCTCAGCTATGATCGCTAATCAGGAGCAGTTTATAAATTATTTAAATTTATGTCATTTTAAACAAAATATAAAGAAAAAATGCTGTAAAGAGAAAATAATAGGTCGCCACTCCCCTTAGACACGGCATAAGAAGAGAGAGAAAGGAATTTTTAATGAGGAAAAGATGGAGAGGTCGGCCGGTGGTAACATGGCCCTGGCCTGCTACTCCACACAGGGGAAAGACACGGCATAAATTAAGACGTCGTATTAGTGCCTTGAAGAACTAGGCATTAGCTTCAACAATTCATTTTATTTGTAATAAACATTGTGGTTGGAATGTCGTAAGTGATCCACTGAACCTTTATAGAATGTATTGGTGTTTAAGAACATGTGCAGCATTCAGCCCACTGTCATGGGTCACTCACTGCCGCCTTAGTGCATCATGTGTAGCGCTACTTTGATTTGGTTTTATGGGGCTTCACGTCCCAATGCGACTCAAGCTAGTGAAGCACGGCGTAGTGAAGCACTCCGTATAATTTCGACTACCTGGGGTTCTTTAACGTGCATTGACACCGTGCTGTACACGGAAGTGCAGCATTTCGCTTCCATCGAGATGCGATCGCCGCGGCAGGGATCGAACTCGCGTCCTTCGGGTTTGCAGCAGAGCATCCTAAACACTGACCCACAATGGCGGCTCGTACGGCTGCATTCTACCACGGTTGATTCCACTAAAGCAAATTGCCTCCCAAATTTTTCCAGGCATTCTCAGAGGCGATAGCGTGTATTTGACGAGCTCCTTTAATGTAAGCATACCATGCAGGCCGGAATCTGTGGCTCCGTGCTACACAGTGGAAGCTGTCGAGTGACATCTCTTATCAGCACGCTGAAGCTGCGCTTATTATATAAACTCAGAATTATTTTGCGATTGATGGCAGCACAAGAGACGTGGGGGACCACTGTGAAAAGGACTTCTTTTTCTGGCTTTCAAATTTTAGCCCTTGTATGAAGCGGGTTGTCTTCTTTTCATTCACAAACAGCCTTTCATGCACTGCCATACGCTCTCCGTGAGAAGCAGCGCAAGCGTCCTTAAATGCATTCTGACTGGAAACAAGTGACGGGAAATGCCGCGTGAAGAAATACTGAGTCGCTTTACTTGTGTCCTGCATAGTGAGGAGCGAGCGGCTGCTGACGCAGGCAATCCGGAGCGGACGTGAGGCGCCAAGACCGGCTGTTCTTTTTTTTTTTTTGCAATGCATCATGCGAAAAGGCGAAAACAACAACCCACCACATCATTTTTCTCGATTGCATCACGAGCTAGTTGGTTTTCCATCATAACGAAAACAGCGGAAACTTCGCAAAGGACGCAGAAAGGGGAGACACAGCGCCTGTGTCTCGTCTCCCCTTTCTGCGTCCTTTGCGAAGTTCACGCTGTTTTCGTTGTGATTTTTCTCAATGTTCGGGGAAGACAATCGACTTAAGTGTAACGCTTTCAATGTGGAAGACAATCAACTTAGGTGTAACGCTTTCAAACAAGCCGTACGAAAATTGTTAATAGAAGAGTGTAGAATGAATTTTTTTTTCGTTTCGAGATTTCAAGACTTCAGAACAGATTTTAAGAAACTTCGCTTCGTATAATACGCTAGTCTTGGAAAGAAGTGCGTTGCTCTGATGGACACAAAACAAAGTGAAGAGGGGTTGAGGGGGAGCCCATCTTTTGTCCAAAATATAGCTATTGGACTGAGGTTTTCCATCCATTCCTGTTCACTTTTTTTTCTGTTACCAAGAAACACATCTTCCTTCCTTCTGTCTGCCGTGCTCTGAGAAAGATTACTCAACGAGCTCAAATTCGAGAGAGGGACCACACGAAACGGCGAAACAACGTCAATGGCCAGACAACAAAAAATAATTCTGTACAAAAGGAGGACACGACTGTATCTACAGTTGAATTCATGGAGTTCTGGAGTAAGTTTTGTTAGAGATTTTTCACGGTTCAAATTCTACCAGAATGACCTCCTTACTGTCTGAAAGAAACTTCACAGCTCATGAAAAAGCTGTCTGAGCAAAAGGAAAGTAATATGCGATCTACGTATTTCCAGATGAATATAGCAATTCATTGGAATCATGCAGGAAATAATTATTTAGATTTAGTTCGATGTGAAACGAAGAAAGAATTCATGGCAGTAACGCAAGTAACAGTCAAAGAGATAACTGAAATAATCGACCTAACACAAAAAACTATATTCAGCAGACAAGCAACCACGTTTTTGAATCACAAACAAAGTTGACGTTATTGATAACGGGGAAAGAAATAACGATTAGTCCATATTTCCTTCCGCGGTGGTCTTCCAGTCAGTTCATTTTGTTACATCAGCATTTTCCGTCTTTCTTTATAGAAAAAAATTGTAAAAACGTTAAAAAGTTTCTGCGCACCGGCACTAAGGTGTTTTATGTTTCCTTCTTTAAACACCCTTTCATACTGTGATACAGTGTTCAAACAAAAATAGCGCAGGGGCCGAACACGGAGAAGCAAGGACACAGATGAGCGCTAACTTTCAACAGTTTATTGTGAGCTCCAGAACGGTAAATAAGGACGACGTGGTGCTACATTGCGCAGGCGAAGGAGTAAAAACAATTTTTTTAGTTTCTCACATGATCTAGTTGCTTTGAAGATAGTCCAACAGATGGTTTCGCGATGCAGAAGACACCTAAGCTATCTATTGCTTCTGCTTCAAAGATTTCACGTGTAATTTTTTCAGGGTTCTTGGTGATGACATTGCATGCTTCATAGATAGGTGCACAATCTTCACAGGTTCTGCAGTGTACATCAAGAAAAGCACCTCTTTTTTCTTTTACATTACTCGCGAAGCCGTTCGTTCAGGCACCCTCCACTCTGACCTATATATTTCTTTCCGCATGTCATTGGTATGCTGTACACAATTGTTCCAGTACATTCAACGAACTTGGTTACAGGCTTCGTGGTACACGCACCATTTTTCGCAGGTCCAGGTGTTGTTAACTTCCAGAGTTTCTGAAGCTTTTCAGGAGCTGAAAAACTAATTTCGACTTTGGCCCGTTGAACAACCTTTTGCAAGTGATGGAATAAGCCATGAATGTATGGAATAATGCACCTTTTTACTTATTTGCTGAAAGAGGAGGTGGGACATCTAGAGGGGAACAGTCCTTCTTCAGAAGGTTTTCGGCAATACTTGCAACTACATGTATATGAAACCCGTCGCTACTTAGCCTCCGTACTTGTTCAGCAAATCATTCTGCTACTAGCTGAGGACAGCACTTTTTTATGGCATTACAGAGGCATTATTTTGAAATTCCCCTCTTGACAAGTTTGGAGTGCGCAGAATCATATGAGAGCAGTGGCTTTTGGCGCATGTCTGGTATTTCCTGTAAATCTGATCGTCCTATAATAAATGATTGATATCAAGAAACCGGATACTGTCTCCTGATGGCAACTCATGAGCAATGACTAAAGGCGAGAAGCCTGTGCGTACGAAATTTAGTGTGTTAGTGGCAAGTGATTTGAAGGAACCAGAATCACAGTAAACGAAGATTAAATAGTCGCCAATGTATCTAAGAACTTTTCTTACTTTTAAGTCAGCAAGGTGGCTGCAAAGCGCTCTGTCAAGTTCGGCCAAGCATAGATCGCTAAGCACGGGGCAATGCAAGGCCCTATACTTATCCCCTTTTTCTGCAGATATGGCGACCCGTCCCAATGAATGAAAGTGGACTTGAGATAAAGACTTAATGCCACTGCTAGACGTACCCGATGCGTTCTGGAAGGGAATGACTCCAAACTTGTAAATGCAGGTTTGAACACAAGAAAGCAAATTAGCTTGCGACAATGTCTAAAACAAATTCTTAATATCTATAGATAAATCTGTTAAACCCTGGAGCGGTGTAGTCTGCATAAATTATGACAGCATTTTTTATCATCACCATCATTTTATTTCGCGAAATCAATACATCAAAACTTGATTGGAGTCCTTGACAATGAAGGGATCATCGACTTGCGACAGGCTGAGCTTTTCTTGAAGGCAAAGAGCAATGCACTCTTCCACTAGTCACTCTCAGAGACAATTGCCTTGAAAGGAACGTCCACCTTGTGCGTTTTAGCACTAAAAAAGATGTCAGCGTGATGCCGTTTGCACGATTCTATGCCCTCTTTGTATGATTCTATGACCTCTTTGGACCTGCAGCCTGTTACAAAGCCCTTTGGCTTTAGTTTTCAGCTGAGAAATAGACCGTTTTCGTTGAGGTTCGAAACCATTAGCGACTGCTTTCAGGGATTTTGCATTGAACAGCCCGTGGGACATGACAGCAAAACCGCCCTCTTTGTCTGTAGGCAGCCCACAAAGTTAGTGGTCCTTCAAAATCGAAGCAACGCTGGGGCTGTTCCATGGATCAAGGCGTCCCCACCTTCGGAAACACAGCATGAGGAATCCTCTGCAGAGGCACGGCGAGACAGTTGTTGTACAAGCGACAGGAGTTCCGGCGCAGTCCTGTTCTTGTCCACGGCAAAGTTTGGAGCCCGCGACAGTACCTGGTGCATTGCTCTTTTCCTTCAAGAAAAGCTCAGCCTGTTGCCTACCGACGATCCCTTACTTGTCAAGGACTCCAATACTATCATAACTTATGTAAAGTCTCCACCGCTCCAGGGTTTATGAGATTTCTCTATAGATATTAAGGATTTGTTTTATTACTTGTATCCCAAGCTGATTTGCTTTCTTATGTTTAAAATGTATTGACAAGCTTGGAGTCATTCCCTTCCAGAATGCACCGGGTACGTCGACCGGTTTGAAGATTTGCGGGGTCGCAGCGGAGCACCATAGCAAGATGACCAGCGTGGCAGGCTTCTAGTTCCGAACAGCCCGTGCCGGGCGTGCGCCCCGAGCACGCGCTGTCCATCTTTATTTTCCTCTAGCGCGCGCTGGTAACGCCGATCTCAGCGCCCGCGCTTTATAGCGTCGCCGGGCGCTATAATCTCAAGTCCACTTTTATTCATTGGGACGGGTCGCCATATGTGCAGAAAAAGGGGATAAGTATAGGGTCTTGCATTGCCCCCATGTTTAGCGATTTATACTTGGCCGAACATTACACAGCACTTTGCAGCCACCTTGCTGAATTAAAAGTAACAAAAGTTTTTAGATATGCTGACGACTATTGAATCTTCCTTGGCTGTGATTCTGGTTCCTTCGGATCACTTGCCACTAACACACTAAACTTCGTATGCACAGGCTGCTCGCCTTTAGTCATTACTCATGAGTTGCCATCAGGAGCCAGTATCCGGTTTCTTGATATTAATAATTTATTCTACTACAATCAGATTTACAGGAAATATCAGCCATGCGCCAATAGCCACTGGTCCCATATGATTCTGCGCACTCCAAACTTGTCAAGAGGGGAATTGCAAAGTTATGCCTCTCTGATGCCATAAAGTCCTGTCCTCAGCTAATATCAGCACGTTTTGCTGAACAAGTAGGGAGGCTAACTAGCGCCGGTTTTCATATGCATGTCGTTGCAAGTATTGCCGAATACCTTCTGAAGAAGGTCTGTTCCCCTCTAGATGTGCCACCTCCTCTTTCAGCAAATAAGCAAAAAGGTCAGTTATTCCATACATTCATGGCTTGTTCCATCGCTTGCAAAAGGTTGTTCAACGGGCCAATGCCAAATCAGTTTTTCAGCTCCTGAAAAGCTTCAGAAACTCTGCATGCTGACAACACCTGGACCTGCGAAAAAGG
This sequence comes from Amblyomma mixtum, assembly GCF_055824585.1. Lineage (NCBI taxonomy): Eukaryota > Metazoa > Arthropoda > Arachnida > Ixodida > Ixodidae > Amblyomma > Amblyomma mixtum. The sequence continues at coordinate 105,044,837 of NC_143018.1, forward strand.
GTGCGTGTACCACGAAGCCTGTAACCAAGTTCGTTGAATGTATTGAATAAATTGTGTACAGCATTCCAAAGACATGCGGAAAGAAATATAAAGGTCAGAATGGAAGGTGCCTGAACGAACGTCTTCGAGAGCATCGTTACAATGTAAAAGAAAAAAGAGGTGGTTATCTTGATGTAAACTGCAGAAACTGTGAAGATTGTGTGCATATCTATGAAGCATGCAATGTCGTCACCGAGAACGTAGCAAACTTACCTGAGAAATCATTTAAGCAGAAGCGATCACAGACAACTTAGGAGGCTTGTGCATCGCGAAACCATCTGTTCGACTATCTCAAAAGGAACTAGATTATCTGAGAAACTTAAAATTGTTTGTCCTCCTGCGCCTGCGCAATGTATAGCCACGTCGTGTATATTTACCGCTCTGCGGTTCGCAATAAACTGTTAGAAGTTAGCGTCCGCGTGTGTCCTTGCTTGCCCCTGTTATACCCCTGCACTATTTTTGTTTGACATGTGTTAACACAAGCCCACACTGCCACCTTAATAGATACAGTGCTGCGCGCCACTCCTCACACAATGCCTCACCTGCGGCGCCGCGGTGGCTCAGCGGTTATGGTGCTCGGCTGCTGACCCGAAAGGCGCGGGTTCGATCCCGGCCGCGGCGGCTGGAATTTCTTTGGAGGAGAAATTCTAGAGGCCTGTGTACTGTGCGATGTCAGTGCACGTTAAAGAACCCCAGGTGGTCGAAATTTCCGGAGCCCTTCACTACGGCGTCTCTCATAGCCTCAGTCGCTTTGGGACGTTAAACCCCATAAACCAAACCAAACCAATGCCTCACCTGCCGCGCTGTGAGCGATGACCAGAGCGCTGGAGATCCGGTAGACCTGTTCGTGGTTGATGGCGTACTTCTCCATGAACAGCACAGCCAGGTAGCCGTAGCAGGAGCTCACCATGACCAGCAAGAAGGCAGACGACGCCACGGCGAAGGGCACACCCCAGCAGCGGTCCGTCAAACCAAGCCGCCTCGCGACGTCCGCCGACTCGGAGCCCCGTTGAGCCATTCCGAGGAAGGCGACACTGACCTGATTCACACGTTCAAAGGTGCAAGCGAGCTCTGTTAGAGCTCACCTTCGGAGCTTCGAGTCGCGTAACTGCTGTCCGGCTTGACCACGTTGCATGCTCAAGGTTGCGTCATCGGACATCGCTGAGAGCGCGGCCATAGAAGCGATAGGAATGGGGCTTCCTACACAGTAGCGTCACATTCTGCTGATGCGACCCGCTGTGTTCTCTCTTGCCGACGCGAAGGATGCGTTAGGGGCGTTCCTTGTTTCTTCTTGCGATAGGTCAAAAGCTTATTGGCGATGTCAGCGGACGCAGCTGTGCAAAGAATGCCAGCGCACGCTTGTGGAGCGCGCCGGCCGCGTGCATTCGATTCGCGGCACAGGCGCGTAGAACACAGCGCCTTCTTGGTTGCCGGTTGCACAAAGAACCTTGACGCGCCGAGCGAGAGAGAGCGAGTATGCAAGAAGCGGCAGACCTGTTGACCGCGTTGTGGCCGCTTGGCGCTAGGCGGACCCAAAGACACCACTCGGCAAAAGATGAGAGGAGTAGAAAAGAGGGCAGTGGAAAGGGACAGGAAGGGGAATACGCTTGCGCCACGCCGAAGAGAAAACTTGACGCAAGGCTTCACGAGCGCTTTGTTATATTGTTGTTCTTTTTGCATGCATGTGTGTCTGTGTGTGTTTGTGAGCGCGCTCAACCGCGTCGAAACTCTTGCTCGGACTGCGCTAAAGCATGCATTAGCACATTGTGATTTCAGACGCCACCATTAACACCTTTTCTCGAACAGTCAAAGAGGGACTGCGCTTTCGTGCGGGTTCCTTCAAGGAAGAAACCGAGAAAGGCTTGGTGTGGTTACGCCTCACTGGTGAGGGGTTGCGTGAGCTGCGTGATGGACACCGTGCGCAGCACCAGCCCACTAGACGTGGGCTGGGCAGCCTTGGAGAAAATGAAGGTGCGCCACCAAGAAATGAAATTTAAGAGCTCGTTTATGCTTGGAAACGATGTCTGAAATGGCGTCCTCACCTCTGAACACAGCAGGCACCCGATTTCGTGTTTTTATAAATAATGAAATTCGCATTCACTCCAGCGCTGAAAAACTGAAAGTGGAACTGCTTAAACTTTTCATGAGCTGATGCAGAAATTAATTTCGCAGAAACGCGCACTAGAGGACGTTTTCCACTTCCCAATATATATATATATATATAAGGGATAACAAAATATTCAAAGCAACTGATTAAAAATATAATTTGGGGAAGTCACATTGAAAAACTTAACAGATTTATTCAACGTTTCGACCAGGGACTGGTCTTTTTCAAGAATGATCATACAGTGCATGGAAAGGTCTTCTAATAGCAGTGTACATGGCACGCACAGGGCTTGAAAAAAAGAGAAAAATCAAAGGCGAAAGAGAAACACAGCCGAGACACGAAACCCAAACGCCAAGATGCGCCAGCAAAGGCGCCGCCGTGAAAGAGGTGAAAGAGGGAGGTGGGCCTGGGCGGGCACGCGGCTAGTTGGGAAAAAAAGCTTAGGGGTAGTTAACAAAAGAAGGCAAGTGCCTGCCAATTGTGTGCGTAAGTATCGCCTCTAGCCGCCTCTGTGTGGCCCCGCGCGACTCCAGAAGAAAGCACCAGGACGCAAAGGTTGAGGCTGAGTTAAGTGTCTCCACACGGCGGCACGTGGACCCCCAAAACCAGATGAGGTTGCATATGAAGACCATATAGATAAGCTCTTTCTTTACAGGAGTAGAAAAAAAGAATAAATAAAGACAAAAGATGGTACTGCGATGGCCTGTAAAGAAGAAGGATGGCCTGAATACATACATACATACAGACATACATACACATATATATATATATATATATATATATATATATATATATATATATGTACCGGGGGTGCTTCAGTGAATACTATAATATATATATATATATATATATATATATATATATATATATATATATATATATATATATATATATATATATATATATATATATATATATATACCGGGAGCTTCAGCGAATACTATATATATATATACACACCTGCGTTTTGAGCGAAAACTTTCAAAACTTTTCAAAAATAGGCTTTTAGGGCAAAATTATGGCTTTTGCAGCATGGTATTGCAGGACGGGAGGAACACCAGAAAGCCTATAAATCATCTCAACTAGTAAGCTGGTTAACTAATTTCTTATGACGAACTTTTCAACTATTAGATTTAGGTGCCTGGTTCTAATCAGAGATCTGTAGCCGGTCGTTAGTAAAAGCAAGATCAGTTTATAGAGTTTCAAAAAAGCGACTATCCTTTGGCCTGTAGCTCGGCAAAATTTGGCTTTTGCGACTAGTTACGTGCACTGGAGATGTTGCTCTTCGTGCATGCGTTCAAAAGCGCGTGTAATTTCGCACGATGCAGACAAACGTTGTCGAGCCACAGTGGTGAAGGTAACTGCGTTTACGGAACTCTAAAAACTGATATGGCTATTGCTAACAACCAACTGCAAATCTAATTTTCAACTAGGCCCATATCTCTAGTAGTTACAAAGTTAATTATCAAAATTAGTTAACGAGCTTACTACTTAAGACGATTTACTAGTTTTTTGTTGTGTCCGCCAAAACTGGTATACTTCGTTAATGACTGCGACATTGCAACTAGCGTGGAAACACAAGGACAGCGACACAAGAAACCGACGGGACAGCACGCTAGGGTGCTGTCCCGTCGGTTTCTTGTGTCGCTGTCCTTGTGTTTCCACGCTAGTTGCAATGTCGCAGTCATTAACGAATTCACACCAACTAGCCCAACTGTCTTCCATGAACTGGTATACTATGCCGCAAAAGCCATGTTTTTTCCCCAAAAAGCTTATTTCTTAAAATTTTTGAAAGTGTTCGCTCAAACACCCGGATATATGTGTGTGTATATTATATATACACACCGGCGGCATGTGGTTGTTTTTTCTTCTGCTTTTCTAATCAATATCTTTAAGCGATATCATAGTAAGTAAAATTCTGCATTGATCAAGACCGCAAAATAAATAAATATAAATTAAAATCCACTGTGTTCCTTGGTTTCTGTGGCTGTTGGCTTCTCATATATATATATATATATATATATATATATATATATATATATATATATATATATATATATATATATATATATATATATATATAATATCCAGCGAAAAGAGAAATCCTGGCACTGGCACTGTCAGTACTAGCAACAACACAGACGAACTTTTAAAATGATAGATTGACGTTTCGCCCGCGGGGAACGGCCGTGGTCGCAACGTCAATAAATCTTTTCAAACTTTGGTGTGTGTCTCGGTGGAAGAGTAAGGTGAGTGAACGGCGCGGCCGGGGCGCTACTGGAGAGAAGGTCATATGATTCTGCTTTAGTTCCCTTTAGTTCCCGCTAGTGTTCAGGCTCCCCACTTTTGCCCTTCACGCGTTTCGTTCATTTGTGCCTTTTGCGACTTGATCCACGTTTCGAGTGTGCTGTTAATCAAATCCTGCACTTACTCTTTAATTTATTTTATGCGACGGTGCGCTGGTGAAGTGCTGCGCGCCATTCTGCAACAGCGGCTACAAATCGTGCAAGGTGAAGTACTCGCTTATCACTCCGCCGGACGATGAAATAAGGCTCGAAGCCTGGCGGTGAGATACGTCGCCAAGATCGTGTACTTCAAAGGCTTATCACGCCGCCGAACGGTGAAATAAGGCTGGAAGCGTAGCGACGATTGATATCTCGCCGAGATCGTCTATTTCAATGAACGGACCGTGTTTGCAAAAGGCATTCCACTCCACACGTCATCTTGAGGACCCTGGTCAACAGGATTCGACGGACACGTGCAAATACGGGAAAGAGACAGCGGGCCACACAAAAGACGCGGTGCCGCCTATCTTTCAAGGAGCTCTTAGCTACCTGTCCGTGTTCGCGAGAGGCATTTCACTCCACACTTCAACTTGAGGACCTGGTCAACACAAGTCGACGGGCACGTGCAAATATTGGAAAGAGAACAGCGGGCCACACAAAAGACGCGGTGCCGCCTATATTCCAAGGAGCTCTTAGCTACCTGTCCCAGATAAGTCTTCATAAGACAGTGAAGCCTTTCCGATCCTCCTACTTCTTCATCATGCTTTAAAAGCAGCAGTAGCGCGTCTAATCATCATCGCTGGACAACCCGCTTACCTCATACAACACTTCATACATCGCCCGCTTACTTCCTACAAGGCACGCGCTATGGCAACCTCTTCGGATGAAAGTGGCGACGTTGCGGAATCCTGCCATACTTCCACTGATCGATCAACGTCTCTCGAAAAGCCTTGTGCTTGGTCTTGAGGTGCTGATAAGGTGTATCTCCCGCCGGTTCGGAGAGGAGATCCGGGAGTTCGCAGGCCACATCAGGAGGAAGCGGGGAGACAGCCTGGTAATAGCGCGTCGTCTCCGAGGTGATGCGAGGGAGGCTGAACTGCGCCTCGATCTGCAAAAACCAGACTTGCGGGTGCTGAGGCCAGAAGGGAGGGAGGAGAAGCCGCCGCGAAGTAACGCCCTGCGGGCGCCAGTCCTGTTCCGTGGAGATGTTGCCCGGCTCAGTCATGGTGTTCGTCCTAAGTCACCACTTGTATGCTTATGCCTTAAGAGGCAAGGAACGAGCAGCTCACTCGGATCTCGGCAAGAATAGAACTGCTTGCCGTGGTATCACGTGCCACAGCCTTGCGCCGTCTTTATCTTTGTTCTCGCGCAAGCACGCTTTGGCTGTGCCCAAGGACGCTACATGGATATTGAAAACGTGGAAAACATGGATATTGTATTCGACATTATGTTTACGCACAACTTGTGTCAAGTGGTTCGCGAGCCAACCCGCGAATTTCGCATGAGTAATTCAGTCTTAGATCTTGCATTTCTTCCCCATGTTTTCCATGATTGCAACGTGTCTGCCGCACCAGGACTTTCAGATCATCATCTTGTTAGTGTTTTCATTCCCATAAAACCGCTTGCCAAGACAAAAACATGTAAAGCACATCGTATCATGGACTTCACACGTGACGATGACGCCTCAGTTATTGAGCATCTTCAAACATGCATTGTCGAATTTGATGGAACCGACGCCTGCGCACTCTGGAATCAGTTTAAGAAAATGTGTCACTATTGCCTTAAAAATTTCATACCTGTAGAATACAAAAACATTCGCAAGCAGACGCCTTGGATGACACGCAGTATAATTCATCTCAGACGCCGAATCAAAGGGCTAAAAAAGCATCGCGCACAGCAGAGCACAATCAACCATTTAAGAGAAAGCCTCGCCCTTGCTGTACGCCGTTCAAAAGATTATTATTTCAAAAAAAACTCTGCCGAACTTCATAAAAAACGACCCGGGTAAATTCTGGCGCCACATTAGCGATAAAAAAGCCCCTATATCAGAAATGACTATCAACGGTACAACGGTTACCAATCAGCCTTCCATTGCTCACCATTTTAACAATTACTTTCACAGTGTATTTTCTCAACCAAAACCGTACGATGCACCAAGCACAACTTCAGCACATCCATCTGAAGTTAACTTCATCTCGTATGATGGTGTCGTTTCAATGTTACTAAACCTGAAAACTAAATCATCCCCAGGGCCCGACGATATTCCTAACGGTTTTCTTCGCAGGTATGCTGAATCTCTGGCCAGGTTTTTGGTTATTATATTTCGCGCGTCATTGTTAACCGGGTGTGTACCTGAGGAC